>NC_090935.1:20754108-21057138 GCF_040938575.1 Ambystoma mexicanum
GATGAAGAAAACAGGGGTCCAACGGGACAGCAGAGGGGGAAGGGTGCTAAAATCTTCCAACGCATCTCCTGCTGTTTCACAAGTCTGTTTCTTCAGGCAGGATACTTGGCTCCTTCTGTAGTTCATGGACAACTCTATGGTGATCGACCTGGAATGGATGCAGAGCCCTCTCTCTTATCCCAGATTAGCTTTGCACCAAAATCGAGGAATTCCAATCGACGATCTGCTCTCATGCAGGCATCCCAATCGTGGATCAATCACGTTCCATGGTGGTCACAGGCATCCAGGCACTGCAGACATCCTGGCAACAGTAGTGTGGATTGGGACCAGACAGTCCCAACCCACTTCCTGGGCACACAAACGTGACATGCAGAAGCGTGCAAAAGCATTTGGTTTTTACGGGAGGCTGCATGTCCAAATAAGGAAACCCCGAGTTCCTCAAACTGGATGAAGGGAAGGGAAAAAATGGCCATGGGACAGAACAAAAGACATTGGGCCTCATTACACGGTAGGCGGTAGGGGATTACCAGCACTGGTAAGGGCACCGGTGCCGGTAATCCCATACCGCCCTACTACGAGGTCCCTCAGCGGGTCCCGTCCTTAACGTGTGGTCTGCCCAGGCGTTATGGACAGTTCCCGCTGAGGGACCTCAGAGCTAATAACGGTACCGCAAATTGCGGTACCGTTATTAGCTCCTTCCCCATTCCCATTGAGCCCTATGGGGGCTCGAATGGGGAATGGTTCCCGGAATGGGGACTTACCGGTCCCGCAAAGGTCAGAATAGACCGGTGAGTCCCAATTCCGGGAACCCAGACTCCGACGGCGGTAGGGGCTAGCCATGGTGCTAATAGCGCCATGGCTACCGCCTACCGTGTAATGAGGCCCATTGTGGCTCGGCCATTTTCGGACCTGGCCACAGTCTTGAACCAAACACGGTAAACGCGATGTGATCCAGTAAAAAGAAATAAAACATTTATAAAAAGTAACTGCTGCCACCAGTTCATCCCAGGCGCACTCATACAATGACCAAAAAATCCTTTGAAGGTGTCTAGGGCCATAAAACAAAAAGGACCCCAGCACACGGTACTGGAAGGTACATTGTGCACTGTTAAAATGTTACCAAGAATTGGCAACATAGTCGAAGTCTACAGTCTGAAGGACGTGTCAGTTTCCCCCATAACACGTGAGCAAATTAGACCTCAGGGCCGGTTACCATCGACTGGTCTTCCACCCCGCATCCAGGAACATCACCACTTTTTCAACCCACAAAGGATATTATCGGTATAAAAGACTGAGCTTTGTGATGTTCTCGGCCGGGGAGGCCTTCCAGAACACAGTGAGAGGCGCATTTGCGATCAATTTTCAAGGGGCGATCAATATCATTGACAATATATTGGTGTTTTCCGAAATAGAAGTAGAGCATTAAGAAAATCTGCCAAGGGATCTAGAGTGGATTAAGTCCCTAGGTTTGACATTACACAAAGAAATCTGCATCTTCGTGCAAAGACGGCTGGACTTGTGATAAATCTAAGGATGTTGTCACTTCTCCCCTAGGGAGAGACCTTTCTCATGGGACTAGGGTGGTGCATCCACAGGTCAATAGCCCCCCAGGGCGTGGTGCATAGAGGGGGAGGGAGGGAAGCCCCCTATGGGATTAGGGACGACTATTCTCAGGGAACACAGTATGCCCCCCTTAATACATCCAATCCCTTTTATATTTCACAATCCTCCTTCCCCCCACATAGGTAGAGCAAATATACTTGTTGCAAGGGTAGTCATTTTAATATATTTGACAAAGTTAAAACCAAAGAATACTAAGTATCTTACATCCGATATGATATGATAGTTTATTTATAAAGCGCCTATACACAATGTGTTTCAATGTGCTTCAAGGCAAGGGAGGGAACAATGAAAAATACGACATTCTTACAGGCCATGAACAGTAAGGATGGAACAGTCAGAGGATCACTCAGAACATGCAGAGTGAGCGGTCCAGTTTTCCTCGAGATGTCATTCACTCAAATTAATGCAGCTGCCCGATGTGGGCGTTCAAAAGGAACTCAGCTGGGAAACAAGGGGTGAACGATTCTCTGTGGAGGAACTGTGGGACTCCTGCACTGGGCAGGCAGAGAGAAGCCAAGAGGGTAGAAGCCTCAAAGCAAGGAGAAGAAGAACCCAAAAGCGGTCCAAACTGGAGCGACCGTTCGGGTTGCTGCTGATATGTACCTCAGGGCACCACAAGCTCCAGTGAGCTGTTTTTAAGGCAGAGCATGCAACCTGGAGGAGAGAGAAGCCTGCGGAACTGCTGCAGACCCCGCCATTCACCAGGGAGCTGCCAGAGCCTTGAAGAACAACGCAGAGGCTGGAGAAACGCTGGTGCCGGTCACGAGAAGGAAAAGTGGTACGCAGGTTTACCAGAAGTCATTGGAGGTCCGGGGAAGCTAGAGAGGGACTATAAATATTGGCAAAATCGGGTGTGGGGCTGTGAAAGGACATTGTTAGTCTGGGACCAGCACCCACAAGAACCATATGTTGTAAGAGGGCCAGAGACCCTGGGAAACCCATAAAGGAGAGAATCAGATGTTTGGCAGAAGAGGGAACCAAACACCTATAATCCCATAGCAATAAGTATAGCAGAGGAATCCCATGTTTGGCAGGAGAGTTTACCTAACATATATCATAATGAACTATGAGTCTGGGACTCGCGCCCATGTGAGAGGAAAATAGGGTCAAGGACCTTGGAGTTGGGAAACCGGAATCCTAATGCCTAGAAAGGCTCAACAGCCCAAAATGAGGGAAACTGAGAAGAACTCTTGGGGAAAAGAGCAGAAACACACACAGTTATTGTAGATTATTAGTGTTAGGGTCAGAAGCAGGTTTTTGGACACAACCGTGAAAGACTCTCTTCATACTCTGACAATTTTACCCGTTTCCTTTAGGGTAAGGAAACCACTCTTAGCTTTAGGGATAGAGAGGCATATTTCCAACCTTTTCTTATTTAATAAAAGTTTATATCCAGAAACATGCCACCATTGTGTCCGAGCCTTACTTCTGCACCCTTACATATGGTGTTAGTAGTGGGATCTGGCCTAGTTGATTTAAAATGGGGGACCCTTAGTTTTAGCAACCTTAGTGAACGTGCAGGTACTACCACAGTCGCCAATAAGGATTCAATCAGATTTTATCCCTACAGTAGTAGAGAGGTCGTTTTAAGGCCTGGCTAAAGACAATGGTACCAACAGATTTAGTGTTGTCCCCTTCCCCTGGAACTTACATCAGGTTGGCCTCAAAATCAGGTCTAGCATGGAAATTCAGTGTAGATGTAATGGTAATAGAACCAGATTTCAGAGGGGATGTGTCATACCTGTGCCATGGGCGCATTCATTGGCGATCAATATGAACTAATTATTATTCATTTATCTGCGGAGAACTCTTTGATCAACCGTTGTTCACTTTTTGGACCTTGTTTCCCATTTGCGAGACTTTGGTGCTTTTCTATTTTACCCAACAAACTACACTTACCACAATGCACTTGGCTAGAACTATCTTTTCCTCGCCATTCCTATTTGTCATCTTCGGAACTACAATCCCCAGAAGCCCTATGGATCAGCTCTGCTTCCACCAGTTCAGGAACAGAGAGGGAGGTGGCCGATTGTCTGCAGGTGTGCTGATCCAGGTGCGACCAATTAGCCTTCCTCTGTGCTGGGCTGGGCAGCATAAAAGCTGCTGCCTGCAGTGGCTCAGTCGCTTGCATTTAGAGTCCTTCCGGCACCTTTTTGCTTTGAGCTACGGATCTTGTATGCGGTTCTTCCTTACTCCGGCTTTTGGATCCAGTGCCCTGCCGGGCTCTCTGCTTTGCAGCCGATCACGCTCTGCTGCTTTCCAGCCTCCTCCAGTGCTCTGCCGGGCTCTCTACTTTGCAGCCGATCATGCTCTGCTGCTTCCCAGCCTCCTCCAGTGCTCTGCCGGGCTCTCTACATTGCAGCCGATCATGCTCTGCTGCTTCCCAGCCTCCTCCAGTGCTCTGCCGGGCTCTCTACATTGCAGCCGATCACGCTCTGCTGCTTTCCAGCCTCCTCCAGTGCTCTGTCGGGCTCTCTACATTGCAGCCGATCACGCTCTTCTGCTTTCCAGCCTCCGCCTTTACCCTTCCGGGCATCTGCCTTGCAGCCGATCACGCTCCACTGCTACCTTCCGCATTAGTTTTCCAGGCTCCTGCTTTGCAGCCGATCTCGCTCTGCTGCTTCCCAGCCTCCGACTCTGCCCTTCTGGGCTTCTGCCTTGCAGCCGATCACGTTCAGCTGCTACCTTCCGCCACTGCTACCTTCCAGGCTCCTGCCTCGCAGCCGATCACGCTCCGCTGCCTCCAAACTACAGCCTTTGTTCCGCTGGACTTCCAGCCTAACAGCCCTCTACAATCCTCTACAATCCTTGTCCTTTGGGCTCCCTGCTCTGCAGCCTGCCTCACTCCAGCTGCCTACAGTCCTTGTCCTCTGAGCTCCCTGCTCTGCAGCCTGCCTCACTCCGGCTGCCTACAGCCCTTGTCCTCTGGGCTCCCTACCTTGCAGTTTACAGTCCTCTGCAGCCTTCTACAGTCAGCGGCCCTGCTCCTCTGGGCTTACTCCTTGCTGCCGGTCCTTCTGGCTCCTTACCGTGCAGCCTGCTTCACTCCAAAGCCCTTAGCCCTTTCCCTCTGGGCTCCCTTCCTTACAGCCCTGCTCCTTTGGGCTTGCTCATTGCTTTCCTGCTCCTCTGAGCTTTCAACCTTGTACCCTACAGTTCTCTGCTATCCACAACAGTTCACCTACATTATTTACTTTCAGTTATTGCAGTCCTCCTGTTTCCTGACTGCTGCTCCCTTGCTATCTTGTTCTCAACACTCTATTCTTTATTCCAATCCAATCCTGTTATACGACTTTCCCTTCATTTCCTTCTGCTAGTTTGCTATCGACGTCCTTTACCCTGGATTTGTCTGTTAGTGTCTTCTCTTGTTCTGCTTGTAGACCCCTTGTACAGAGCGTGTCTGTTGGTTTCCGTTAGGCAACCTCTGCCCTTTCCCTTGTTTCGTTTTTGTGTTACAGACACCCATAGCTGGTGTTCCAAGTCATGAGCAAACAGCGTGGGCCTCTGTTATAGCAAACTGTGCAGAAGGCTAGAGTTTTCCTAAGGTCCGTGGAATACTCTTTTCCTATATCTGCATACACCCCTAGAGGGAATCCATTCTGTTGTACCTTATTCCTTGCTACACTTGCCTACTCTTCGTTCTTATTACTTTCAGCTGTGTGTGTACTTATCTGTCCACCTTACTTCGGCACAACCACCCAAACCCTTCCTGGGTGTCCTGTGCCACTCTTTACAGAGCGCCATCCGTGACAGGATGTTAAAATACTGTTACAAAATAATGGCGATCAAATCTATCATATTAAACCTGGGGATAAAGTGGCACAAGGCATTTTGAAAGAAATCCTATTTCCCAAAATAGTAGAAAAACCTGATGTAGAAAGTACTGAAAGAGGAAGCAAAGATTTCAGGGAGGTTGACTTAAAACTTGTTCTTAAAGCTGAACTAAAAACAACTTCCTCCAGTGAGGATGACACCAAAGTCATCCCTGATTTAGCCTTCGCACATCGTAATGACGCAGTGTTAGCAGAGGCCCTTCTTAAGGTTATTCCTGAGGAAGAAGAAAGAGCTAAAGAAGGCCCATTTTTCTTCTTTAAACATGGGTTATTATATCCGGGTGATGTAGGCCCAGATTCAACTTCCCTCCCCAAATTGTAGTGACACAGCCATAGGAGAATGGTCTTTGAAATTACACATGCTCATCTGACCGCTGGACATTTAGGCACTGCTAAGAACCATGCACCGATAGTGAATCGCTGTTACTGGCCAGGGATATATGCAGAGGTTAAAAACTTCCATCTGACTTGTCCACACTCTCAGAAAATCAGTACTCAAACTACCCCACCATTTCCCTTACAACCACTTCCCATTATCGACGGCTCATTTTCAAAAATAGGAATGGTTATTGTTGGCCCTCTGGAAACCTCCAAATTAGGAAACCTTTACATCTTGGTGATAGTAGACTATTATTATTATTTATTTATTTGTTTATGGTTATTAATAACCTTAACAAAGCTTAAAATCACACCAGCAAATCAATACAATTCATTGCAGCATATATACAGCAAAACCATCTTTGACATATACAACATAAAAACAGTTAAGCAATAGCAATAATAGAAAATGAATAAAAATGAATAAAACGTAAACATGAAACATAAAACATAAAGGCAGAGTTCCAAATTTAGACATTCTACTTATTTGTTTGCAGTTCATTTGTTCCTGATTTGTCACACTCATTTCCATTTCTGCCCCCAATTTACATACATTTCCCAGAAAACTGACTACCGCCATTTGCAGCGATTTGTCTTTCCCATGTAGCAGAGTGAATTCAAATTAACTAAACTAGTAGAAGCAACACATTTACTGAAGTACTGTATCCGATTAGTTCTCACAATTGGACAGTCTAACATCAAATGCTCGAGAGTCTCAATACCTCCCAATTCCTGACAAAATGTGCAGCTTTGCAACAATCCTAGCTCAACCCTCCGAGCAAATAGAATTTCTCTTGTTGGGAGAACATTACACCTAAATCGCATATAAGTGTGCCTAACGGATTTATCTGGGAACAAAGTTAAATATGGTTCCACGCTTCCCAGCTTTGTATAATGCGATGCCATATGTTTGTGAAAGCGTGTAGCCACAACAGCGCTCATTGTGATGTCCCCCAATCCCACCATTCCAGGCGTTTTTTTACTTTAGCAGGATTAAACATTAGGCGTTCCAATGAAAGGCCCAACATACATTCTTCTTTGAGTTCCAGTATGTATACAGAGGTAATGTTGTTACTTCGTATATCCGAGCCCAAAATATCATAGAGGGTGCCTCTAGAAGTTCTAACCAGTTTCCTAAGGAGTGCAAGTTTTTTCCAAATCATCATACATGCCAAGGAGTTTTGTCCCAATTCATACCGTAATACTGCCAGCGGTGTACACTTCGATAGACACAAGAAAATTGTCCTTAATAAGCGGCCCTCATATTTAGGCAGTTCCTCCATGAACCATCTAGGGAACAGCTCCAGTCCATAGCAAAGTTGTGGTAGGAGTTTCTGCTTGTAGAAACGTAAAGCAGGTATAATTGAGAACGTGCCAAATTCGCAATCGTTTTTTTTTTAGTTGGAGTATTAATAGTTTGATTTTGGCATCAAGATATTCTCTATGGTGAGACTTTTGCTTGTTTCCAAAAATGGGATAAGCCAGATATCGCAGATTAGGTCTTACCACAAGTTTTATATGGTTCAGAAACCATGAGAACTGTTTTACATAAGGGCGTAGATGTAAACGTATGACAACTGTTTTATTTTCATTAATCATTCAATGGTTTTTGTCTGCGTATTCCCGAAACCTACACAGCAGACGCTGTAGTCCACTAGGCGTATGATCAAAAAGCATAAAATCATCTGCATATGCAGTCCAGCAGATTTTAATTCCTTCAACCACCGGAGACGCAAATGCGACCTCTTCCAGCCGCTCTTTTGCATCTGAGACATAAAGATTAAATATTGTTGGCGCAAACAGGCACCCCTGTCGCAGACCATTCGGAACATCAATTAATGTGGTTGTTTAGTCGGACCTGCAATTTAGATCCCTCGTGTAGATGTATTAACACAGAAAGGAGGGCCGAAGGCATACCCAGATGTTTAAGCTTTCCCCCTAGCAATGATCTATCCACTTTGTCAAAGGCCATTGACAAGTCAATGGATGCAATATAGATCGGCACGGCCTCCTTTTTCCATGCCTTACCTTGCATAACATTCAGCATGAGTCCCCCCACATCCGTCCCCACATTTTTCCTGAACCCGAATTGGAGCTTAGATGTCAAGATCACCGCAAAACATCGAACCCAAAGTGTTCGACGACGGCCCTTGCCCGTTTCAAAGAAACTCTGTTCCTTTGATAAAAAGCCAAAACACCCTTTCCGAACCCGTGCTGCCATGTTGCCATGGCGACTATGGCATCCTCTCCACAAACAAACTATCACGCTGCAAGGAAGAGGAGGGGCCAATCAAGTTCGCGGCTACCTGTTATAACGCTTCCGGGTAGCTGCACTCGCTGCTTCTGATTTTCGTCAAAATCGCTGAAAGCTCCCGAACCCACGTCTTGTTCCCTTTGACTGCGCTTATCTTTTCCTGGCTCTTTTTTGGACCGCAGTCTGTGTTTCTTGAACTCTTGCTTCCTTGTCTGTTTACTGTTTGTTACTTACTGAACTGCGTTCACGTCGCCAGACCCCAGAACGCTATTTGACCTGCCTTGCCTGCTGATTCTGATCTGCATCTCTGTCCACACGCTGCCGAACCCCGGAACGCTATTTGACCTGCCTTGCCTGCTGATTCTGATCTGCATCTCTGTCCGCACGCTGCCAAACCCCAGAACGTTATTGGACCTGCTCTCCCTCTATTGTTCGCACCGGCTTTCCAGCAAAGTCCTTTTCAACATTTCGGACTCAACACGCCAGACTAAGGAACAACAACTGTTTACACTGTGGCACTATCATCACCTACCTGAGCAAATCTGCATGCCTGAAAGAATAGTGCAACAAACTAGAGACTGATTCCCGGCGCTTAGGTCGTTAGGCGTCCTCGTTTCGTCGGGATAGTCTGTGGACTTGAGACTGCCAAACTCCGTCTAGGCGTCCTCGTTTCGTCGTGAGTTAGGATAGGTTGGGTTTGCAGAGTTTGCTCAGTAGTGTCCTTCCCTTGTCTACCATTGGTAAATTTCACTGCCTATTACTTGATTCCTGATTATCATTTTTGTTCTTTCCTGAAATTGTTTGTTTTCCGTTCTATACGCTGAGTCTTCTGATATATGGTTTAACCCCTACAGCCTCTATTCTCAGTGTACATCAGCCATCATTACAGTGTTCCTTGATCAGCTGCTTTACTACACTCCACGGCATCTGTCTCCATCTCCAGCTACAACAGTAGAACCATCTTTCGACTAATTGGTTCCTTTGTAATTTTACTTAGAAATACAAAGGGACACATTGGTAGGAAGAACTCAACGGCTACACTTCGAGTTCTTCTACCAGGCCTCCTAATCACGAGTCGGGCCAACTTGACATTAGACAGGATACCTCTCATATTTATCCGGCAATGAATGTGGTTTAGGATGATTCCTGAACATTTTTTAGAGTCCGCGTCCAATAAGGCTATGGGCCTATAATTGGGCGGACTTGAACGGTCACCCTTCTTATAAATAGGTACCACATAAGAAATGTGCCAGGAGGTAGGGATAATACGAGTAAATAGTATATCTTTAAACAGCACAAGCAATATCTTTGTCCACAGTTGCTTATTATTCTTAAAGATTACAATTGCCAATCCATTAGGTCCCGCTGCCCTGGACATAGAGGCCCTATCTATCAAGGTACTAATATACTCCTGGAGGACCTCGATGTTCCATTCAGCGTCGCACAGAATCGAGGAGGTTTGTTGATTGCACTGTCCAGTTTGATATAGGTTACCAAAATGCCCAATCCACTGTTGATCAGATATAGCAGTAGAGAGGCCAGCACTATTCAGAGTTGCTTTGTTGTTTAACAATGCCCAGAAAGATCTGGATGTATTATCTTTCAGCGCCCAGAGAACACTTTCCCCATCTATCTGGTACAGTATTGCTCTTCGTTCCTTGATCTTGCTTTTCCAGCAATTGCTGATCTTTTTCTTTAATGATAATTTCACTTCCAAAGGAAGTGCAGTTTTAGCCAACAGCCTTAGTTCCCTGGATCTCTTTTTTTTTATATGTTCTAGTGACCGAATCATAGCAATGGGTATGTTCGGTCCCACCCAAACCTGGCTTAGAAGCCACTGCTGAGTGCGAGATTACATTTCCGACATAATGTGAGAAGGTATCTTTGGTGTACAATAGGTATTTTTTCTCAAGGCTAGAGAAGTAAAATCAGCTAGGAATACTGCATTAGTCAATCCTGGTTTTTGCCATATTAGTTTCTAAATTTGCTTGGCAGCTTTGAACCCCAACCCTACCCTAGCTCCCCACAAAATTCAGATGTAACATCTTATGATCACTACAATCCACCTTCAATAACTTAAATTCCTTCACCAGACCTATAAGTGAGTCTGGAAGAAATATATAATCAATAGCACTGGCTTGAACCCCTCTAAACCATGTTGTGTATACCTCTTTACTTCGCAGGAGTCACATCGCATTAATCAGGCCCCATGAATCTAAAAAGACCCTCCAATGGGGCCCATGCAAGTATTTTTTGCCTGGCTCCAAACTGGAATCCCTATGCCGTCACTCTTGGTACAGGAAGTGTCACAAATCATTTCGACATTGAAATCCCCAGCAATTATAATCATCATATTTGTAGATATTTCTTGGCATTTCAGCATCAAATCCCCCAACTCTGTGAACTCGTTTTCAATGTCCAGTTTCATACTCCAATAAATGTTTACAATCAGGAGATTACATTTCCCAGTGAGCAAACTGGATTCAAACCGCACTAGCAGTCGAAGGCACCCGTCAAGGGTCTTATAGGATTTTATCATTTTAGGACCTAACAATGTGGCAACTGCAGTCAGTAAGCCTCCTGCTGGTCTGCCCATAGGGCCCTGTTTAGCAAAAATGGAGTGCACAATAAAGCCATCCAGTATAAAATCAGATGTGCACCAGGTCTCCTGTAAGCATATGATGGTACACTCTTTAAGTATAGCACACATTTCAAGAGAATTCCTCAAGGACCAATTTCCCCTTGAGTTCCAGCTTACAAGAGACAAGATTGAAGAGCTACTAACTATTGGGCTTCAAGCCCTGTAGTTGCGAGATGGAATCTCTCAGTGTTAACGCCAACCATCTGAGATTCCGATCGCCAAAACTACTGCTAGTTTTATTAGCATTAAGGGACGCAGTCTCATCCACCTTCGGCCCAACACCCTCCTGAGTTTACCCCAATCCATATCCACCCTCTCCACATCATAGCACAGCTTGTGAAATGTGCTGCTTTCCTTCAGGACTGCCTCAGCAATTGTGTGTGAATAAAACACAACCCTCACATAATCGTATCTGATGGGGTGCACAGAATCGACCAGCTTAATATCCCCCGGCAGTGATGAGGGATAGGCTAGGAATTTCCCCAAACAGAGCCAGAACAGTCGTTCTATTAAGAGAAGAAGGCCCTCCATTGTTGAATAGGAAGTGCAAAAATATGCTGGGGTATTCAGCACAGCTAAAAGGCCGATAATTAATCGCCACTGGCCGAGCACCAAAATGGCCAGATGTTGGCTGCACTACTCAGGGACAGGATTCCAGAGTGACTGGCCCCAATCTATCACCCATAGCTTGCACAGTTATTCCTGCTTTTACACCAGTATCATACTGTGCTGCTCGGAGACAGGGTTCCCGAGTGACTGGTCCCAATCTATCACCCATAGCTTGCACAGTTATTCCTGCTTTTACACCAGCATCATACTGTGCTGCTCGGGACAGGGTTCCCGAGTGACTGGCCCCAATCTATCACCCATAGCTTGCACAGTTATTTCTGCTTTTACACCAGCATCATACTGTGCTGCTCGGGGACACTATCCAAGAACGTGCAATGGATATTCACGCTCTTGACGTCTCTAGGATTCTTGGTGAACTTGGACAAATCCCAGCTAGTACCAGTCCAACACATAGAATTCCTAGGTTTCAGTATAGATACAGTCAAGGCAACCCTCGAGCTTCCACATCACAAAGTGAAAGCGATAAAGAAGGAGCTCAGAATAGTCATAGCGAAGAGGACTATATCTCTTCGAGCTCTAGCGAGAGTAGTAGGCCTTCTAGGAGCCTCGATTCAAGCAATCTTTCCAGGCCCGCTCCATTATTGAGCGTTACCGAGGCTCAAAATAAGACATCTACAAGGAGGGCTTTACGAAAGACAAGGTACAATGTTGCGTACTGCTCAAAATGGACAACATCTCGGCGGTACGATATATCAACAAACGAGGGGGAACAAAGTCGAGAATGCTAGTAGAATTAGCAAAAGACTTCTGGCATTTCTGCCTGCAGAATAAGATCACAGTCACAGCAGAGTATCTGCCGGGGAAGCTGAACGAAGTAGCAGTTTGGAACTCACGATATCTTGTAGACTCCAGAGATTGAAAACTACACCCAAGCATGTTCAGGAAGTTACAGGACCTCTCGGGCCCGATACACATAGATCTATTTGTGTCCAGACAGAACGCGCAGACTCAGATATATTTCAGTTGGAGAATAGACCCGGGTGCAGCCGGCACGGACGCTTTTCAACAACTGTGGAACGGAGAGCTGAATTATGCTTTCCCTCCATTTCTCATGATCACAAGAGCATTAGCGAAGGTTCGCAGAGAGCAAGCAGACCTAATAATAGTACTCCCCCTCTGGAAATCTCAGCCCTGGTTTCCAGTAGCGATGGAACTTTCTACGGATTTTCCGATGATAGTTCCTCAGCAACCGGACTTTCTGCTAGACCCAGTTGGCAGGGTTCACCCGCTCATAACGACAGGCACATTACAGTTGATAGTCTGCAAGGTTTCAGGAGAAAGTGGGAGCTGCCAGGCATTTCGCAACTCACTGCAAACTGCATCAGAGCTTCCTGGGCGCCTTCCACCATCAGGAGCTATAAAGCGGCATGGAAGACCTGGGCCCACTTGTGCACAGACCATAGTTTGGATCCCGTTTCTGCCCCTGTAGTACAGTTATTAAACTTTTTAGCAATGAAGTTTCAAGAAGGCAGCACCTTTAGAACAATAGGAGTGCTGCGGTCCGCGATCTCTGCGGGGCATGATCAAGTGGAAGGTACCTCCATTGGAGAACACCCTACAGTTCTGCGACTGTTGAGAGGAATGAAGTTGAGAAAACCCCCAGAGCCAAAGTATACAACATTATGGGACGTCAAAGAAGTTTTCCAACTGTTTCTTAGATGGCCAGACAATAGAGATCTATCCCGATCACAACTCTCAAGCAAACTGGCAATGTTGTTGTGTCTCACATCATGCAGAAGAGTATCCGATGTTAAAGCACTAGAGATATACAGGAAGATATTCCATCCAGAAGGGGTAGCCTTTACCATAGCTAAGCGAACGAAATCAGATTCTCGAGTGATCTCATACCCCTATTTTACCGAAAAATAAAAAACTATGCGTACACAATGTATCAAAGATTACGAGACCGCTACAGCGCAGTTGAGGCCGCGAGGCGTAACACAATTGCAAATAGCGCGTAGGAAACCTTATCATGCAGTAGCAACAGCGACAATTGCGAGATGGTTGCGCGAAGTGATGCAATGGGCAAGGATAGACTTGTCTCAGTTTGGTGCGCATTCAGCTAGGGGCGCGATGGTTTGTAGGGCTTTTTCAGCAAGGGTGCCACTTCAGGATATAATGAAAGCGGCCGATTGGTCCTCTGAGTCTACGTTTAAGACATTTTATTTCAAGCCAGTGTCAGACTTAACGAATAGGGTGGTGGCTAGCTTTGAACAAGCATAATGCGAGTCTCCTGTCTTGTCATAGAATAAAGATTGCCCACGCTTACAGCTCAGGAAGTCTTAATTGTATTAAAGACAAGGAGGCGAGCATTATATCCCACCCAGAAAAGACAAAGAGGATTTTATGATGCATATATCAAATGTTCAACTTTGTCTTGTCACCCACCCTTATGAGTATTTATCTGTTTTCCTCCTAGGAGATGACCAGAAAGCAGCCTGATCGCAGACAGTGAAACATCATGGCAAGCACCGCTACTTTGCCCAGGGATTCAGGGCAGTTCTGTTTCAAGAACTCTGTTCACAGTTATGTTGGAAGTTTGGTTGTTGATTGTTCATAACAAGGTTGAGTTCGCTACGGAAGATATCCAAGGCGAAGAAAGAGGAAAGGACCTGGGACTGAGGGTTCTTATAGGATGACCTATCACCGGATTGGAGCATGGGATAGGGTCAGAACTACTACACTCCTGGAGGGGTATGGGAGTTTTAGTTTCAATGGAACTTAAAGAAGTAAACTCTGGAGGAGGAACTTTTAGACCTCAGATTGGCTATTTTTTAGTTCTGGAAGGAAAAAAAGTGCAAATGTTGAAGTTTAAAAGTGATAAGTTGAAAAGCTGTTGTGGCAGTATTAAAGAAAGTAAAGCATAATGCGAGCCTCCTTGTCTTTAATAGAATGAAGACTTCCTGAGCTGTAAGCATGGGCAATCTTTATTGTCATGTGAGCACATATATCTGCTTCTCGAGGTTTCAACATGTGTAATGCTGATGAAGCCATAGGTGGATCCATCCTTTTTGTTTTTTTTGGGAAGAAATTTAAAATACTCCCCTGCATAGTTAAATCAGGCAACATAACGCCCCCAGTATTGTTGGGAGGGCCTCTGAGAGAACTCTTGGTGCCCTTGTTTTTTAAATTCTCACACAGCGAGTCCGGGGCCACTGTCCCCCCAGACCCTCTGCACAAAATCACATCCTCTCCCTCTTCATCTTCAGTAATTTCAGTTTCCAAAGCTTCTGCTACACCTCTCAATTGGCAACGCCAGTTATTCCTGGCGACTTTATCGTGCTTCCGTTTATGTCCGGAAGCATTCTTTCTTCTCTGCGTAATTGGTTTCTTTCTATTATTTTTATTTTGGTTCTGTTTTGTCTGCTGCGAAAGGCTACCTGCGTTCTCCATTACATTAGTACTACTGTTGCCAGTGCTGCCATTCTTGGGGGAAACGTCCTTTGCCGCATCTATTTCTCTGGGGCAACCAATAGTCATAGCCACCTTTACTTTTGATGAGGCAGAAGGAGAATCTGTCCTTGCCCCATGGGTATCCCATGGGTTCCAACAAGGCCTCCACTGGATCCAGGAGGTTCATATTGGCCTTCCCACATCTACCAATTAAACAATTTTGCCTTTCTACCGCATCAATAAGCTGCTTTAGAAGAATGGTATGAAGTGTAAGTTCATTTAGTACTAGCCCATTAAAAGAGTCCTCTTGAGCCGGCCCCCCCGTGTCCTGTCTACCCAAAGGTTGGGCTGAGGACAGCTCCCATTCCGCCTCCTTCCCCAATGGGTACTGCAACAGTGCCAGAAAGGAGCTTTTTATGACTTCGGGACTGTGAGCATTCCCATTATGGGCCAGGAAAGGGGTTTCTTCAGGTTGGCACACATCTTCAGGGGTCTTAGTTACTTCCCCCGAGTCGATTAACAGGATTGATTCATCCGCTACACCCCCACACTCATTCGGATTTGACACAGCCATCTCCAGAGACGGAGGTGAAGGGGGGAAGAGGAAGCTTACAGGCCATGCCCATGGTACCTTTAACAGGCGTGAAGACCAGAGGGGCAGACAGAATGTCGTCAAAAGGCCTGACCACTGCCCTGGATTCCCTCCTCGTCAGTGGCACAGTCCTTCTGCATGTATAGATCTCACGCTTATTTCTCCTCAGACCGTATACTTTGATGTAAACATCCCGATTCAAAACAGCAAAGCAAATGTATAATGAACAAGAATATAATCTGAGGCTGCCTAAAATATTTACTTAAGGTCACACAAGGCACACGAGTATCAGAGAACTTACACGGTCAGCCAAGTTTCAAGCTGCAATACCTTAGCCGACAGCAACCGCTGTCCCGCGACCATGCCGAACAGCCCAACAGCACTTGCAGGGCACTTCCAGAGGCTCGCGCGGCAGATGCGCGTGCACCCGCGATTTTATGCAAGGCGCTGGGTCGCGGTAGTTAGGGGGCGTGGCGCTCACGCAATGAATCTGCAGAGAAAAAAAAGCAGACATTGTAAGTTCCCCACCCAGAACTTTCCCACTTGTAAAGACTATGACCAGTCTCGTCTCTCGAGACACAGCACAGCAAATGCTGTCAGTACAGTAAATCCGCAGGTAAGACAGCAAGTAAAGTCAGCAAAGAGTACTAATATTTACTCTGATTAATGGAGCCCAAAACACTGTTGTGCCGCAAATTGAAGCACCAGAACTTCCTCTTGTGCATAGGAGCCTTCGGCAACATGAAAGGAAACAGCTTCAGAAGGCAGGCAAAGTCACCATAGGCACAGCAAGCACAGCGAGGACAGCCCAACAGCACTTGCAGGGCACTTCCGGACGCGCTCACGGATGCGCGTGCACCCGCGATTTTATGCTAGGCGCTGGGTTGCGGGAAACAGGGGGCGTGGCGCCCACGCAATTAATTCTGGTTAATGGAGTCCAAAACACTGTTTCGCCGTGAATTGAAGCACCAGAACTTCCTCTTGCGCATAGGAGCCTTCGGGAACATGAAAGGAAACAGCTTCAGAAGGCAGACACAGTCACCATAGGCACAGCGAGAACAGCCCAACAGCGCTTGCAGGGCACTTCCGGATGACTATGCTACCAGGTATCGAGAGGCTTTCCCCATGAGGTCTATCACTACCCAACTGATTCTCAAACAACTACTTCCTTTCTTTTCCCTGAGTAGGTTTTCCTAAAGAAATCCTAACTGATCAGGGGACTACCATTATGAGCAGACTTATGGCAGAAGTGAAAGAGGTTCTACGGATCAAAACCCTCAGAACTTCAGTAAACCATCCACAAACTGATGGGTTAGTAGAACGATTTAATAAACGATTTAATAAAACCATGAACTAATAGGTTGGTAGAACGATTTAAGAAAACCCTGAAATCTGTCCTAAGAAAGTTGATTGAGTCAGATGGGAGAAACTGGAACACTATGATACCATTTGAGGATGAGACCCCAGAGATGTCCTTGATATGCTAAGAGACATGGGAGGAACGAGAAGAGGCCATGTTACCCATGTCAAAGACTGCACAATGTTGAAAGAAACATATAGCCGTAGTTAGATCCCTAGTACACTCACACATCAACTGGTCTCAGCAACATCAAAAGGCCAATTATGATCCTAATACCATCACCAGTTGCTTTTCTATTGGCCAGAAAGTTCTGATATTCCTTGCCACCTCTGAACATAAGATCCTTTCATGTTGGTATGGTTACTATGAGATTCTGGAAAAAACAGGACCCTGTAATTATCAAGTATCACAGCCCGATAGAAGGACTATAGCACAGATTTATCATGTCAATCTATTAAAGGAATGGAGCAAGGACCCAATTGGAACAATTTCTGTATTAATGGTCAGCCTCCTGGCCGAAGAAGTAGAAGGGATCAATTTGGTTCTGGCCAGTTTGTCATCTGATGAGAAACAAGGCATACAAAACCTCTTGACCAGTTCCCCGATGTCTTCGACAGTGAGCCAGGAAGAGTGAAAGGTTTCTTTCATCACATACATACCCCACCTGACAAAGTCATCAATTTAAGACCGTATCGGATTACTGAGGCCCGTAGAGAGATAGTTGTGATGAATCCAATGGAGCAATCACAGATTCCCCAGTGGTGATCTCCTGCCATGTGGCCAAGGGAAGGCAGCAGCTTTCAGATTCTGACCCTGGGGGTGGCTTTATGAGGGAGGATCACATGGGAGGAGACGACTACTGAGGAGATTTTATGACTTCATTGGGTAAAACACAGTATTCCCCCCTTTTCCCTAAGGAAGACTCAACACATTAATAACACATTGTCATTTGACGGTTCCCCCCATTAGAGGAAATCAAGAAAGCTTGTCTTTACAATATTCAAGTCAAGCCACCACCTTTAACCCAAACACCCACAACCTATACACACACCGCCCTTTCTAATATACTTTATTGTAAACATCCTGAGAAACAACGTTTGAAAAGTAGAAGCCCAATAACATCCATGCACTCCAATTACCATAATCACTCAGGTACTAAGAAAAGGAGGAGGATGAGAGAGTTTGTGCAGACTGACCCGTGCCCAAAGTACAAAACGCAGGCTAGTTGTTTTGCAGAGCCTACCGTGCACGGGACGTTTAAAGATGTCTGCACTCCAAAGTCGGGCAGCAGTGCTTGATAGGTGTCATGCGCCAACAATGGAAGTGCTGGAGCCGATGGAAACTACTGTAACCTGTGTTCATTCTCTAACTACTCTACGCGGTCTAGCCTTCTCTCAATATGGCCACCGCCTGTATATCTGTGGGTATGTCTCTGTTATCTGTGCATTGTATCTGTTCTTTGGACCCAGACGCCATGCTATTACTTTTCTCCAGTTGTACCTGCATTTCTAGTGTCTATTAACGGGCCTTCTGCCCTACGTAGTTTTGCATAGTGTGCTCTGTGTTTTTCCCTTATCGTTCTGTTTCCCTCTCTGCCGCGCTCTGCCGCTCTACCTAGGCTCTGAATCTTCTTATCTGTTTATTTCCAGCTACTGTTTTTTCATTGCTTCGGTCAGTATATCATTCGCTTTCCTGTCTCTATCAGTCTCCTTCTCGATCTATATCTTTTATTTCTTTCTCTTATCGGTTCAATTTTCTTTTCCCTTCTCAGTCATACCTTTCTGTATTCATCTTTTTTCTCCCCATAACCGCGTTGCGAGGCTTGCTGTGTACTTTGACTCTGCCTCCTTTCTTTCGGTAGTGGGTTCTGTTTACCTTCTGCTTTCCTTCTCTTTCCGCTCACGTTTCTCTCTTTGATTCACCCGCGTTTCCTCCTATTCACTTAGTGTGTCATATATTCTTTTTTGTATTTACTATCTCTCAATCTTTCGGCTTAGGTTTTCTATATCTACTTTTCTGCGTTCTTCCTATTTTTCTCTCGACGGACAGTCTTTTTTAACCAACTCAGCTCAGACTTCTGTGTCTATTCTTTCCGTATATCACTCCACCTTATTGAAGCTCAAGGACTTCATAAATGCTGCTGCTGGAAAGCCCACGAACATCATTGGAACTTGTCAAACCAAGACTGTATCATCAACTACCACTTCATTCAACTCCTCTGGTCAAAACTTCAACAGGGTTTTTTGTGCCTTCGTGGCTTTATCCCTGGACTTTTTGGGGGCTTGCCTCTTGGAGTTCCCCGTGGCCTAAGTACCCTCAAGGGCCAAGGTGGCCTCCAAAGGGGCTCACCCCTATCTCCACAAAAGAAGGACAGGAAGCCAAAGGACACCAAGAGGACCTGCAGAAAGAAGGAATCAGAGACCCAAGAGGAACCTATCGAGGTATCAGGTGAGGATGAGGAACGGGAGGGGTTACTGGAACTTGACAATAGGATGGTACAATCCAGGAAGAGGCTTGCGAATGCGAGACGTACAGAAAGGCTTACCGGGACAGAAGAAGTGATGCTGCAGACGAGCAGAAAATGCTGTGGTAACGCGGGAGGCTGTGCAGAAGCTCCTGGGTGTCAGGCTGCACATGGAAGCAGCGTTCATTTGTCTGGAATGAGAAAGAAATCCAGCTTGTCACTGCAGAGCCGCACAGAATGCTGGGGAGGCCTCCGCTCACTCCATGGTGGAAAGCGAACAAAGTAGCTGTTCCACAAAGGCGTGGGCAGAGCCGGAGACGCAAGAAGAGACTGGTGAGTCTGACCCCCGGGGCATTCAGACAAGCGTGCAGGCCTGCATTTGATAAGTTAGAGATTGTTAATGATGAAAAGAGCATAAGAAAGAAAAATATTTGTATGCAGACAAGACACAGTGCCAAGAGTGACCCAAACCCAATGCAGGGGCGTGAGAGGCCAGGGTGGGGGAGAAGTATGAGCAAGTGCTACCATAGGCAAATATACCAAATACTGTGAGGGGTCCGAAATGCCAGGCGGACAACTTGGTAAAGGTTTTTTACAATCAGCCATTTTATTAACTCAAAAGGGTGTGACAAACACCTCGCTATCCCTAACCTAAAGAGAATTTCCCTGCCTATCAAAAAGAAACTGAAGGAAAACACACTAATAAAAGGAATCTGTCCCTCACACTTTTACATACATTAAACTCAAAGCTTAAATATGGCTTTTCAATTCAGCAGAACCGAAAATTATAATCAACATGAACCTGATACCAATATATTTCTGTATCTTGGATTGGAGTCCCTTCTTCAGTTTCAAAGCTCGACGTTTGACAAACGTTCCAAAGAACAAAATTCCTCTTAGATAAACAATTTCTATCTTCACTTTTCTTCATACAATAGTCTTTCACTTGGCATGTAACAAAGTTCTTACAAGAAAGTTCTCGCAAAATGAAAGAAATAATCTTTATCTTCAAGTTACAATATTTGATTGTCACTTCTTGATGATTTGTTATAATGGCTTTTTTCTTCTTAGACCACAAAACACTTTCAGAATTCTTCTGACTTTACAACAAGGTTTGTATCCAATTGGTTTTTACCACAGTTCATCAAACACCACAGTGGTCTTGCCACCCTCATTCCGTTTTAACCTTCAACCACCATGCAGTACTTTAATATCTTCTTCCTGGTTTACTAAACTGCCAGGACTACCACTATCCATCCCTATCCTGGTATACTCCCCTGCCAGGATAAAAAAAACTCCTAACACTACTAGCAGTACTTTGGGGTAAGGTTTTCTTCAACACTTCCAAAGTCTTTGACTTCAAACAACATCAAGGCTCATAATTTCTTCTGTAACTCAAAATATGCATTAATGCTGTTTGCTCCACTGGTTTATGTGCCACAGGCAATTCAGGTTATATTCCTATCTTCTTTGACACTTGTCACAGGGATGATTGCTCTCCTGGCACTATTTGTTTCTCAACTTCACTTCAAACAACTGTTGATAATGTCGCTTTACCCCACTTGCCCTTACTTGGCTTAGGCAATACTTGGTGTAAGGATTCATTATCATCTCCTCCTTACTCTAGGAATAACAGTCGCAATTCCCTGCAATATTGTTTTCTGGCTATCTTGCCAAAGCGGGCTCCTAGATTTCCAAAATATTGCCCCTCTTTACTTTGGCAATGGTTCTTGCTTTTCTTTGAAATTGCCCCCTTTTCACTTGAATGCAAGTCTTTAAACACTTTCACTCTTGCCCCCTCTTTGTCTAGGCAATGAAAATAATACTTCTTTTCTGGCTTTCTTTTCAATTCAATATATTGTTCAGGCAACTTTCTCACATTAGTTCAGTATTTAAAATAGTATTTCAGAGGGCAGCGTTCCAATACGGAGCGTTCCGGAGTTTCCTATATTAGGCAAACTCACCAGCTTTTCCATACATGCCCACTCTGGCTGCTGCGGCTGTCTTCTCTGTCCTCAGCTGAATGCTCGGCCGCTTCGGTCCCATTTCCACACCCCGCGCCACTTAAGAAAGGAGACTGCTTTACGCCTCTTTTTCACTGGTGCACGCCAGCCACAAGGATCAGAGAGAAAGCTTCTCTCTCGCATGGAACATCTTCCCTCTTATAGATTCCCGCTGCGTGACCTCTGCAGGTCAGATTCTCTGCACTGAAGACCATTTCTGGACTGGATTCTGCATTAACAAAAGCAGCGGTTCTGGTGTCTTCTGTCCCCTGCTTCTGCAATGTCGACTGCCAACTCCTTCTCCTGCCTGTTCTTATGGCCTGCTCCTGAGGAGGCTTTATACTTTCAAAAGTCCATCTCAGGTGTGTGTCCATCAGAACCTCTAGACTGCGCTTTGCTGTTTTTGGCTTTTGAGCTCCTCTTCTGCGTCCCAGTACTTAGGGCATTGTGGGACTTGAAGTCCCCAATGGTTATTTCACACATACAGCTCTCAACTTCATTTAGTTCCCTCTGTGAATCAAATACAAATTTAGAGAAGAAATTTAAATTGTTCAATGATTGATGGTGATTTAAGGAAGAACTACTTATATCAATTGTTAAGGCTCTGATCGCCATATCCACGCTACCAAACTCTTAATCTCCTCCCTTATCTTCTCCCACATCTTCTTTTGCTCTTCCCTATTCTTTGGATTACCTACATCTCATCTTGCCCCCCTTAAATCCATCTACCACTCTGCTGTTCGTACCCTATGTCTCCTTACCTCCCGTGACTCCATCTCCACCTCACTATCCTGCCTTGGCTGGCTACCATTCCACTCTCAACTTAAAATTTCACTTTCTATGCCTTGTCTTCAAATCCCTCCATGATCTTGCTCCCCCTTACCTCTCCTCCCT
The DNA here is from genome assembly GCF_040938575.1 of Ambystoma mexicanum. NCBI lineage: Eukaryota > Metazoa > Chordata > Amphibia > Caudata > Ambystomatidae > Ambystoma > Ambystoma mexicanum. The sequence goes on from NC_090935.1 coordinate 20,776,174, forward strand.
TCTCACTTTCTACTCCCCCTCCCGTTCCCTTCGATCTGCTGACCATTTCCTTCTCACTGTTCCTCCTTCCCCCTGCGCCTCCTCCCGATTCCGCTCCTTCCAACTCCTAGTGCCTCTGCACTGGAACTCCCTTCCTCTCGCAATCCGCTCCACCCCTACCTTCTCCTCTTTTCGCACTTCCCTTAAATCTCTCCTCCTCCATTCTCCTCCTTGAAGCCCCCTCCCCCCTCTCATTCTTTCCCCTTGACTATCTCTCCCCCCTCTCCTACCTCCCCTCTCTCTCCCTTCCCTTTCCCTCCTCCAACTCATCACCACTACTCCCCCCATTTCCCCTTCAGCTAATTGCTCTTTTCACTGTTTTGTTGAATGGTTCATATTGTAATTTTGCTTCTACCGTTATATTGTTTATGTTTTATGTACGAAGTTGTTCCACTGTACAGCGCCTTGGTGTAAGGCACTTTATAAATCAATAAATACAAATATAAATACAAATTCATGTTGATCATCATATTTTTCTTTACCATCCCAATCCATTCGGTCCCTTCTCCTCCCAAGTGATCATCCCGGCTAATATCACCCCAGGGTTAGGATCACGCAGCGCCTGCCTTCCCCTGGCCACCTAGGAGGAGACTTTAGGCGGGGATTCTGTGAGGATTCTGTGAGGATTCCGCAGGATTCATCACAGTACCTCACAGTATGGGCCAATTCTGAATAACTAATGAACTATGAATCAATTAAGAGAAGTCCTGGCAAGCAAGTCCACCAGGCAATTTAAGTTATGTAAAGATCCCTAGTAGGAGAATATACTAGGAGATCTGAAAGGAACTGTAAAAGAAACCCTGGCAGACGAGTACACCAGGTGGATGAGATTGAATACAGATTCTTGGCAGGTGAGTTCACTAGGTAATCTGCAGAAGTTAAGGGAAATCTTACAGGACAGAGTTAAAGGAAAACTTACAGAAAGTCTTTTACAAAACATGTCATTTAAACAAGAACTTTGTGAATTGTGATTTTAACAAGAACTGTGTGAGTCCGGTGAAGAAACGAAGGAACTATTAATTGAAATGGAACTTTGGCCATCATATTCAACAAACCAGGGGAAGGAAACCAAGCCCCATATCTCAACAAACCAGGGGAAGGAAACCAAACCCCATATCGAGGGATCTTTACCTTGGAGAACCTTATTGTTGGAGTCATTATCATATTTAGGTTTTTGAACACTTTTTTGCCAACATCCACCCTTTATTGTTTTGTTTTAGGTGGGAGGGCCATGATAGGATGTTTTGGACACAAAGACAGCTTTTCAGTTATGGACTCACTGACATAGACTGATCCTTACTTTTTATTTTTCGATAGGGAAATTCCACTTATAATAGGGCCAGGTAGGCAGTTTCCCAACCCGGTTTTGTTTCAATAATTTTCTTTTACTTGGGAATATGAATACCTTGTGTGTGACTAATTTCTCACCCCTCACATACTGCAACAGGAAGTGGAGAAAATGTTGGCTTCTTATACAATAGAACCATCACAAAGCTCCTGGTCCTCGCCAATAGTCTTAGTAGCTAAACCGGTTCAGTCGTTGAGACTTTAGAAAGTTAATGCATTATCCCAATTCGACAACTATCTTATGACTAGGGTAGATGAACTTTTTGATCAACTGGGTTCTGCACATTTTCTCTCCACGATTGATCCCACTAAAGGCTATTGGCAGGTTTCAGGGAATCCTTTAGACAGGGACAAAACTCATATGGGACGTTTTCAATTCAAAGTCCAACGTTTGGTCTCCCTGGAGTTCCCATGCTGTTCCAAAGATTAATGGATCAAGTCTTCCGCCCCTTCTCTGGGTTTTGCATGGCCTACTTGGCTGATATAGTAATTCGTAGTAAAACCTGGGAGGAACACTTAACTCACCTCCACAGGGTTACTAGAGCCTAGAGGAATGCTGGCCTTACGGCCAACCCCCCAAATTTGCAATCTGGCTCAGTCTGAGGTAAGGTACTTGATTGGGAGGCAGTAGCCTCTTCCAACCCCAACTCGAAAAACTGGTTATAGACATACAAAAAGACACCTATCCCCAAAACACAACAGGACCCAAGGGCCTTTGTAGGGCTGGTAGGGTGTTACAGGAGATTTATACCAAACCATTCTTCCATCACCTCCTGTTTTATCGATAAGCTGAGTAACGCGGAACCTCAGCAACTCCAATGGGATAAAACAGATCAAGCCTGTTTTAACACTTTAAAGTTAATCCTTCATAGTGTTCCTGTATGGAAAGTCCCCAATGATATCAAAGAATTTGTTCTTCAAACAGACGCTACAACGGTTGGACTAGGAGCCATGTTATCCCAGGAGTACAAGGGAATAAAGCACCCAGTATTATGTATCAGTTGAAAGCTCTTTCCCAGAGAAAAGAATGATGCAACAATTGAGCTGGAGGCTCTAGCTATAAAGTGGGCTAGCTGAGATATTATTTAACTGGTAAAAGGTTTTTGCTACACAACCATTAACCCCTTACATGGTGAGTCTCCATAAACTTTCTACAAACAGGTCTATCCCTCTTTTGTTGTTTTCGGGGGGGTCTGTGGTGAACAAGGATACATTATATCAAACAACCACCACCACCACGCACACTACCGCCTCCTGCTCCCTTTACTGATTTCAAATTACCATCTTGCAAGCAACATCGCAGTCAGTTTCTTTAACCACTGCACACTGAACTTCAACATTGTATGAAAATATACATTTATTTTCTCTCCTTTTTATGAATAAATCGTTTTTAAACTCTTAATAAAATAACTTACAGTACATATAATGTGCATGTGAAAACCCTGCTGTCAAAAGGCGTCATAGAAATAGTCACAGAAAACCGGGTAAACAAGGCTATCTATTCAATGTACTTCCTTGTGCCAAAAGACTTAAATGCGCTTAGTACTAGATTGCGCCGAGCGAACACATGTCAAAACACAAATATGTTGCATGACAAACCTACAGAAGGTAATTCCGCTCTTAAAACAGGGGGATTTCATGGCAACATTGGATATGAAAGATGCATGCTTTCATATTTCAACGTTCCCAGCGCACAGAAAGTATCTGCGCTTCCAGATAGCCGGAAAACACTAATTCAAATGCTCCCCTTCGGAAAAAAACTCAGTACCAAGAGTGTTCATAAAGATACTAGCAGTGTTCGTTTGTTTGTTTATTCATTTATAATGCGCACCAGACCCGAGGGTATCAGGGCGCAACAGTACAGAATATGCAAAGCTTAAGTTACAGGGTTACACAGTAAGATATGACAAGGTGTATAAACATTGCAGTGGTAGGTCAGATAAATAGATACAAATAGGAGAGCATACATGATAAACAGTGGCTGGTGGCTGCATGTGTAATTACAAACAAGGTGCCTCCGGGAGAGTTATGTACGCTTATGTGGAACTAAGTATCTAAAGACTTCAGCCAGTTTATATGATTAGATCTAAATTTGCGGTAGGGCTGCTCTTCTGTTATAAAATGTAGCAAGGAGTTCCAGAGTTGTGCCGCTCTGACTGGGAAGCTGCCGCCCCCAGCCTTAGACAGCTTAAATCTCGGTATGATGAGGCTATTGGTGTTAATTGATCTCGACGGCCTGGAGGAGATTCTCCTCTGGAATTTGTCCGTGTGATAACTAGGGCCTGCATTATTCAAAGTTTTGTGCGTAAGGGATGCTACTTTTAAGTGAATTATGTTTTGGGTAGAGAGACAATTATTTTGGCGCCTTATCAAGGATATGTGGGATCTTTTAGACACGCCGAGAGCAGCTCTCAAGGCATTGTTTTGAAGGTTTGAATCCTATGGATAGTAGATTTGTTAGCACCGATGTATAACCAGGGTATATACCGTGTAACCATGAGCCCATTGGGCACCCGCCTGTAAATCTAGTCTACTTATCATCTGTAACAGCGCCTCGATGCCTTATGGGCTGCAAGCACGCTTGATAAATGCAAATAAATAAATAAATAAGGCATTACAATAGTCAAGCCTGGATAGAATAAGGGTTCTAGAGAAAGGGTTTGCCTGTTCTGATGAGCTTACAGGTGTAGGTTGCCATCAATTACGGATGAGGAGTAGTCTTGGCCTAATTCCTTTAGATTAGTGTGGGCACCTAGGATGATGAGCTCAGTTTTATCATCATTCAGGCATAGACCGTGGGTTGCCATCCGTGCCTGGATGATGAGATACACTCTATTCACCAGAGCCAAATCCTTGTGATAATCCCCTGAAAGTGGGAGGATAATCTGAGTATCATCTGTATAATTAGCGTAGGTGAAACCCAGAAGGTCCAGATCATCAAAAAGGGGCTTAGTAAATATATTGTATAGGGTGGGGCCGACATAAGAACCCTGTGGTACGCCGCAGATAATAGGGATCGGGTCTGCCGCTGCTGATGGGGAGAACCCCCTCATGGTCCTGTCGCTTAACAAAGACTCAATCCATGTTATAGCCTCTTTGGAGAAGTGGGCGGCTGTGTCTAGGTGACTGCATAGGACCTTGTTGTTTACAAGGTCGAATGCAGCCGAGAGGTCAAGCAGTAAGAGGAGGGCTGATTTCCCTTTATCTCGTAGCACATCAATTTGTGCCTTCAGATCAATAAGGGCAGTCTCAGTACCGTGTTAATATCGGAATCCTGATTGTCGCGCACCTAAGAGCTTATGTAGTTCTAAGAATTTTTGAATTTAATTGTAGGCGATCTTGTCCAAAACGTTTAATAGTAATGGCACTGTCATAATAGGACGATAGTTTGTGGGTATGACTGGATCTAGGGTTTGCTTTTTAGCAGAGGCAGCACCAAGGATTGTTTAAGGTTGGTAGGGACATATCCCGATGCAAATGAAGCGTTGATGAGTTTGGAGACAAACGGGAAAGAATTCTTGCATCATTTATGAGCTGGGCTGGGCAGAGATCGCCCTGGCAATTGGATGGCTTGAGTGAGAGGATAACATTCTCTACCTCAAGACTGGAGGTTTTGGTGAACTTGAAGCAGGCTATAGGGTAATGTTCCTTCAAGGGATGGGCGGGAGCATTGTTGTTGGGGCGAAGTATATTGAGTGTTGCTTTTTTTGGGCTATTTTATTTTGCAGGGTATTTACTTTGTTGTAGAGTGCTTGTTGTATGTCTGAACACCATTTTTTATCTTTGGTGCAGGTGTCAGGAATGGGGATAGGGTACAAGAAATCCTTGAGGATAGGAAACAATTCCCTCATGCTGGAATTAGCATTGGATATGCGCTTATTGTATGAGTTGCGCTTGCCCAGGTAGATTTCCTTTTTTGTAGTGAGATGAGATTTCCATTAATTGAGTTCTGCTGTCTTCTGAAGGGTGTAACCTCCACGAAGTTTTGCAACTCCTTTTCAGTAGTGGTAGATCGTTTAATTGTGGGGTGAACCACTTATTTAGGTGGGATTGGGATTTGCTCGGTCTGAGTTTCATTGGGGCAATGTTGTTGAGAGTAGTTAACATAATGTTATTGTACTCCTCAACAAGCGTTTCTGGGTCTAAATGATCGGCCAACTGGTTGAGGTTAGGTAGGATGGCAGGGATCACTTTGACCACTGTGATACTCTTTTTAATCCTAGTTAAGCATGGCAGGGCAGTCATGGGGACTGGGGGTAGTGGTCTGGTGGTGGCAAGTTCAAAGGACAAGAGGAAATGGTCTGTCCATAGTTGTGGGGAAATATTTGTGATGTTGGCGGTACAATTATAGTCAGCCACCCAATCAAGGATTCTCCCTTTGGTATGTGTAGGCATAGTGATTTTTTAAGTGATGCCAAGTTCGGCAAGGGTACTGGCGATGGAAGTGGCATATTTGTCTAGACTCACGCAGGGGTCTGCAACCTGTGGCTCTCCAGATGTTTCGGACTACAACTCCCATGATCTCCTGACATTGACTATGCTGTACAGGCCGGATGGGAATGGTAGTCCAAACACATCTGGGAGCCAAAGGTTGCAGACCCCACTCTAGAGGATCATTAAAACCTAGGTTGAAGTCCCCTAATAGAAGTAGTTGAGAAGTGATTTTAAGATTATTGGAAAGTAAGGTGTTGATATCCTCCTCAAATGTTCCAATAGGGCCAGGAGGTCTGTAGATAAGGTGGATTGTGAGGGTCTGGGAGTTGAGTAGCAGAGGTTTAGCAGTGAGCACTTCACATGAGTCGGTAACTAGGGAAGGTGTAATTCTCATAGCTAGGCTGCATTTTGCGATGATGGCAATGCCACCCCCTCGCTTCTTGTCTCGGTCCTGTCTCAATGTGGTATAGCCATCAGGGATTGCTAATTAGAGTAAGAGTCCTGCTGCTTCATACAGCCAGGACTCTGTAATAGCAAGAAAGATAATAGCACAGCGAGTAGAGCGCTCGCTTTTGTATCCGTGCAGAGCCTGCTGACACAGGTTCGAATCCCGGCAGGGCCAAACCTCAGCCTTTCATTCTTCAGAGGTCGATAAATGAGCACCACATACTGTGGGTAATAATAAGCAGCACTCAGAGACCTGAGGGTTTGTAGCGCTATATAAATGCTAAATTATTATTATTATTTATTATAAAGTCCAAGTTGTCTGCCAATATCAGGTCGGAGATGTCAGTGGCATGAGCAGTCAGGGATCTGACATTTATTAGCGCTCCTTTGAGCGGGAGGGCCGCTACTGTGGCCGGAGTGTCAATACGTTTCATTTTGGTAGTTAATGGTCGAGACTTTATAGTATTGTGGTTAGTGATAATGTCCTTCTGGATATTAGTTTTTTTGTAGGCTGTGGGTAGTGATCCTGTAAGGGGTTTGTAAAGTCTATCTAGTCTTGATCGGAGTCTAGAGTTTCTAGAGGCTATGTTGCAAGGATTACTTTGAGGCAGTCTCGGTAAACTCAGTGCATGGTGATCCATAGTAAATGGATTGTCTAGGCGTCTATTACCCAAGTTTAGTAGGGCGCACTCCTTAGCTGTTAGGTGGCTAGCATGAAGCGATAGGCTGTAGACTATAATGCGCATGATGTAATATAACTTTGGTTGTTCCTTACTCTAAATAAGGGGCACCTTGTGGATTGAGGCAGGTAGACAGAATAGGCTGGTCTTGTTGAATAGTCTAGGTATGGCGTGCGGTGGCCGCTACCGCTGGGGAAATTCTTAAAACGGATGATAGTTCCACTTTTGTCTAGTGTCTAGTGGTAGAGACACGCGCTTTTCGCAGAGAGTCAATCCCAGTGTACCCTTATATAGACTACTGACTGATAACAGGAGAGACTCTTCAAATATGTAATTACAATAGCCGAAGAACAATCAATCTACTGTTCCAATTGGGATTCTCTATCAATGAGAACAAATCAAGTCTTGTCCGCAGTCAAGTAAAAATTCCTGGGAGCGATCATAAAGACTCAAGAGGAGTTAGTTTTCTCTTCAAACGAGAGAGTACAAAACATTTTGGTTCAAGTACCTCACTATCTACTAGCTCAAGCAATACTAACAACCGACGCCTTACTTTCAGGGTGGTGAGCCCATTACCTTCATCACACAGCCTGTGGACACAAACTACAGCCCAAAACCACATAAACCTTCTAGAACTCCTAGCAGTACTCAAGGCTTTGCAGGCTTTACAATAGCATCTAGTAGGTCAAACAGTGCAAGTCCTCACAGACAGCACCACTGCCCTGTTTTATCTAAACAAACAGGGAAGTACACACTCTCCAAGTCTGTTTAGGCTATCCCAAATAATGTTGAAGTGGGCCCTCAAGCGGAAGATGTTCCTAGAGTCTCAACACATTCCAGGGGAACTCAATTTATTTATTTTATTTATTTTGCATTTGTTAAGCGCGCTTGCAGCCCGTAAGGCATCGAGGCGCTGTTACAGAGGATACGCAAATTTAGGATTACAGACAGGTGCCAGGAGGGCTCTTAGTTACAGATTGGTAGGCATATATGCAGTGGACGATACAGGTTCAGGTTAAACAAAGAGTCTGGTTTTGATAGCCTTACGGAAGGCTAGGTGGGATTGAATGAGTCTTAGGTGAGGTGGCAGAGCGTTCCAGTGCGTGGCTGCTAGGGTGGGGAAGCTGGAGCCACCAGCGCGCACTTTCCGAGTAGTAGGCGTGACAATTGTGTTGGCATAAGGGGACCTGAGAGGTCTTGTGGCGGTGTGCCTAGTAATTCTGTTGGTCAAGTAAGGAGGGGCAAGTTCGTGAAGGCATTTGTGTGTGAGAGCAAGAGTTTTAAAAACAATTCTCTCTTTGACAGGGAGCCAGTGTGCTTGCCTTCTGATTTCGGAGATATGGTTTCTTCTAGAGGTACTGGTAGCTGCCCTTAGCGCATTGTTCTGGGCTAGCTGCAATTTGGCCAGGTTTTTGCTGGATGTCCCCACGAGAAGGGCATTACAGTAGTCAAGTCTTGACCCGATAATTGCCCTGGCAATCGTGAGGCAATTTTGACGGGCCAAGAAGGGCCTGGCTGCATTGAGGACTTTGGAGTAGTAGGCTGAGGATGCAGCGATAGCATTGACCTGTTTATCCATGGACAGGTCAGAGTCAAGGTAGACTCCGAGTGTCTTAACATGGTTCGAGACCTTGATTTGAATGTTATCAATGGAGAAGGAGGAGTACTGATCTCCGAGGTTACCCAGAGTGAAGGGTGACCCAATGAGGAGGAGTTTGGTCTTTTCGCTGTTGAGGCACAGCCAATTCTCCGCCATCCAGGATTGGATGGTAGTGTAGATAGAGGTGAGGGTGTTGGAATCTGCTAGGTAGTCGCCCGTGAGTGGGATCAGTACCTGCGTATCGTCAGCATAGTTGGTATAAGAAATACCAAGGGCATCCAAGATGCTAAACAGGGGCCTTGTAAAGGCCCTAGCAGACACTCTGAGCAGAAATCCTCTACTGCTCGAGGAATACGAGTGGCAAATCCACAAAGACATTGTTAACAAAGTCTTATCCCTGTGGGGGCATCCAACAAACAAATGCACGATGCTCAGACTTCGCATCCAGGTTTCCCCAACCAGGATCCAAGGGAACGCCCTGTGGATGAGTTGGTCAGGGAAATTTGCTTACGCTTTTCCACCAACACCGCTCCTCAGCAGGATAGTGCACAAGATGCACAGGAACATCCTAATCGCTCCAATGTGGGAACAACAACCAGGAAATGTGCAAACTGATCAAACTTTCGTGCCCCTTCAACATCCTGTCCCAGCACGAGGGTGCAACACACCATCCACACCGTCAGTCTATGAACTTGGCAGTTTGGCCCCTGAAGGTATGGCGTATGGGCACTTAAACCTTCCTCAAAGGAGTATGGATATCCTCAAGGAAGCACAGAAACCCACTACCAGACACGGTTACTTTAACAAGTGGAAAAGGTTTGTAGTCTGGTGCAGATCACAAAGCTTAAATCCAATTGAATGTTCACCATCCAACATTCTACACTACATGCTTTATCTACTAGACTCTGGTTTAGTATTTCATTCCATCAAAGCTCACCTAGCAGCCCTGTCCATTTACACTACTTCTCAAAACATGGTGTCTTGCCGGAAGGTACCTATTATCAAAGAATTCATGTAGGGAGTAAAGAGACTATACCCTCCCATTCAAAACCCTCCACCAGGTTGGGACCTTAAAGTTGTACTCACAAAGCTCATGGGTCCACCTTTGAGCCTAGGCACAAGGCCAGCCTGAAACATTTCACTTACAAGACTGCCTTTCTAGTATCTATCACCTCTATAAGACGAATCAGTGAACTAAAGGCACTCTCAGTACAAGACCCTTTAATTGCCATCCACAAGAACAAGGTGGTTCTTGGAACACTCCCTAGATTCTCACTTGAATTCCATGTAAACCAGTACATTGAACTACCTACTCTTCTCCAAAGACCATCTAAATCAGCTGAAGGAAGCTCCATACCTTAGATGTAACGAGGTTGGTCTTTTACTAGATAAATATAACTAAACCCCTAAGGAAAACAGCCTAACTCTTTGCTTCCAAAGCACCTGGTAGGGAAGGAGATCACATTTCAAAGCACGCTATCTCCAGATGGATAGTCAAGTACATAAAGCTTTGCTACGCACTAGCAAAGAAGACTCTACTTTTTACACCGAGAGCTCACTCTACCAGAGGTACAGGAGCTACTTCAGCATGTATTGCAAATTTTTCCTTAGATGCAATTTGCAAAGCCGCTACATGGAGCTCTACACATACATTTACTCAGCATTAATGCATTGAGAAACACTCGAAAGCATACTCACAAGTGGGACAAGCCGTGCTAAAACATCTATTTGATGCTGTACCTTCTCACAACCCACCTCCTCCTCCAGGGACTGCTCGCTAATCTATGCAAAGCATTTGATCTAAGCAGATCCACATGCTGCAGAAGGCATACATTACTCAACGTAATCGTATTTCTGATGCTTGTATCTGCTTAGATTCACATGCGCCCACACTACCTCCCCCTCCTGGAGTCGAAGATGCATAGATGATTTTACTGTATCTACTTCTCAGCTTTCTTACCACTGTACTCAAGCAATACTTCATGTAACCACGTGTCAGAAACAGAACAATCTGAGGGATTTTGACACGTGAAGGAACATGGTAACAGTAGACGTCACACTAGGGATAGTATTACTAACACGCCCAGTTGACATCCCTTTTCGAGTTTCGAAAAAACAAATCATTTAATACTCCACTACCACTAGATGTCGGCCTATGAGTAGCATGTGACTCTAAGCAGATAGAAGCATCAGAAATACGATAACAGTGAGTAATGTATGCCACATACTTATAAATTCATACAAGGAACACAAGTCCTTAGTGATTCATATTGATCTGATTCCTGCTGTTGCATCATTTATCAGATTTATACACTCGTGCTCATGACGTGCGTACAGTTTTGGTAGCCTTTGCTTTCCTTTTTCAAACGACTCATGTCACAGCATCACCTACGGAAAAGATTTTTCCTGCATACATGGAGAGTGAGAGCAAGTACATTGAGTGTATTCAAAAAACGGGTCCTAGCTTCCCTGTGCCGTGTGTCCTTCGAGTATAAATTGCTCAACATTTGGAGGTTTTCATTCATAGCCTGGCCATGCCTACATGCTGTTCCATACTTATGTTTTCTTCCAAAATAGAAAATATTTACATTTCAAAAATATTGAGGCATTTTTTCCTCATACAGTGATTTAGTATTTTCCTCAGTGGTCAAGAATTGATAACAAAATCAATTGTCAATTGATAACAGGTTCCAAAATTGACTCAACCATTTTGGAACCTGCAATAGAAGCACTTGAAACACAGTTACTAGAAGATTTGGTAATGCAAGATGTCAAGAACAAGTTAGATAAGATGAATGAGTTTCAACAGTGCAGCCTGGACAAAAAGATTTTGAAATTGAAGAAAGGGGTAGAAACATACAAAACCAGAACCGATCCCTATTTAGGGACAGATTTCTATCAGGAACAAAACAAAAGTTACGGGCAAAGATTTCAACAAAGGAATAATGGGCAAAGGGAAAAAGTATGTCAGATTTTCCGACACCTCCAATACCACAAGCAGTGGTGAGTCAGATACCAACAGAGAAGAGCTTCCCTCAGTGTGAGGCATCCAGAATCCACCAAGCCAACAGTATTTCCGCGGGCGCAGGGGGAGGCGATGCAGGATCAGGAGGAGCGATCCGCAAGGCGAATGTTGAGTCTGCACAAGCCAATAGAGCAACAGACCATTACCGAACTGGTAGCTTATCGGTGCAAGAGGTCAAAGTACTTAAAGGCCTATGTTTTGTACCCAAGGCAACAGCAGCTCATTTCCAAACGGAAATGGATTTGCAATGCTTTTTTAGAGTACTAGAACTGAAGTACTTCTTTAGAGACAAAGGAGATGAGAGAGCTGAAGGCAATGAGGATAACACCAGAAGGCTCAACACCCTCCCCCCCAGTCTACCTTCATATGTCCCATTACTGAGAAGTTAAAACCACACTAGAGACAACCTTACAGCACAGGAGAGGCAAGCAATCAGGACCTTAGACAATCACTGCGAGTTATTGATAAAACCAGCAGCTAAGGGGATAGGTATAGTGTTAGGGGGGGAAGAGAAGAAAACAAGAAGTGATGAAACTACTGGGCAACCGAGATCATTACAAACCTCTAGATGTAGATCCCATCACCATATTCCAGGACGAAATCTCGAGCTTAGCCCAGCATGCTAGTGGAGAACAGTGGATAGAAGAGGACGAGAAAGGGCGTCTCAATAAGACACACCCTACCACAGCAGCCTATTACATTCTGCCAAAAATGCATAAAGACAGCACCCACACTACGGGTAGACCGACTCTATCTGCAATAGGCTCCATAGTGGAACCTTTGTCTAAATATGCAGAGTTTGTTTTGAGGCCTTTTGCAGCCAATATGAAATCCTACATACGGGACACGACAGAGATAATGAACAGCTTGCTGAATGTCTATATAGAACAGCAAGTCATTTTGATAAGCCTGGATGTAGAGGCGCTTTATACAAATATCCCACAACTCGTATTGAAGTGATGAGGTTATACTTTATTTTTATTTATTAATTACATTTGTAGAGTGCACGAAAACCCAAAGGTGGCAAGGCGGTGTGAACTTAGAGGCATGGTAACAGACACGTAAATGTCAGGTATGCACAGGAGTTTCAAATCAGATCAGTTCAGTTAAACATTTTTTTAGTCTTTTTCTGAAGATAGTGTCTTTTTTTGAAGACACCAGAATGTGTCTCACTCGCTAATTCCCGGGGATCTGTCATCCATGTGGCCAGGACAAGGCCATCTCTTTTGGATCCAGTTCCTGGGGGTGGACCAGTGTGGGAAGATCACCTGGGTGAGGGGTCTTCGGGGAGTGGGACACCGGAAGGCAAGACGTGGTATCTGTTACAGTTATTCGTCCTGCTCCCCCCGATACTTGTGCTCATCTAGCTTCCTCACACCGTCTCAGGCATTCCAGGCACTCGGCACTCAGACACAAATAATACGCAAGCCAGAAGTTTGGGTGTAAAAGCACTGTAATGTTAACACACACACACCAGGCTCTGGAGGGCGGCATCGACTATGACCCCTCCCAGGCCTGGCTCATCCTTAAGTACAAATCGCAAGAACAGAGAGAGAGAAACAGATTTCGTAACATCAGATTGTCTCTGCAAGGCAGGCTCTTATCGACCTTGGGACTTCAGCCAGCAGCTTGAGCTTCAGCACTGTGTACTTCTCAGAATGGAGGGCTGTTGATGCCCATCTACGAGGTCGAGCTGGCAGACATTCCACAGCTAGCTCGGCTGGTTATGCTCTGGTGGTTCTCTGCAACATCTGCTTTCATGGCTGTTAGATGTTTAGGCCAGTCTTTATGCCAATCATTACACCAGTCTTCCTGCTTCAGATGTGCTGCATCTCAAACCAAAAGAAAGTGCAGAATCAGAAATGTGCCAGGTAACGGTATCCACTTCCCTGTAGCACCTTTCCCTCATCCTACCAGGTAGGATATTTAGGAACTCAACCACCCCCTTCCCAACACAAACACTTTCTCACAGACAGCTTGCTATGAGAAAAAACTGACTAACACCCGAGCTGTATACCTGACATGTCCCAATACAATGGTCAGACAGGGTCAGGCAATTACTGACCATCACACACACACACACACACACACACACACACACACATGGATAAAAACGAAGGACGAAAGCACACTCGCAAGGCAAAGCATATGAGGAAGCAGCACTTCCAAGATGGCATTTTAACATGAGGAGAAAGATGGCAAAACAGAAGGGGATCGTAAGGAGGGAAGTACCCTTGACCTTTTCGACATGGAACTGTTGCTTTCATGAATCCTCAAGAATAGAAAGCGTAATACCAGGAAACCAGGCTGAAGAATCCTGATTTGTGTGTCGGAGGAACCCGGGGTCCTCCCGTTTCGATATCAAGGGCGGGGAGAATCGCTTGCTGCCATGGTACTGTCTTTGGCTCCTACAACAAAGCAGCACCAGTGAGATCAACACCGCCGGTGAGTTAGGGCGACTGATACCAAATTGGTCTGTGTTGAAGCCAAGGTTGCAAGCAGCAACATTGTATGGTGCGCGCTGAAGCAAACAGTGTATGAAATGCATGTGATAACCAACACGAGTAAAAATTGAACAACAGATGAGTGATTGAACTTTTAAACCATAATACGATACCCTTAACAGAGTTGTCCTGCGTGGCGTGCGTTCTCATTCGAAAGTCTCTGTAAGGTATCCAACTGAGAGTTGAGAAAGGTGAAAGAGTGCCAAAGACTTGGACATTGAAGCGGTTCCTGCGACGGGTCAAGCAAAATCCCGTGCACAATCGAAAGTCTTTGCTGTTGATACTGCCAAACAAGTTAGTCCGAGCCCCAAAGAGGGGGATCAATTCAAAGCTTTTGGAATAAAGCAAGTTTATGTTAAAGTGAATTAAATTGGTCCGAGCCCGGCGGAGGGAAACTGATTGAACATTGTGTTAAAACGGATTTGAGCCCGGCTGAAGGGGATACGGGGTGAATCGTGAATCACCCGTGAAATTGGACCCATATAAATCCTGCAAAGTTGTATTAAAGGGTATCTGTGCCCAGCTGAGAGGGATCATGAATAGTGAATCACCTGAGAAATTCCGAGAGGAAAAGAACTTGTTTGTTTGCCGCATCAGGCCCTCTCTGCAGGAAAAGACTTTGAAAGCCAAAGAGACTTGGGCACAAAAGCCCATGATGCGAATGTTTGAACTGCACTCTCGTGCTAGAGAAGCCAGAGACTTTGCTAAGCTTGAGTGTACCGCCTTATCCCGTGCTGAAAACAGGGGGAATGGAGGCCAATGGCCTGAAAGTCCTGACATATAATTTCTTGAACACTTCTATCTTTTACATTACATCGTTTCCCACACTATCTGTATTTAGAGGTAAGGATTGGCAATATGTTTATTAGTATAAGCCCTTTTATTTTGACAAGACGCCACTAGGAATGTGTTATTTTTTGATGGTCGTAGTAGCTTGCTCCCATCTGTAGACTAACATTTTTTCAAATCCTTTTAACAAACAAACAAATAAACACCCGTCAACTGTGGTCACTTGTGTCTGTTTCACTGTTGAGACCATGCCTTCCTTACAATAGTCAGAGAGTTCTCCATTTGGAGGTGGGGTGGGAGGGTGTTCCAATGTGCAGTGGCTTGGGTGGGGAAGCTAGATCTTCGTGCTCTGGTTCTTCTGAACTTGGGTGTGTGCAGGAGGTTGGCATAGGCAGTTCCGGTGGGTCTGGAGGAGGTTGGTTTGGTGATGCGCTCTGAGAGATATTGGGGAACAGTGTTATTGACGCAATGATGGGTCAAGGTAAGAATTTGGAAGGAGTTTCAGTCCTTCACTGGCAGCCAATGGGCGTCTCTCCTGGCTTGAGAGATGGGGTCTGGTTTTTTTGGGCCCAGGGCAGCGTGGAATGTGCTGTTTGGAACAGTTTGTAGTTTATGCAGGTTACCTTTGGCTGTGCCAGTGAGAATAAGTAATCCAACTTGGAGCTGATGGTGGCTCGGACGATGTTGATGCATTGTCGGTGGAGAGGTATGGGCAGCAGCCGTTGATGAGTTTGGCAGCATATGCTGATGAGGAGGCGATGGAGTTCACATGTTTGGTCAGTGAGAGAGTAGAGTCCAGTTTGACGCCCATGGTTTCGAGCACCGTGGAGAAATTAATGGTGTTATTATCAATGGTGAATTGGGAGTATTCTGGGCTGAATTTGGCGAGGTGGGTTGTTTTTACCCACAAGGGGGAGCTTGTTTTGAAGTCATTCAGATAAAGTCCATGGGTTGCCATGCAGGATTGGACAGATTCATAGATGCAGTTGACTTTGGCAGTGTCTTGGTGGTGGATGACAAAGAAAGGGATAAAAATCTGGGTGTCGTCAGCGTAGTTAGTATATTTGATTTGGTGAGAGTCGAGGAGGTCAAAGAGGGGCTTGGTAAAGACATTGTGGAGGTTGGGGGAGATGCATGAACTTTGGGGGACCCCGCAGGTGATGGCGGTGGAGGAGTGGTTGCTGGCGAAGACATGTGAGGTGTGGTCAGACAAAAAGATAAGATCCACTGGCAGGCTTCGAGGGAGAATAAGGCAGCTGTGGAGAGGTGGTTGCAGAGTATGGTATGGTCAACCAAGTCACAAAGGCCACCGCTGGGTCTAGTAGCATGAGGAGAGACAGGTTTCCAGAGTAGCAGGCATCATATAGTTGATTTTTCAGGTCCAAGAGGGCGGACTCAGTACCGTGACCTGGACAGAAGCGGGATTGGCGGGGACTGAGGAGGTGGTGTTTTTCTAGGTGATCTTGCACCTGGATATAGGCAGCGCAGTCTATTATTTTTAACAGGAATGGGACAGAAGTGACAGGCCTGTAGTTAGCAGGGATGTGAGGCTTCAGGGAGGGTTTCTTCAGGAGGGGGGTGATCCAGGTTTCTTTGATGGAGGATGGGATGGAGCATGAGTCGAATGATGCATTGACAATGGCAGTGATGAGAGGATCAGGGACTCTGAGGGGAGCTGGGCAGATGTCTGCTTTGCATATGCAGGGCTTGAGGCTGTTGAGGAGCAATGGAACCTCTTGGGTGGTGGCGTGGCTGAATTTGAAGGGGGGGGGTGCTGCATAGGTGTATAGGTGGGGGAAGTGGGGTGCTGATGGAGGCGCGTTCCGGTTTGAAGGAGGGAGATTTTGTCAGAGAGAGCATTCTGCATGCTATTGCACCAGGCATCATCTTTGGATATAGAGGAGGGGGGAGGTGCAGGAGACTCCAGCTCTCAGAGGATTCTGAAGAATTCATGAGAGTCCGATTTTTAGCAATTCAGGAGTATCAGGCGGATGCTTTGGCGAGGTGGATGGCATTCTTTTATTTTTTTAAACTATTAATTTTCAACACATAAACAAACATCAACAACAAACATTACACAACAACTGGCACTTCGTGTTGGGATCCGCACTCTATCATCTGTCTCCTGAGCGCGCTGGCTTGGCCCTCTCCTTGTTTGTACATAATGTTCAGGGTTGTATTGTCCCCAGCTCCCGCATCAGACTCCTTGCGGCCTGGACACAGCCCCTACCTGGTTCTCTCATTCTCATTGTCGCTGGGAGTTCAATCTTCTTCCGGCCCCCTAGGGCCCGTCGTGTCTTGCCCATCTGTGCTGTCAAATAGGTCCTGTATGAGGGAGTTCCATGCAAGTAGTTTGGCCCCACTCTCCCCCTCACCCCTCTGCATCGCTCTGGTCCACACTGATATTTCCGCTATTGTCCATTTCTTCAGGTCTGCCCACCACATTTCTACTGATGACCCTGTGCTCAATTTCCATGCCATCGCTATGCAGCGCTTCGCCAGAATACACATTAGGTCTTCCATTTTCGCTATAAGCATTCTTTTTTTGCCGCCCCTCTCGAAGAGCCTCAGGAAATAAGATTCCGGCGACCACGCTTGCATTTGGATCCCTCCTGCTGCCACCCTTGTTTTTACTGTGTACCAAATGTTAAGTATCACTGGGCAGGACAAGAACATATGTATCATATCCACCTTTTCTGTTGCACAGCGTGGGCAGCTTCGGGTTTGTTTGTGTCCCATGTGTGACATTCTCTTGGGTGTGAGGTATGCCCTGTGTATGAGGTACAGCTGCAATTGCTTGAATCTCGCATTTGTGGAGACTTTTTTGGCACACTGAAGTATAAGTGAAGGTCCTGTGGAGTTCCTCTTCCCATTTGGCTCTTGTTTTGCAGCACCCTGTCATTGCTGCTACTCAGGAGCTGTTCATAGAGTCTGGATATCGTCTGTCCTCCCTCCGACACATCGTACCACGCATCCAGTACTCCCTCGCTGTCTCCCTCTCCTGGCAATGTCTTCCACCTCTTCTTGATCAGCTGTACCATACTATTGTACAATTGGAATGGTCTGCTGTGTATGCCCTGTTCATCCGTTAAGGTCTGAAAATCCACCCATTGTCCATCTTTCCATAGGTCTCCTGTTTGTGCCACTCCCTTGTCTTCTCACTGCGTGCAGTAAGTGGTCAATGATGCCGTGTGGCCGTTGACTAGTCCTGCGATGGGGATTTGTCTAGAGAAGGGGTCTTGTATCCCTTGCATATTCCACTCTCTCCTCCACAGAGTCAAGCCCAGTTGAACTGGTTCCATGTGATTTCATCACAGGATGTTTTTTCGCTGGGTTTTTTACTGTGGATTTTTTTACGAAAAAACTCATAGAATTTTCTTTTTTTCATTTGTGGAGGTGTTGCTCCACCCCCAAACCACCCCATTGCCTTTAATTTTTTATTTATTCCTGAATACCAACACCCAATTTATATTTTTTTGTAACCCCCCAATAAAATTCGATTCGTTTTTTCTGCAAAACATTCACGGTGAAAAAACCCATGAAAAAACATCCTGCGATGAAAGGACGTTGTATCGTTGAACTATAGTAGGGAGTGGTTTGGCAGGAGCTTTGTCCATCCATGGAATTTCCCTCAGGTAGAAGTGTCGTATTGCTGGCGGGAAGAGCAGTGGGTCTATGGATGTGTCATCCCCCAGCCATTTTACAACGAATTGGAGCTGTCCTGCCTTTTTCCACACTCACCTAATCTTTAACTCTTTTTATGGGTGTCGTTTTTAAGACTCTCATTAGTGAATTTTTAAAGTTAACATCTTTAACAACTTATTGGCAGTAAGTGCCTGTTGTTGCTGGGTTGCCCTAGGGGCTCCCCATTTAACTTTCTTGTGCTAACCTTGAGTGAACTACAGTTCCCAAGGGTAGAAAAGATCTTTGCATCCCTTTTACATTTTGTTAGATAAAACCAGCACACCCCACATTATGTGGAGTGCTGGGGAGATAGTTTTAATCTCCTTTTACATTAAAACTGTAACAATTCTGTTACAGGGACAAACTTACATTCAATGGCTTGTGGCAGTGATACTGTGTATTAATTTGGAGCACCTTTACCACGGGCTGTGATCACAGCTGCAGAAAAGGCACCTAAGGGTGCATATTTTACCAAAATGGCCCCCGTCTTCTTTTTCCCCCATTTTAGTGTATCTTGTTGTTTATTGTTCCTTCCCCTGACATCCAGGGTGGGAAATTCCTTTGTGTGATTTTTATCTTCGGTGGGAGTCCCCTGGACTCCAGTCTGTCTGTGAGGGCAGGAAGCGAGGGAGGAGTCCAAAACTCCACAGCCCTTTGTCTTACGCCGTGCCTGAATGGGGACAAATCCCAGTGGGGGGGGGGGCTTGCTGTCCTGATTGGACAACCAGACCGCCCTTTCTTGTAAAATGCAGGGAGAGAATGCAGAGGTTGTGCTGTAATTCCTGATATGATTGAGAAAGAAGTTACAATACATAAACAGATGTTCCAGTGTCTCACTCTCAGAAATATTTAAGCAAAATCTACAGCCCTCCCACTTCGCCAAATCCCTATAGCCAGACCAGTTCCTGATCCGGGCGCCCGTGTGGATAAGATCCAAACGGAATCGCATGTAGGACCGTCTTGCAACTTTGTCAGGGAAGCATAGTACATAAGGCAGCCGAGGTGTAACTGCGTGCCTGAATGTGGCATAGGTCGTAAAAGAAGAGTAGCCTCCGGTCTGATCCGAGTTACATGCCCAGGAGGTTTTGAAGAAGCGGCTTTTAACTTTAGTTGGAATATTAATCAAATCCTCCTGCGACATATTCAATGATGTTAAGGTGGCATTTATGAGATCTTTCACTTCAGAAATCGACAAGGGACATTTATGGGCAAGCATTGCCTGAAAGTCCTCATAAAGGGGATTTGGAGGAGGAGAGATCATTTTAGAAAAGGCATTTACCATCCGCCAGAGATATTTGTCAGCTGAAGGATATAAACCTAATTCTTGTAAAATAATGGCATTAGGCAAGTATCCTGGTAGCCCTAGAATTTTCTTCCAAAGTTTGCCTTGTAAAAGGTTTAAGAAAGGCCCCAACTTCAGAAGGCACATGTCCACTGCGTAAAGGAGGATGGGCTCTACTTTCATGTCGTAGTATTGTATGAGAGGCAGGAGGGAATATCTACAGTATTTTTTGAAGATAATTCTCATTTGGGCCAACAGTGGGTTTGCAGGCTTCACTTTCCCTTATGAAAGACAAGATGGCTAGACTGGAAGGCTTTATTTTAGCAGAAGAACAGTCGAGACCCTTCTATCTGGCCCAATTTGAAAAAATGCTGATGAATGCTTCATCTATTCTACCGCAGTCTCCGATTACTAACTTGACCTGCTCACAAGGCTTTCAAACTGACCCTGGGTTTCGCTCTATAGATCCTCCTCAGAGATCTTACTCCCAGGTAGTGCAAGGGGATAAGTGGGTCAATTTGGAGCATGGCAATTCGGAGGCTATTGATCTGGTGGAGGTCCTCAAACTCCAGCACAATCGTCTTCTACAGGTGGAGCACCTCTTATATAAGCTTGCTGTTACCCAGCATCATTTGGATCCGACAGATTGCTCAGGAGAGGGAACTGAAGTTGTTGAGGGGATTGTCGTCCCTTCGGACAGCCCCTTTCCTTTGACTGATATCATTGATGCCCAGTCTAGTCCACCATCGTTGGTTGCTGTTTTGCCCTCGGACCCTGAGGAAGGTCCTGTAGTGCATGAAGGAAGGCACTTTGTCTCTCGTAAAGGAAGGAAGTCCTTCTTAAGAGCTCAAAAACGTCTAAATCAGACAAAGGCTAGCCAGAAGAAAGTCACCTTCAAAGCACCAATAGCTAAATGTGCGCAGTTACCTTCTGAGCCTAACTTAAATCTCATTAGCGGTGCCAGCCATGACGATCTTGGATTGGACTTATGTGACCTCGATGAGGAAAGCAGGAAACACCTACAGATTGCAGCCTTGAAAAGCGGTAACTTCCAGCCTGCCCGCCGTGTCCCTCTAAGGACCCCCACGGTCAAGCTGCAATCTCAGCTCCATTGCTTCTTCCCTAATATCGAATCCAAAAAGTGTGTACTCGGCTGCCAGCCGACGCAACAGTGGCAGCTGTTGTGAGCCCACGAAGCGTTTCATTACCTATGGAAGTGTCTTCTGGTGGTCTGGTAGTAGATTCTGTTCCTCCGGCATCTGTCGTTGGGGTAGCTGAAGACCGGGTGATCCCTGCTTTCCAACCAGAAGTTGCACTGGCTTCCTTGCCCCCGGTGCGGTCTCCCTGTGTGGAGGATGGGCCCTCCCTCCAAACATCCTCTGGAGTGCTCACTCCTGATGCTTTGTCCTTTTCGCAAACGCCCAAGGACATGAAACTAATTCTTGGTTGGACTAGCAATCCGGAGATAAACGGTCCAGTTCGAATAAATAGGTCATTCTTGATGAATTCCTTTTTTCAGATCCCTGCCTTAAGGAATCTTTCATCTAAGGACCTCAACTGGGTCAAACTAGCGGCTCACAACAACCACAGAGTGCTCTGCAGAGTACAATCGCAGATTATATCCAAAAGGCTATTGGAATTAGCTGATGACTTTCACTCTATTGGTCTTATACCCAGCTTGTTTCTGGACATGGAAAGTGCATGGGCCTTTCTTGACTGGGTTCCTCCCCCCCACGCCAGTATGCTCGGTAGGTCCAGCCACGGATTCCTCTGACTCCCATGTTAACCAACTATCTATCCAACTGGCCTCGCTTACGCAAGCACTCAGTGGTCTATCCTGGCTGGAACCCCTGTTAAAAGTGGCCGTCGCCATCAAAGGGCCTACTCCTGGCTCATAATTGGCCAGTCTGACCGTCGCCTCTTGGAACTGCTGTGGCTTAGGCAACCTCGCAGTATGGCATAAACGGGTTGAGCCTGACAAGAAACCAGACATCTTATTCCTTCAGGAAACGATGGCTTTAAGTGATATTACACTAGACGGATATTCCTGCTTTTCTGTTCCGGCTCGTCGTATCCTTGCAGGCCGCCCTTCTGGGGGTATCGCTGTCCTTATTAGTAGTGGCCTAAAAGCAGTGGCTTCAACATTGGACACTTCGGACTCACGCATATTGGTGGAGTTGTCGCATGAACATTCCAAGGTCCCGTCTTTGCTCCTATTGTCCATGTATTGGAATCCTAAGGCAGTTTCCCTGAACTTGATCTTAGAGGACTTGGATCGGATTTTGGGTCATGCTTCCGTTTCTTGTCCTAATCACGAAATTGTGATTGGAGGCGACCTGAATTCATATCTGCAACTTTGCAATGTTTTACGCCCCTCCTCTTTCTCCTCTTTATATGCACAACAAGCCTACCATAGAGGGCAGCAACTGGTAAGCTTCTTTGAAACATGGGGCATCTACCCAATCCAATTGGCGCCTCACTCCATCCATACCTCTTGGTGTCGTGGCACAGCTTCATCCCTTATCGATTACCTACTCGCATCTAGAGTGTGTTCCGGTTTGCTTGACCCAATCTTAATTTTAGATTTGCGTCTGAGCGACCACCACATGCTGTTCTCACGTCTTCATATGGGGTGTGATGCTTATATAGTCTCGGCACCAGCTCGTCTGACTGAATGTGACAGGAATACTATCTCTGTCAAATAGCATCCTTCAGTTTGTAGGAAACTGGTGTTCCGGGTGAATAGGGATCTCCTAGTGTGTCAGGATGATTCTCTCTCGCTGTGTAATGTGGAAAAAATCAACGAAATAAACATTAAAATGATTCACACGCATCTGTTATCCTTAGTGAAGGACTCCCTGGGTAAGGGTAACCCCTTGGATGTCCATCTAAATTTGAACCAGACAGCGATTTTAAAAAAGCAAAAAAATTGCGATCTCCACATCTTAAGAAATAAGTCTACCAGTTTGCTTAAGTACCATCGAGAAAAAAACTATATTGCTGCCCGCTTCAAGCAGCAACTAAAGTCTCTTCGCCAGGCTGCCTATACCTTAGCCAATCAACATATGATCGGCTTGCTGTGTAAAAAAATAACTCACGGTTATGTGCCATTGTAAGAAATCCGTCTGGTAAGGCAGACACTCGTTCGGTGGCTATCATTTTGGGCCCAGAATGGGAGAAGTTTTTTTGTCAAAAATATGCCTTGCCAGCCATCCATTCTAAATCAGAAAGTACCAACATGCAGTTGTCCTTTCCAAGGGTTTGTCCATGGGAATTAAAATACATCATATGGGCAATCTCCCAACTGAAATTTTCAAAAGCAGCCGGTCCTGACGGGTTGCCCCCCTGTGTCTTTATGGACGACCCCCATTTTTGGGCCAGGTACCTTCTTCCACGCTACCAGATGATCTATCAAACTGGCAGTATTCCGAAATCATGGTTAATGGCTATAATAATCCCTATACACAAAAAGGGCGCCCTAAGTAATCTGCTAAACTTTAGGCCAATCGCCCTCATAGACACAGCTGCGAAAATCTTTGCACGACTGATCCTGTCTGAGATGGAAGCTCATATAAGTGCTCTAAATATTCTTTCAAAAGCCCAGGTCGGTTTTCGGAGGGCAAGCTTCGATTCTAGCCCATCTCCTTCGGACTGCACACTCTAAGTTTAATGGCACCATATATATGGCAGCATTGGATCTTTCAGATGCATTTGACAATGTACTTCGCACTCGTCTTTGGCAGAAGATGTTGTCATATGGCATCCCTTCCACCTTGGTAGCTTTAATTGCTGCATTACACCTAAGCACTTCTTACCGGGTCCGTATCAACGCTGAAGGGCTGCTAACAGATAACATCTCCACGTGTATAGGAGTTAAACAGGGCTGCAATTTGGCCGCGGTATTGTTCAACCTTTACCTCGCTGATATCGACAAAATCTGGCAGGGCTCAAATTCTTTTCCGGCTACATTGGGTACCATGCGGCTCCACTGGTTGGCATTTGCGGATGACGTCATCCTATTCCATAGAGTGCCATTTGGACTCCAAAATAAATTAAACTTATTTGATGAATATTTTATGCTGAACAACATGACCATCAATTCAGCCAAATCACACGTAATGGTCTTTACAGCCAAAAAAACTACCCAGATTTAACTTTGCCATTAATGCCCAACCTATTTTGAGGAAAGAAGAGATTATCTACCTGGGCTATCACCTATCGAATGGGACGTCTATTGGCACTTGGCGCACAGTGTTGAATGCGAAGTTTAACCCACTGTTGGCCCAAATGAGAATTATCTTCCTAAAATACTGCAGATATTCCCTCCTGCCTCTCATACAATACTACGACATGAAAGTAGAGCCCATCCTCCTTTACGCAGTGGACATGTGCCTTCTGAAGTTGGGGCCTTTTTTAAACCTTTTACAAGGCAAACTTTGGAAGAAAATTCTAGGGCTACCAGGATACTTGCCTAATGCCATTATTTTACAAGAATTAGGTTTATATCCTTCAGCGGACAAATATCTCTGGCGGATGGTAAATGCCTTTTCTAAAATGATCTCTCCTCCTCCAAATCCCCTTTATGAGGACTTTCAGGCAATGCTTGCCCATAAATGTCCCTTGTCGATTTCTGAAGTGGAAGATCTCATAAATGCCACCTTAACATCATTGAATATGTCGCAGGAGGATTTGATTAATGCTCCAACTAAAGTTAAAAGCCGCTTCTTCAAAACCTCCTGGGCATGTAACTCGGATCAGACCGGAGGCTACTCTTCTTTTACGACCTATGCCACATTCAGGCACGCAGTTACACCTCGGCTGCCTTATGTACTATGCTTCCCTGACAAAGTTGCAAGACGGTCCTACATGCGATTCCGTTTGGATCTTATCCACACGGGCGCCCGGATCAGGAACTGGTCTGGCTATAGGGATTTGGCGAAGTGGGAGGGCTGTAGATTTTGCTTAAATATTTCTGAGGGTGAGACACTGAAACATCTGTTTATGTATTGTAACTTCTTTCTCAATCATAGGCGACGTTGCTTGGATGCATTTTTGACCTCTTATTCTTCGCTTGAATGTCACCTAGTTTGGCTTAGATGCATGCAGGGAAATACCAACTCCATCATTTTAGCAACTGTTAGACTTGTTGTAATGATTGAGGAGCAGTTGCTGCCACTCAACAGGGCCATCTTGAGTGGGCAGTTTTTGGTTTCTTCTCTTTCTAAAGAACTTGTCATGGTGTAACAATGTTATCATTTGTTTGTTTCTGATTGCTCGTCTTTCTGTATTTTGCTTTTCACAGGTTTTCTAGGTTTTTGTGATTTCTTATATGATTTTGTGTTGATTGATTTTATTAGGCATATTTTCTGTACATATTTTTGTGGGACTATAGGAAGTGGTGGAGGGTTGTTCTGTCATATGTTTTTTTGTATGGATCGGTAATATGTTTAAGTGTTTTATTATGTCCTATCTGTCCAAGTAATGTCTAGCTTTGATGAATTTTTATATGAATTTTTATATGATATGTATAATTTGTAAAGGTGTAAATTAATTTTTGCTACCAACACAAATAAAAAATAATTTAAAAAAATAAATAAATAATACTGCGAAGCTGAAGACATGTCGACCACTGGAACCGAAACAAAGAGGATGATGAAGGAAAAGCGGCACAGACGATTTCCAGCACCTGGAGAGCCTGCTGTGTAAGCCAAGCCTGCTGCAGCCCTTCCTTCCAATCGACCTGGGGTCTCCGAAAACGACGACCCCGACCCAGAGCCTGGTGAGACCCACTAGACTCAAGAAGACCTGTATTTAAGCCATCCCACTCGTTGCTGCAACCTTGCGTTGTTGCAATACCCCAATACCCTGGGACCTCGAGCCATTGTGCAGTGCACAGTCTTCCAATTCCGAATCTCGCGGAAACTTCGTGGGCATCCTGGTGGATCTCCAAAGACATGAATCGAGTCCAAAAAGTCCCCTCACCAGAGTGCTGGACCTTTAAAACAACGAGAATTCAACCACGATTTTCGGTCTTCTTCTGTGCTCCTTGAAAAGGTGCCAAATACGCAGAACCGCATTCAGCCGTGAGGGGAACCTTTCCTAGAGCCTTATTCATCGATCCCTGCTGCAAAGTCCCTTCTGAGGTCTTGTTTTCAATCTCCACGACAAGGAATCCATTGACCGGGTATTTGGCTGCAGACCCTGAAGTTCTCCTGCTGTAAAATCTTCTTCAATGCTGAGATACTGTGTTGGCTTGGGTATGTACTTACCTTAAGCCTGTTAGGATTTCTGTGTAGCTGTGGCTTTTTTCTGTGATGGGGAGGCCTCTCATCCAGTGCACCCAGTCCCAATGCTAGAATCCTGCTGGGGTTTCTTCTGTGAAGCCCCTGGACCCTCTCCTAACACTAGAAGTAAAGTAATCACCTGCTTGCCCAGTTTTCCTAAGGAACTCTGACTTTTCTTCTAAAGAACGTATTGTGACACTGCCTGTTGGTCACTAGTCCTGGTGACCCCCCTTCTGCCATTGAGAACACTCATGCTCCAAGAATAAGGGAAAGACTTTCAAGGGATTGGGACTTCTGCCTAGAAAAGAAAATAAGTGTTTAAAAGTGACTTACTTGTAAAGAGTTGGTGGGTAACTGTAATTCTAAGAGTGAACAGTTACAAATGTTCTTACTGATCTTGAATGTGTGATGCACTATTCTTAAAAGTATGGTTAACCTATTTTCTTCCTTAGCAACTGTTTAGTCAGTCTAATAGATGTGAAGGTATTTTACTCTCCTGTGATTAGGTTGTGTCTCTTCCCAAAAGTAAAGTGTTGGTATCACAAGATTAGTCCCTTGAGGATGATTGTATGAGTGTCCCCCAACTGGGTCTTGCTTCCCCCCTGACTTGCTGCTAGCCTGTCCTTAATAAGTCTGTATTAGGTTGTTGCCTACCTAGAATAACTGAGTCATTCAGTAAAGTTTGACATTGGGTTTTAGTTTCCCCTTCCTTGTGAGGTTAACAAAGTATGTGGGTTTTACTTACCTTGTGTTAGCTGTGTGCCATCCAAAATAAGTTGCAAGAGTTACTGCTTACCTCAATCTGGGGTTCCCTGATTTCAAAAGCATCTGTAATTGTATATTACATCCTTAGGTTTTACTCACCTGGTATAACTGTGTGTTATGACAAAAGTAGTTATAGGTTTTTTTAAGTGTTCCACTATATTATCCAGTTGACTGATTAAGTGATTTGGACTGAGAATAATTATACAACTGGAAGGGTCTACTGCCCTTACATTACCAAATGTAATTGTGAAAAAGTAACCATTGGTTTTTACTCCCCAAGAATAGGCTTGACCTATACTGAATGTGTATGAAAATGTTTTGACTCCCCTAGAACTACTGTTAGGTATTTCAAATAAGGTCTATATTTGGGTCTGTGTACTTTCAAGTATAGTTTGTGTTTTAATGCTGTGATTTCATATAATGTTTTAGTGCTTACATACCCTTAGAATTGTCTGGGCATACTTGTATTTAAATAAATCCTTTATTTTTACATACATAGTGTTTCTTTGGATCATTTGTATGACAATTTCACTTGTACTGATTCTACAGCCCCCTCTCCCTCCTAAGATAAGCCTGGCTGCTCTGTCTACGCTCCCATGAACCTAGGTGGTACAGCCTTATACTAAGAGTGGAGTCTTGTACTGCCACAGGTGAATGGTTCCTAACAGCGGGAGCTCCTAGATTCTGCTCACGCTCGCATGACCGCCTAACCACGCCCCGTGGATGGCATTCTTATAAGCTTTGGAGGCAAATCTGGTCTTGTTCTCGATGGAGAGGCATGCAAGCCATGCACGTCCACTGGTCCGCTTTTTGGTGTGGAGCTCAGTGGTGCAGCAAGTGTTGGAAGGAGAGGAGGGTTTGGGGGAGCATTTCTTTAAGGGTGCGAGGGTGTCCACAGCCATGGTGCGGATGGCATTGTATAGGGTGTAAAGTTTTGCGACATTGTTGCTGCTGGTGGTGGTGGGGTGGGGGTTGAGGAGGGGTAGGATGTGGTCACTGGTCAGGTTGCAGGTGCAGCAGGAGTAAGTGGGTGGGCTGGAGAGGAGTGTGCAGGGGGCAGGTTGGCTGGTGGGGATGGAGAAGAGGATGGGTTGGTGGTCTGACCGGGCACATGGGGTTTTAGCGATGAGGGCATGGCAGTTATGGTTGAGCAACCAATCCAGGGTGCGGCCTAGGTGGTCTGTGGGGTCTCGAATCCTTTGAGAGAAGTTGAGGGTGTCCAAAGTGGAGGAGAGGGATGTGGCCTCTGTCAGATGGTCCCCCTGACCCAGGCTGAAGCCCCCTAGGGTATGGTACTTAGTATGGGGTTTAGGGTTGTGCAGGAGGCGGTGGGAGAGGTCATTCTCCAAGGTCGAACTTGGGCCTGGTGGGCGGTAGATCAGATGGATGTTGATAGTGATGGAGGCGGACATGGAGACCTTGACAGGTAATGATTGGCAGTTTGGGAGGGGTGGTGTGGCGGTGTCCCAGATGTGGAGAGTGTCTTTGAAGTTGAGTGCAACTCTGCCACCCTTTTTGGCGACACAGTCATTGTGATGAATGGCAAAGCCAGGGGGGATGGCGATGGAAAGGCAGGGGCCTGCGGCTTCATGGAGCCAGGTTTCTGTGATGGCCAGGAGGTCGCGGTTGTGTGAAATAAGGAGGTCATGGATGTCAATGGCATGTGCGATGGCAGAGCGTGCGTTGATGAGAGCACAGGAGATTGGGTGGTTGTTGGGGGGGTGGAGGGCTGGGTGGGTGGTGAGGAGTGGTGTTGGGGGCTAGTGGGGGGGGTCGTGCACGTGGGTGATCCACAATAATGGCATAGGTGGCAAGGGAATCGTACAAAAATGTCGCTCTCATTTGTGCGCCCCCGCAGTTACTGCGACTTTGGTGGCGCACAAAATGAGGGTGACATTTACTGTGCCCAAGCAGAGCGTGGGTTGCGGGGGTGTCCCCCGCTTACTATTTTGGTAAGCGGGGGACACGAAAGAAAAAGAAAAAAAAGGAAAGCACCGTGTGGCGTCAGCTCTAACCCACGTTAGGGGGAGGAGCTGATGCCGCAGGGATAGCAGGGTGCAGGTGGCACACACAGAAGTGTGCCGCTGTGAAAGGTAAGTTGGGGGTGGGCGGTAGGAAGGGAAAAGCAGGCCAGGGAAACGGGCACAGTGATCTATATGATCACTGCGCCACGCCATAACTGGCATCGACATTTCGGCCGTCGCAGTTATGGGCGGCGCAGTGATCACATAGATCCGTGGCAACGGGGCCAGTGGGGAGTCGTGTATAAAGGCGGGCGATGTTGGTGTAGGTGGCTGGGGGTCAGTAGGGATTTGTACGCATAGGCAGGCGTTACACAATGCTGGTTTAGATTGCTGGGGGCCAGTGGCAAGTCCTGTGCATCAGCGGGCATTGGGTGATGCTGGCATAGGTGGCTGGGGGCCGGAGGGGAGCAATGCACATAGGCCAGCTTTAAAGGGTGCCGGCGTGAATGGGGGCGGGGAACAGTTTGGCAATGGAGTGGGTGCAAGGGGAGTAGAGGGGTGGTAGGAAGAGGGCGGGAGGTGGATGAGGAAGAGTAGCAAGCCAGCACATATGGGGTTGCTTTGGGCGGATAGGCAGGTGCGAGCGCCAGGTCTGACCCAAGGGCCTGCAGTGGTTAGGGTGGATAAGGCAGGCATTGTAGCTGGCTTGAGGGAGGCCGTTGTAGTCGTGAGGATAGGAGTGTGCTGTGCACCTTTGGCGCCAAACATCTGCGGTGCACAACACTGTGCCTTGGGCCTGCGCAGGCTTTGCTGCAGAGGGTTCGGTAGGCTGGGTTTAAAGGCAGGAGGCGTTGAGCATAGGGTGCATGTTGTAGTCGTAGCAGACGTCATTCGTGCAGCGTAACCTGTGGACTGCAGCGCACAACACTGCACTGTTGGCGTGCGTGGGCTTTGCCGCAGAGGGTTTGGTAGGCCAGTTCTAAGGGTAACGGGCATTGAGAGTAGAGTGTGTGTGGCATAGTCGTAGCAGACGTTGATGGGGCAGCGTAACCTGCAGCGCAAAAAAGGGATCCAAAAATTGGATAGCGTAAGGAAGGGCCTAAATACAAGCATTGAATGGGGTCTGCTCTTCTGAGGGAGACAGGCCACACGCAGTGGGTTCTCTGACCATGAGCTAAAAGGGAAGTATCTAACTGTGAAGGCCCGTGTGGAAGACTTGAGGAGTCCTATTGATTACAATAGGGGCCTAGTGCCATCGCCCCCTCCCTTTTTATGCCAGGGAAAAACAGGGAGAGCAAAAGGGCCATAATCGAGGGGATGTTGTAAGCATCATCAGAACATAGATGAATGGATGGCATTAATTAGATCAGTAGCCACAAGAGCCTGGTTGCCTAGTACTGTTGCTAGGCAGCATCTGCAAACAGGAAGCCGCAGCAAGGATGCTGATCGGGAGATGAAGGAAGGCAGCCTCACGGAGGAAGATCCGCACCACAGGTGAGTAACACACAGCTGTGGTACAATTATGGTGTGTAGCATACTGAGAGCGCAATAAACCTTATGCAAGTAAGGCTGAAATTGAGGTTACTACCCAAGATGGATACGCATTAAATAGCTAATACATAGAGATAGACAACGTATTCAGCGTGCATGTAGATTCCAAAATGATTGAGTCTTGTAATCAATTCTTGACCAGTGAGGAAATACGGAATCACTCACTGTATGAGGTCAAAATGCCTCAATATTTTATAAATCAAAGTATTTACCAGTTTGGAAAAAAACTTAAGTATGGAACGGCATGTAGGCATGGTCAGGCTCCAAATATTGAGCAATGTATACTCGAAGGACACACGGCACAGGGAAGCTAGGACTTGTTTTTTGATCACACTCAATGTACTTGCTCTCGCTCTCCATGTATGGAGAAAAAGAAGGACGACATGGAACTTGCATAAAATTCTTTTCCGCAGGTGATGCTGTGACATCAGTGGTTTGAAAAGGAAAGAAAATGCTGCCAAAACTGTACGCATGACATGAGCCCGAAAGGTTGGTGTTGAGTTATGCATGTGATAAATGATGCAACAGTAGGAATCACAGACCAATATAAACCACTAGGGATTTGGGTTCCTTG
Organism: Ambystoma mexicanum; assembly: GCF_040938575.1. Lineage (NCBI taxonomy): Eukaryota > Metazoa > Chordata > Amphibia > Caudata > Ambystomatidae > Ambystoma > Ambystoma mexicanum. The sequence continues at coordinate 20,807,143 of NC_090935.1, forward strand.
AATTAATGTTTAGGTATTTATATATATTTTTTCACAGACTGCAAAAGGGAAACAAAACATGGAGCAACAAAGAAAGGGCTGGGCACCCCCCCACATGAAGAAAAATAAGGTTAGTAGAAAGCTTGCGAATAACAATAAGGCCAAAACAAAGAGACTGTAGTTGGATCTCCTTCTGATGTTTTCTCTTTGATCATTGTTTTTATAGATTTGACAAAGCCAGCCAGGGGTTTTGAGGGATTGGATCTCGGAACACACACAATCAACTTTTGTCCTGACGAAGGCCTAGAAATGAATAAACATGGGAATGCTGTGGCTGAGCGCATCTCTGTAAAGAAGGGCCGAAACGCTTTGTTGTTGACATTGTTTTTATTATATCCCCGTTTTGTTATACCAATGGAATGTCTAGAGACATTTAGCAACAATCTCGATGGAAATGATAGAGCTATGAGGTTCTCTCAAAAGGCAGAGACAAGTGAGGAGTGTATTTGAAAATATGGATTGGGCTAGGTAAACAAGTGTATCTCACGGTAGCCACGAAGGTCTGAAAATCATTTTTGAGAGCTATATTGCATTCCCTGTAAGAACATGTGTGAACATGAACTAAATGACTCAGTTGTTCTGTATTCAGCATATAAAGGTACTATAAAACCCTATTTGCACATTTTTACACTTTATAATATTACATGTACTGAAAGTTATTTTCTTAAGAGAGTTTGCATAAATCCCAGAAAAAGAATAACATTTGTATTTTTATATTTTCATAAAAAGTTGGAATTCTGTGTGCGTGCAGTGATTCAAGAAACTGACTGCTATGTTGTTCGCAAGATGGTCATTTGAAATCAGTAAAGGAGGCAGGAGTGGGTAGCGTGTGGTGGTGGTGGATGTTGTTGTTTGAGCCTCCGAAAAGACAAACCCCCGGATTATGTGCTGGTTTCTCGATTTCCAACCATACTGCTTTCATGTAGAACACCGGAAATTTAAAGAGCAGGGCAATGTAGACTTTTTGTCATGTTTTCCACTTGGAGATGAGAAAACCAGCAGCATAAGGGGAAAGGCATGTGATGAATCGGAGGGTGCTGCCCCTTCTTCTCAAGGGGGAGACCTTTCCCATAAGGCCAGGGCGGTGCGTCCAGAGTATCGTAGTCCCCCTGGGGGTGGTGTACCGAGGGAGGCAAGCCCCCTATGGAATTGGAGAGAACAATTCTCAGGGAATGCAGTATTCCCCCGCCCTTAATACATCGCAATTCCTTATCAAGTACCCAATCCTCCTCCGCCCCCTATAGGTATAGGTAATATGCTCTGTTGCAGGTTTAGTCATCTTATAATATACTTGACAAAGTTAAAACACAAATAATACTAAGCATCTTACATCCGAGTTGAAAACGATGTGATGAGTCCTGCAGAATCATCATTAATTCCCCAGTGGTGGTCTACCCTTCCCCAAGGCCAGCGAAAGGCAGCCGCTACCTGATCCTGACCATGAGGGTGATGTAAGAATGGATCATGGAGGAGATGAATACCGGGGTGAGGTGGTGGCTCCAACAGGAAAAACCTGGTATGCTCCCCTTTTGATGAGGAGGAAACCTTAAGTTCACAATCTTTAATGGCATATTGTTGTGAAACATCTGATGTGAACAGTAATTGTAATGTTATTGCAACTGTTCAACGATGTGATGTTAGATTCATTGAAAACTCTTTGGACTCAAAGTCCCAGAAATCCTCGAGTACTGTGACGAGGAAGAAGAACAAGGAGTTCATGTGGAGGAAATGTGATCTTGAGAACACTGTGCAGTCTAGTTGTCAGAAATCTAATCAGATGCGCAGGACTTTTACAATCCCAATTCTCCTGCTGACTGAATGTGGATGGAGAGAGAAGGCAGGTTGTAGAATTTGCGCAACGGGAAGCCTGACCGGTGGCAGAGGAAATCCTACGAAGGACTGTGGGAAGAGAAGCTCACCAGAAGTCAGCTGGCGGCATTCAGGACTGGAGGAGAGGAACTCTGGGCGTGAGAGAACAGAAGGTCTGCAGCAGAGCCGTGTATGGAGCAGCGGTCCTGCAAAGCTGCGCTGGTCTTGGCAGCGAAGACTGGAAGAGCCAACAATGAGACCTAGCAGGACTCCCCAATAAAGGGAGCTATCCACTCCCGAACACTTCTTACCACTGCACGAAGAACCAGTGAGTCAGCCTTATAGAGAAGGGGGACGCGGGACATACAGATATGCTTGAAAGCATAAACGTACTTTTGAATATTGACCTAATAAAACTATATGGAAAAGGTGAATGTGATGTAATTCTCCTGACATGAGATGTCAGTTGGGGGAACCTGGGACCAGCATTGCCTAAGTCAAAAGACATTGCCAAAAGAACAACAGGGACAAATATGGTGCAATCCTCCTGACCTAAGAGGTCAGTTGGAACAAGCTTTGCCAAGAGAGATTGAAAGAGACGTTGAAAACCAAAGCTTGAACAAGTCCTCAGATATTGGATGTCAGTTTGGAGGAAATTGGTACAAGTAACAGTTGAAGTCAACAAAAGCGTGCTAGTGAAGAATCACAGTTGTGTGATACTGAAAGAGAAAGTGAATATGCAGAGAAGCCTGATAAGGATATCAGGAAATGAAAACTTTTTGGACAAAGATACCTGGCACAAGAGTACACCAGGGGATCTAAATGAGCCAAAAGGGGCATATTCCCGGCAGGAGATTAAACCAGGATATCAAGAGTCTTCAGGTGATGAGTTTCCTGGCAGGACAGTGTACCAGAAAACTCACTTTGAATTGGTATGTTGAAAAGAGACTGTGTCATATTACCTTTTTTTGTTTTGTCAACCAGAAATGTTGAAAAGACTTGCCTTTTTCATACTTGTGAAAAAGACTTTTTTTTTACCATCCTGAAAAGTAGTAAAGACTTTCCTTTAACTTATTCAAACCAACACTGTGGAAAAGATACTTTGTTTCGCCATTCTGAACGATTAGGAAGAACTTTCTCTTTTCCAAATCAGTCTCACGGAACTAACATTTCTTTAGTCATCCTGAGGAGAGTATTAGGTAAAAGGGACATCTGTAATGCCCTTAAGACACTGGTTTCGACAAAGAACATTCTGAATAGTTTACCTGAAATAATCCAGAGGAAGGGAGCCAACCTTTGATTATAAGAATTGTAAGTGGATGTTAGTCAGTTTGGTCTGGGGCGGTGCTACTACACAAGTGAATGTTCCTCATACAAGGTTAATGTTAAAGGATATTTGTACCGCACACTATCACCACCAGAGTGGTCCCATGGTGCTCTGGCACCTCTGAAAGAAAAGAAAAAAGAGGGAAGGGGGGAGGTGAGTTAGTGGGGATACGCTGGAGAAGTGCAAGAGAGCAGTGATGTGCTGTTGGCAGTCACAGCCCGATGTGTCCATTGGCTGGGCTTGGGGTGTTTAACAGTCGATAGTTGTTGTGTGCTGTTGTGCGAATCTATGTGTGGATTGTTTTGTTGTTGCAGTGTAATGAATTTTGTGCTGTAGGCTTGTGGTTGTGTTTGGTTAGAGTTTGAGAGGTGTATGCAGAGGGGTGAAATGGTTAGTGGATTGGTTAGTTGGTATTGCTGTTCAGAAGAGAGGCGCTGAATTTCCGTATTCTCTCTGGGTGGGGTGCGGGAGCATATCTGCGCCACCGTCCCGATCCAGGCCGTCCGACACCCACAGGCCCCCCCACACATGGCATACACTCACAACCACAACCATAGCCATAGCCATAGCCAAGTTCGTCTTTGGCCACCCATGTGACAGAGCAGCAGGATTCCGTGCGTCCCTTCAAACCCGCCCCAGAGCGCACTCCCTAACCAGATGGCGCGGGGCACCGACCATCCCAGGCCACTCCATTCATATGTGGCGGGAGGCCGGCTTTCATCATCCTATTAAGCTGTTTATGCACGCTATCGCCTTCAGCCTTGTTGGGCATCATCAGTGAGGTGGAGTTGTGCCTCTCCGACAATAGTGAGCAAGGGGTACACGTCTGGATTCCCCTGGTAACTTAGGGTGAGACCAAAAGTTACTTAATATGCAAAATAAAGGGGGTTCTGGGAGTCTCTCTACCAGCACGAACACAACCCATTGACCTGTTCTTGTGTGGATGGCCCCTGGGAGAGTCTCAACCAAGTCTTTAGCTCACTGTCCCTTTCATAGAGAAGAAATATCCCAGCATATCGTTCTTTGTCCTGCCCAGGGGCAGTCCAGCACCGAAATGCTAGGCAATTCTCCTCTGAACAAGAGTACCAACAGCAGTTGAGTGAACGGCTGAGTGTCTTCGATTTTGTAGATTATTTGAGTGTGGTCTGCGTAGTTGTAGCATGTAATGTTGTATTTTTTGAAGATTCTTATTACTGGAGTCTGGTAGATGTTGAAGTACAGTGGTGACAGTGAGGACCCTTGTGGTACTCCACAGCCATTAGCATGTGGGGTGGATTTGAAGGGTTTTATCCACACGGTTTCTGTTCTGTTTGCTAGGAATGATTTAATCCAGAGAAGTTCCATGTCCATTATGCCTATGTCTTCTAGTCTTTTGGTTAGGGTGTCATGGCTAACTGTGTCAAAGGCTGCAGAGAGGTCAAGCAGAATCAGGGCTGAGGTTGTGTCAGAGTCCGCATTCGGTTTTAGGTCATCCCAGATGGATAGAAGTGCTATTTCTGTTCCTCTTGCCGGTCTGAAACCGACTTGTGCTTGGTCTAGCAGGGGGTGTTTTTTTACCTGTTCTTGGGTTAATTTGTATGCATAGGTTTCGAGGAGTTTTGCTGGGTACGGGAATGTTTGAAATTGGTCTGTAGTTGGAGAGGTCTTCTACGTCGCCACTTGTGTTTTTGGGAAGCAGTTTGATATATGCTGAATTGAAGGCTCTTGGTACAGTTCCTTTTGCTAGTGAGAGATTTAGGAGTGCTATGTAATATTCTGATGGAGTTCCTTGTGCGTGGATTGATTTGTAGATGTCAGGGGGGCAGGGATCCATGGGTTATCCTGCTTTCTTGCTGTGTTTTACCAACAAGACAAATGCCTCTGCTGATATTTCAGGAAAGTTTTGGAGTTTGTGCTGTGGCTCTGTGTTAGGTCCGGATGGTTGAATGTTGTGGTTGGTTGGCCTGTTTTGTATGATTTGTCGATGTCGTTGATTTTGTTCTTGAAGTGGTCTGCCAGGTCGTTGCAAAGTTTCTCTGAGGGGGTTGGGGTGTTGTCGCAGCCTGGCGGGTTTCTCATTTCTTTGCTGATATTGAACATTTCTTTTTGTGTGTTGGTGGCATTGGTGATTCTGTCATCATAATGCCTTCTCTTCGCCTTTTGTATTTCCTTCTTGTATGCGCGGATTTGTTTCAGGAACAGTATTTCTTTCCTGGGTTGTATTCTTTCCTCCATTCCAGCTCCATCTTCTTGTTGTCTTTTTTCATGGTGCCTAGTAGTGGGGTGAAGCATTTTGCCATAGCTTTTTTTTGATGGGGTAAATGGTTCTGCCGGAGCAATCTTGTCAATTGTGCCAGCAATCCATTTGTGTAGTAGCTCCGCTTTCCCGTCTAGGTCAGCCAGCTCTAGTTCTATAGTTGAGGGTTTGGTCATCTCCAGTTGTTCGAATAGGTTGCTTTCTTTGACACTTTTCCAGTTTCTTTTTTGTGATGGTTGTGAGTTTGGGGGCTTGGGTGCAGATTTGAATTGGTAGTCTGATCACGAATGGGATGATGAGATGGTCGCTCCATAGTATTTGTATCGGTGGTGCAGTGGTGGTAGGTTTTTCGTTGCCGAAGATGGCGTAATTTCATGGTTGTGAGTTGTCCAATCAGTGAGTTTTGGGATTTAGAGTGACTTTCTTCAAACCAGATGTTGAAGTCCCCCAGGATGATTAGATGTTCGTGCTTGATGGCTATGTTGGTGATGGCTTCTACGAAGTTATCGACAAAGGTTGCATCGTATGTCGGTGGTCTGTACACCAGGATGAATGTGATGTTGGCTTTTGGGTTTGCTGATAGGTGTATGACCATGGTTTCACAGTTGCTGACGTTGAGAGGTTTGTCTGTTTTTATTTTCAGGTGTCCTTTGAATGCTATTGCGATGCCTCCTCCTCTTTTATTTTTTCTGTTTACTTGAAGGCATTTGAAGTTGGTTGGGAGGCAGCTTTCGAGTGTGGCCATGTCATCTAGCCATGTTTCTGTGGTGAATAGGATTTCAATGCCGTGTCATTGAGTAGGTCAAAGATCTCTGTTGAGTGTTTTGACATGGATCTTGCGTTTATTAGATTGCAGTGGAGTTTGGAGGTCTAGTTTGATTTGGGCCTTATTGTTGGAGTCATCCTCTGAGCGTTGTCGAGGTTTCCTTTCTGGTCGATCTCTAGTTGAGGTGTTGGTACTGGTGCGTCTGTGTCGTCGAAAAGTTCTTCTAGCTTCTGTCTTGGGTTTTTGTTTTCATTAGGTTCTTCTTCCAAGAAGTGTGGGTGTCGAGTGGAGGTTCCTCTTGTTTTGGTAATGTAAGGTGTTATTGCGTCGATTATGTTTTTGTTGTTTCTAGTGTTGTCCGTCCTCCTTCTGCATGGTTGTGTTTGGTTGTCTGCTGTTGCTGATTCTAGCGTTGGGTAGGTTCGTTCTGGTAACCGGTTGTTTGCGAGGTATGGAGTTAAGTAGAGGGATTTGTCTCTTCTCTCAGCGTTGGTTAGGTTTTCGTTCCTGTCTGTGGGAGTGTGTTCTGTGTTTGTGAGTCTTACTTGCTGTTGGGGTGCGTTTGTTCTTTCTTTCCTTTCCCTCGGTAAAGTTCGTTAACGCTGCATTTTTTTTAGTTTGAGATTTGTTTTGGTTTTTATTTAGTTTGTTGATGACGAGTTGATTTTTTTCTTTGGTTTATTTGGTCTGGCTCTCTTGTGGTGTAGTACTTGGTGTAGAGAATTGTCCGCTATAAATTTGGGTTCTGTCTGTAGTTGTTGTCAGCTGGTGTTGCTGACTTGTTCAGTCGCTGTCTTGAGTGAGGTTGGGGAGGTATTTAGGGTTGTATCACTGGGTGTTATCAGTGGCTGTCCTTGATATCCGTCTCCCTTGATGAGGTTCACTACTGTGAGCTAGCTATGTGGCTAGCTTCCCGGTGCCTCAAGTGAGCCTAGCGCTGCAGAGGATAGCTATTAGCTGCAGAGTTTTCCTAATGGGCGTAACTAAGAATCACTTTCATTTTATGAGGTGTGAGCCCCTAATCATAGTATCACTCCACAGTAATCAGCCAGTGATTTCAGTCTCACTCTATAGTAATGCTCTCTAACTAAGGTGTGAGTTGGTAAATCACATATGAGTGTCCTGTAGAGTATGAGAGAGGCCTGCAATCAACAATGCAATTTGAAGTATGGCACCACAAGATTTGAGTGTCCAGTATAGTTGGAGAGAGGCTTATGCCTACAGATCAAATGGGTGCAGTGCTAAACACAGTTAGGTTTGAGACACGGGTGACAAAAGAATTACAATATTAATACACAGAAAGATTTGAGAGTTCTGTATAGTGTGAGAGAGATCTACATCTAACAGGTCAAATGTGTGTTTTACTAAACACAGTTATGTTAGAGGCACAGGTGACCAAAAGATTACAATACTCAACACAGCAAGACTAGAGAGTTCTGTATAGTGGGAGAGGGCCTACTCCTAACCGGTCAAATTGGTTGTTGTACCCAGCACAGCTATGCTTGAGACACGGGTGACCGAAAGAATACAATACACAACACAGCGAGACTAGGGAGTCCTGTATAGTGGAAGAGAGGCCTACGCTTAACAGGTCAAATTGGTTGTTGTACTAAACACAGCTATGCTAGAGACATGGGTGACCAGAAGATTACAGTACTAAACACAGCAGGATTTGAGACAAAGGTGACCAAGAGATTAAAATAAATGAACACAGCAAGATTTGAGAGTCCTGTATAGTGGGAGAGAGGCCTACACCTAACAGATAAAATTGGTTGTTGTACTAAACACAGCTACGTTTGGGACACAGGTGACCAAAAGATTACAGTACTAAACAAAGCACGATTTGAGAGTCCTGTATAGTGGGAGAGAGGCCTACGCATAACAGGTCAAATGGGTGTTGTACTAAACGCGGTTTTGTTTAATAGTGTGGTGTTGAGGATGGCAGTAGAGGTGTTAATTATTATTAAGGTGTTTTGGATAGGTTTGATAATTGTTCTAGGCTTCCGGGGTAGAGTAATTGCTCTACTCCTCACCTAGACCTACCTTACTGGTCCTGGTTGTTGCTGGTTGACGGCTGGTTACTGGCTTCCCCTGCGGACACCTGCTGACACTCTCTAGAGCCGCCTCTGTAGGAGCTGCCCTTTGACTTGGGGCCCATAGCTGCAGGGGCTGCACGGGCAGAGGGCTGCCCTGGAATGGTCACTTATGACCAGGTGGATTGGCCTATCAGGTGAGGTTGGAGCGTTCGGGAGGCGGGGAGAGAAAGCAAAGTAAGCAGAGCACACAGGGCTGCAGGCAAGGCCCGAGGGCTGCCTGGGGGCTCATAAAATGCTAAATCCGTGGCCCAGGAGGGTCCAGATCACGCACAGCTCACCTTCGGGGCTGAGATCTTAAGATGGCACTCAGGGGCTGTTCAGACAACACGGCAGCAGCAGGTGCAACAGTTGGCCTATCAGGGGAGATGGGAGGGCTCAGGAGGTGGGAAGAGGAAGGGGCTGGAAGCGGAGCACACAGGGCTGCAGGCAAAGCATGGGGCCTTAAGGGGGGGCAAAGATTACAAAAACCAAGGCCCAGGAGGATCTCTGCAACACCAAGCTCACCTGAGGCACTGGGAAATCAAGGAAGTACCTGGACACTCCAGGGGGAAAAACTCCCAAATAATGTATTACTCTAATTCTTAATTTCAATTGTAATCTTAGAAGAACACACATTCAAAAAATGATTTATTTGCAAAATGAAAGTTTTATATAATTCACAAATTATTGTTCAAAATAAAATTCCAAAACTCATATGGTACATAACAAGGATTAGTTCTGCTCAATCCTCTGTTCTTTCAGAGTCATGTACAATTCATTTCCTATTTCAAATCAGTTTAAGTACAAATAGTTTCATAAATGACAGAATGAAGTTGTCCACCATTTTCTAGGAGATATTGTGTTGTGAAATGTCATTTCTGTGGTCACTAAACGTTTCGGGAATATGCATCTCCCTTCATCCCGGGAGGATAGCTCAGCGCCAACGTGCTCGCCTTGGAAACAAGACGACACGAAGCAACACAGGTTTGATCCCCGGGTCTGTGCTTAGAAACCTCCGGGTATTAAGAGCATTATAAATAAGCAAGTACGTGAAATATTCCTGTAACAGCGCCTCGATGCTCCCAGGCTGTGTGAGTGCTTTAAAAATGCAAAATAAAAAATCTGGTGGAAAACTCTGTCTTCCTACAATAAAATAATACCATTTCAATTATCTAAATAACTCAGGAGTCTAATATATACTTAAAAGTGTCATATAGTAATCTACTAACCTTTTTGAGGGATCTTGACTTCTTGAGGAACTCTCAACTAATGCTACTTTTAATGAATTTCCACTATGGAGCTAATATTAAAAATTATAATCAATAATGATGCAGGAGCTTACGTAGTTGATACTCAACACCATGTGCGACACCTCTAGATTAAAGACCATAGGTGTTCATTCAGAGAAAGTGGTATACCCACCGTTTCATCTTCACCATACACAAATGGTAGGTATAGGCCTGCCAATATAAATACCGCTGGTGATGTAACTTCAATTGACTACATGTCAGATGAACAATGTGTCAAAACGGACAGTCATGAAATGAAAAATGACTCATTTACTGATATGCCATAACAGTTCTCTCCAATTCTTTTTGTAATAAAGTTTATTTTTTATAATAGGGGTCCTAAATAGAGGCAAAAAAGGTGTGTTATGAACAAGTCACTTTGCACTCAGTGAACCACTTACTAAAAATGCCCAGGAAATTTGTGTGGATCTTACCTTGTTATTTTGATATGAAAGCCAGGAACGGGATGGACAGCAGCTCGCGAGCGGCCTCGCGTCTCGATCCCGGCCCTCATATTGTAAATAAAATCACGTTTGCCTACCAGCGCGCACGTACGCACTCCGTGCTGTGGCCATCACATGATTCAGTCATATTCGTTGTTCTGATATCCATGACAATGTGTCGGACATCTTGGAATATTTAGTAATGTACAATATAGTTTACTGATCCTGTCTCTCTCAGAGTACGCTTATTTGTGTCACGTTATCTAGACTATGTTAACCATTATTGTGTACTGGCGTTTTAAACCATATAAACTGGATGTGTCTTATAATATTTAATATATATTATTGTTCCCCCAAATAATGTTGGTTTTATTTAGTGCATAAAACAATGCGCTCATTATGATTAATAAATGGTCTCACATAACAAATCTATGGAGCGCTATTCCAAGGAATGTAAACAATTTACATATGTAACTAAAGTAACACATTTTTATCTTACCCAAGCGTTTAACGCATGGCTACACTGTATGATTGTATTACCTCATCTGAGTTACTTTCTATAGTGGCAATGCTTCACTACATACCGGATACATGCAGTTTTGGCAAAACAAATGTGATAGGTTCACAGGGAAGGTAGAAGTGTGAACTAACATCAATTCTCCCAATCCCCAGTCTCTCCTGGGAAGTGTTGCACCCCATATACCACTGCACAATGATAGAACTAATAGACGTGCCATTTCTTGTTTCTCAAGCAAGGTGGCAGGCTTCATTTAAACATTTGGTTGTGCATATTATCAACATTTGTGATTTCTACCAGAGAATGTGCAAATCAGCTGTAGTGAGGTAGAAGTTCTTATTCTACATACAAAATAATGCCTTATGGAAGGATTCTCTCATACCAATGACACCAATGGGTAATGTAAAACTATGTGTATCACAGTATTTCTATATAAATTCAATTATACTCATCATAGTTCACATATTACATGATTCAGCAATTTGGCAAGTCAATAATGCATCATGGTACCTCAATGTCAAATTTGTGAATTGCATGAGGGATGTTGACATTAGTATCCACATTTGACATATATAAACACATACAGGATGGAAAATAGAATTTCACATGTGTTTACAACATAGGAAAAATATGCTGCAATAAACCAATTCTATATATTCTCAGGATTCGAATTCACTCTCTAGAAGGATATTGTAAACTACAGATAACAGGTTAAATTAAATTCTGTATTCATGCTCCATAGTGTTAAACATTGAAGGCACTCAATCCACACAATCTCTTTCTGTAGCAGAATTCTAAGCACGCCCACCCCCGACCCCACGTCTTGGTAGTTTGACCTGTTCAAATATTACTACTTGCATTTGTGCAAAGGTATGATGTAACTTGATGAAATGTTGCGCTAATGAAGATATTTCTGATCTTGTTCCAATTTCGGACATGTGTTCTGTCCAACGTACCTTGGACTTACGTGTGGTGATTCCTATGTAGAAAATGCCACAAGGGCATTTTATGCCATAGACAAAGTTGGCAGAATCACAAGTCATGGAATAATTAATAGAAATGTTGTGACTTGTATATGAATGATTGATTGCATTTCCTTTGATAACATTATGGCAGTGTTGACAATTGTTTCATAGAGTCAGCCTTTGTAACCGACTTCCTTGTTCTTCAGGGCGTGAATATCAGCTTGGATCAAAAAGCATCATGTATTGAATGACTTTAATGATATGCAAACGTTGGTAAGGTATAGAACAATCCAGAGGTAGTGGGATCTAATTGTAATAGCTTCCAGTGACATTTCCGGATGATTTTGAAGGTGAATAAGTGGTTACTGTGAGAATCCGGAGGGTGATTTCACGTCTACTGCCTTGGGATCTTCTGCACAGGGGGTAGAGAAGCGATGGAGGCTCACCTGGGTGGAGGGTCTTTGAGGATTGGGAGTGAGATGTACTCAGGCAAGAAGCAGTATTTCCCCTTTCCCTTCCAAGAAGAACTCACTTTTCCAAGGCTGCTAATGGGATATTGCTGTCAATGTCGCATTGATCTAGAAAGGTTTATGAGATACATCAGTCCAGATGTACCAGAAGGAATGCGAAAAAGGGTGAAATATGAAAAGGGTGAAATATGGTACCCCCTATTCCTATTGATGATACACCTAACCCTCCCCCAACCTCTACGGGTTATTAAAAGCCTGTGCCCCTCATTTTCCCACATGTGACATTTCACAGTACTGGGACGAGGGAGACGACTAGGAGTTACACACACCAACATGCAGCTACACCACTTTGGTAATGAGACTAGAAAGAGGGCCTCAGAGGAGTACCATTACAAAGACCAGGCATGTCTTTACTAATAAGCCTAACTATAGTCAGACAATTATAAGGAAGGACTCACACCTGCAACCCTTTTACACAACACAGGTGTATAAAAGAGGTGTGGACAGGAAGGTGAGCAGTGGGAGGCGAGGTGCTAGGCTGAGGCGAGATGCTAGGGGTGCCGTGTTGAGCCGTTCCGCAGCCTGAGAAGGACACAGGGGACTGAAGCAGCTGAGGGTCCAGGCATGTGTGACGTGGGAGCAGGAGCCCTGTGGGGCAGAGGTGAGGCATAGGAAGGAGACCAGATGAGTGGTCGTCCTTCATGCCATCAAAGGGATTGCTCATTCTCCTGTGGCACCGCAAGAGCACAAGAGAGACATTGAAATACAGCCGTACAGGTTAGTGTACCTTCACTCTATGACCTCATGTACTAAACATAAGTGTATTGACAGAATAGAACACGTCACTAAGTAAATTCATATTAATCTTTTATACCGACAGGTGTATACAGTACGTAGAACATAGTTTGAACATTTAGCTTCAACTGCCCTGAAGATGGACACAGAGTCCGAAACGCGGTGGCCATAGTTTACAATTGGAGCTCAATTGGCCATTGTTAATCATATTTAACCTGTACCTAGTGTTTATTTGCTACGAGACACTGCATTTGGTTTTATTGTCAACCTAGAGTTGGAATATCAGTGAATGTAACTGTGATTTTGATATGTGCTAAATTACTGTACATCACCTTATGATTTGTGGAATTATCTTTGTATTTTGGACATTGTAAACTACACTCTTTTTATGTTTTGACCATTAGGTCATATACTTTGATAATTGTTGGTAGATTTAATACCCCAATAACAACATTAAATTCAACTTGTGTGAAGTTCTACCAATTTATCTTCCTACTACTTTTTGCTACTTTTAATATTACATTTATTTAATTCTGGGTGTAGACATGTTTTACATTATAAAAATTCATCACAGGACTAAGGTCCGACAGGAGTGCAATCTGGGTTCCCTGTTGGAAACAACAGGCTTTCTTTTGTTTTATTGTTACCTTGATGATCTCTGATGGCCTAGAGATCATACCCGGCTGCACCAGAAGTTCTACTTATATGAGTTGGTTACATGTAGGGACTTTGTTATGAACAAGGCTTAGTATTAGAACCCCAGTGAAGCATCATACAACACGAGTTGTGCCCCTCCATCATTTCATTTGTTTCTTACACATGGTGGCAGAGCCACATGGCAACTAAGGAGAAGCCAGGGGAGTCTAAGAGCACAACCAAAGCCAGGGGCCAATAAAAGGAATCCAGTAAAGGTGACTTAGTGCACAGGAGCAAGTACCAAGGAACCTGTGTGAGACATTGAAGTCTTGGAGAAGGGAATCCTGAGACTTGGTGGTCTATACGTCTTGTCTTGGGAGAGGAGTCTCAATACCTCCCCTTTGTTTGGATTGTGTTGTTTGAAATTTGGGGAAGGGAACCCCCCGGATTGGTTCTGAACTATATTGCCTTAAACTGGAAAAAGGTCATCTTTAAGACTATTTTTCCAGGAACATTCTTATGCTTTGGGGAAGGCGAGCTGAGAGAAAGCTGTGAGTTGGGAAAAGCTCAGAACTTTGAGTTAAACACTGTTTCTTTTGACTTTGACAAACCTATACATTTGTTTGTTTTAGTTGTGAGGGCAAGAATAGGTTTAGGACACACAAACTAAAAGTTGAACTCTGACTCAGACTTTCATTAGTTTCACTCAGGTAGATAAATCCCACGTTAGCATAGTGCAAGCTAGGCATTCAACCATCCTGAAGTTAATAAATATCTTTTGTTTGAACTTTAAGTCTGTTGTCTGTGTCGTGCTTCATGATGCCTTCACATTACATAAAGCAAGTCTGATTCTGGTTCTTTAACTTTTGGTGTTAAAGTAGATTGTCTTGGTATTCCTACAGCCTTCCTTGTTGCATGTTCGATGGTTTCATGAGAGTAACCCCTCTTCAAGAATATTTGTCTTAGTTCACATGATTTTTGGGTGTATTGTGTTTCGGATATGATCCGTCTGTACCTCAAAAATTGGCTGAACGGAATGCTTTCAATGGTGTTTTTTGGGTGGAAGCTAGAAGATAGTAAGACACTGCTCTTATCTGTCGGTTTGGTATAGGCGGTTGTGTTCAAGGTTCCACCACTGACATAGATCTCAACATCAAGGAATTCTAAGGAAGATTTGCTATGTTTTGTGATGAATTTAATTCTAGGGTTGATGTTAATATATTCCAAGAGACAGAGAAATTGCTCAGATATTCTGGTCCATATCCTGTTGATATCGATGAATAGATAAAAGCATTTCAAATGTGTGGTCCAACGTGTACAATTAAAGATATACTCTTCCTCCAAGTAAGCCATATAGGTTTAGCATAGCTGGGAGCTATTGCGGTTCCCATTGATGTCTGGCTATCTGGATGTAGTAACTATCTTCAAACAGGAAGAAATTATTGCAGAGAACAATTTGAAGTAAACAACGAAAAGATCTGGTCTACTCTGCATTTGGTTGATGACAAAAGTAACCATTCAGTAGCTTAATTTCCTGCTTGATGCATGATGATGGTGTACAAGCTGGTTACATCAAGTATAAAAGGGAGGTCTTTCTCGCTATCAAAATTTTGCGATTCAAAGTTCAACAGGAAGTCGTTGGTATCTGTGAGGTAAGTTCTTGTGGATTGTACCAATGGTTGAATGATTGTGCCTATGTATTTGGCTAAAGGTTCCAGAAGGCCGTTTGTTGCTACAATAATGGGGAACCTGGTGGATTTTCCAAATTTGTAAGTATTTTAGGTAATATGTAC
This sequence comes from Ambystoma mexicanum, assembly GCF_040938575.1. Taxonomy (NCBI): domain Eukaryota; kingdom Metazoa; phylum Chordata; class Amphibia; order Caudata; family Ambystomatidae; genus Ambystoma; species Ambystoma mexicanum. Next base: position 20,822,303 of record NC_090935.1, read on the forward strand.
ATGATGGTCATTGTTGGCTGAGTATTAGTGAGGTATGGTTTAGTAGGACAGGAGATAAACTCACTCATCTCTGCTTCCTCAAGGATAGTTTTGATAATATTCCAGACTTGGTCAGTGGGGTCACTGTAGACTTCCATGTATGTTTCCACACCTGAAAGATGTAGTTTATTCTTCTGACGGTATTTGACAGTGTCCATAATTACAAGCACGCCTCCCTTATCAGCTGGTTTTAATATATCTGGATTTCTCCATAACTTCTTTAGTACTTGCAGCGCTGCCCCTGTCTTTTTTCGGATGACATTTTCTTGAAATAACTTAAAACAGGTTTCTGAAATGCTTCAAGAGTAGGGTTCTGGATTGGAGGCATGAAGCTGCTTTTCGGACGTAGTTCTAAACATTTCGGTTCGTCTTCTTCTTCCGATAAGTCCAATGTTTCAAAAAATAGATTCAACTTTATCTTTCTGACGAATCAAAAAAAATAAAAAATGTCTTTATGAGGTGAACTACTGAAGTGTGGTACAAATAAAATTCCTTTCTGTAAGGTCTTATGTTCAAACTCAGACAGATAGTATGAAGAAATATTTACCACTAGGTCTTCCTTTGTGGGAATGTCCCTTTTCTGGGTTCATTTTTTCATTTTGCTTCTTCTTGTTGGGTAGCGATGTCTAAAAAAAGGAACTCCTGATGTGGTTGACCCTGTTCTTGCTGTCTTGCCAATTGAGGTTACCTCCACGACCACAAACGTGCTCTCAGCAATTGTTGATGGTAATAACCCCTCTTGTTCCGCAAGGGAAACGTCTGAAGATGATGTGCCTGATTGAGGTTTAGGTGGCAGTCTGTTTGTATTCCTTGGAGTGTATCGGTTGTCTCTCTGATGGTAGTATTGTTTGCAAGAGCAGACAATATCAAGTTTATAATCCAATGTGTCTCTGCAAAACATTCAATTTCCCTCTTATAGGTATCAAGTTTAGAGTTAATGTCTTTTAATGTTGATGCAATTTGTTTTTTGGTAAGAAATTATGTTAGTTTGGATTTTGCGAGTTCTATATCCGCTTTGATTACATTAAGGGATTTCGCTAGTTCTTCTATTGATGGGATTAAATCTGGAGAACATTTATTGACGATTTGCCTCCATCTCTTCTCGAACTCTGGATTTTCTCTACATAAAGTTGTTTCTAGATCAACTCTAGGTCTTCTCAGGATGCGTTGTGCTCTTTAGTAAGTTGGTGTAGCTCTTCACTAGTAGTTTTAATTACATTCAAAATTTGCACAGCATCTTCTTCTGAGAATGCTAAGGTTGCTGCTCTATTGGTTATTATAACTATAATTGTTCTTTAATAACACGCTTAACACCAGTGCAAACCAGTTTCTAGGCACGGTTGTTGATAATTCTAGTTAATGAGTAAATGTGTGTGCTGTCTGTGAGAAACCACAAGGTGTCTCACCCGCTATTCCCCAGGGGTCTCTCTCTCAGGTGGCCAGGGCACGGCCATCGCCTTTGATTCCAGACATTGGGAGAGGACTAGTGCAGGAGGATCACCTGGGTGAGGCGTCTTCAGGGAGTGGGACACCGGATGGCTAGACGTGGTATACCTCCCCTTGTAAACTCTTTACCCCCATCCTAACAGGTAAGATATGTGGGAACGTTACCCCCCCTTTCCCTTCACAAACACTTCCACACTGACAGCTCGCTCTGGGAGAAAACAGACTCACACCCGAGCAGTGTACATGTCATGTCCTGCTACTATGATCAGGCGAAGCCAGGCAATTGCTGACAATCACTCACACCTGACTTCCATTAAACTTCCCAAAAGGATAAAAGGCGGAACACGAGAGCACACACTGAGCGAGGCAAAGCCCACGAAGGAACAGCAGTTTCAAGTCGGCAGCTGAACGAGGGGAGAAAGACAGCAAACCGAGAAGGGTTCACAAGGAGGGAATTACCCTTGACCTTTCTGGCAAGAAGTTGTTACTTTCAAGAAACCTTCGAGTCGGAAAGCGTAAGGCCAGGAAACTAGACTGAAGAATCCTCCATTGTATGTAGGAGATACCAGAGGGCCTCCCGTGTAACCGACCAAGGCAGGGAGGAGCAGCAGCCTCTATGGTATAGTCCTTGGCTTCAAGAACAAAGAAGCGCCAGAGAGGATCCACACAGCCGGTGAGTTGGGGAGACTGATGCAATGCCAGTCTGTGTCGAAGTCAAGGTTGCAAGCAGCAACAATGCATAGCGAGCGCTGGAAAGAACATTGTTAAACATATGTGATCAACGGCTGATGAATGTTTGAACTTGAGAAGGAAACATGCAATACCGTTTACAGAGTAGTCCGGCAACGTGAATGTGCTAAATCAAAGGTCTCTTTAAGGTACTCTGCCAAGAAGTGGTAGAAATTAAAGTACAAGATTTATCAGAACATTGTGTAAAGTGAATCGTAGTGGTCCTGCGACGGTTTATGCAAAACCAATTGCACATTCAAAAGTCTTCGATTTTGATATCAAGAGGAAACCGTAGAAAGTGAGATTACATGTTCCGAGCCCGAACGAGGGAGGCCAGATATGAATAATGTGTAAAAGGGATCCGAGCCCGAATGAGGGGGATTCATGATCCAAGCCCAAACAAGGGAGATCCATGGTTGAGCCTGAACGAGGGAGACCAAGTGTAAACATTGTGGTAAAAAGAGGATCCAAGCATGAAGGAGACCCATGAACAATGGAAGTGAGAACTTGTGTAGTGAAGATCCTGATAAGAATGGAACTTTGATATTTATTTGTTTGTTACGACAGGCCCTCTGCAGTAAGAGACTTATTGGAAAAGAGGCTTTGGCAGAAGGTACTGATATCCATGCTTTGAACTGTATCCTCATGGCAGAGAAGCCAGAGTGTGCGCAAAGCTCGACCGTGCTTGCCCCGTGCCGAAAACGCGGGGAAGGGAAGCCAACTGCTCAACCGCCCCGACATACTATTTCTTGAACACTTTTCTTTTTGCATACACAATTTTCCCACACCCTGTTTTATTTAGAAGGATTGGCAATAGGTTTATTAGTATAGGCCCTTTTATTTTGACAGAGACTTGGCTAGGACTGCGTTATTATTATTTGATGGTCGTAGCTTGCGCCCATCCTTAGATTTAGGTTAGATAGGCGTTCAACCAACCCATTGAAGTACAATAAACACCCTTAAAAAGTGATCACTTGTGTCTGTCTTCACTGTTTGATACCATGCCTTCCTTACATGTCCCTTTGTCTAGCCAAAAGCGATAACATTACACTTGTGATGAGGAATGCACTAATTATTGATCAAGTTAAATGTCTCAATTGTATGAATGATAAATTTCAGGTGTTCCAGGTAAATATCCCAGGCTAAAGGGATATGGATAATAACGTGCTAGTGAAAGTTCCTCAAACAAATCAAGGAAATACCTGGGCACTCATGGGAAAAACTTCCAAATAATGTATTACTCAAATTATTAATTTCAATAGTAATCTTAGAACACGCATTCAAAAAATGATAAAGTGAGATAACACAGATGACATGACTGAAGGATTCGAAGAATTAAAAACTGCAGTTTGTACGGCCCGTGTTAGGAATACCAGACTACCATGAAGAGTTTTACTTCTTATTATTATACTAGCCGGTAAGATAGCTCAGCAGGTTGAGCGCTCGCTACTGCGATCTGAGCGTGATCTGCAGGTCGCAGGTTCAAATCCCAGCAAGGCCAACTCAGCCTTTCATCCTTCCGAGGTCGATAAATGAGTACCAATTTCAGTTGGGAGATTTTGTATGTAAATATGTGCTCTGTAAAGCGCTTTGGATTAAGGCGCTATATAAATAACACATCATTATTATTCTCTCATTCAATTGGAGAGGTGATAACAGCAGTACTTACACAAAAGATGCCATTGGGACTTGGACACAAACCATTAGCCTATTATAGCGGGATTTTAAACCCAGCAAGGAAAGGACATTACCCTTGCGAACAAGCTCTATCAGCTGCTGCTTCCGCGATTGAAATAGCTACCAGTATTACAATGGGATGCTCATTATTTGTCGAGCACTCCCTATTTGCCATTTTGTAGAAACCCAAAAGTACATTGAGTACACAAAGAGCGTCTGGATACAAAGTGATTATTTCAAATCCAACAATCAAAATGGTGGAGAATGGTGAATCCAGGGACAATTATAGCAGAACCAGTAGAAAAGGATGGCTATGTACAGCACTGCACAACATATACTAAATTTTATAATATTCCCCATGTTAGACTGGTGAAAAGCATACTGGGACAGCAGTAGTGAAATTAAAAAAGAATGGTGAATTTGAAGCAGTGAGGAGTTCGAGACTGCCTTCACATTGTTCAGCGCAGGCTGCAGAATTAGTGTTGCTCATCGCCGTGCTTCAAAGATTTGAAGATGAGGAAGTGAATGTATTCTGACTCCACCTACGTGACAACTGTACACGCAGGGTTATCGTGTTGGAAAAGGAGGTGCTTCCTCCACGCAGAGAGCACTCAAGTGCAACATGCATCCCTATTGGACAAGCTCATTAAAGTACGAAAGCTCCCATTGGCTATCGCTGTGGAGTGCCTAGCCATTCCAAAGGGGCAGACTTAATTTATCACGGTAACGAAGCCGCAGATGTAGAGGCCAGAAGAGCAGCCTATGTATTTTATATTTCTAATATCGAACTAGAAGATTTTAAGCAAGGAAGCAAGGATCAGAGCGATGCATGCTGATGTTATCCATTGTACATCTAATTGAGTTACAAGGTCGAGCTCCCCAGGAAGAGCAGGAGCTATGAAGGAAAAAGGGGTGTGCTTTATCCCCCACTGAGGCCTTATGGAGACAGGACAGCACTGGAAAGCCAGTTATGCCTCTAGCATTATTGAAGGTGGCGGTGGAGCAGCTTCACTACTCTGCGTACACCACCAGAGAGCCTTGTTCCAATGATTGCAGAAGATTGGTTAACACCAAATTTATTAGAACATGTGGCAACCTTTACTGTACATTGCATTGTGTGCCAGAATTTTACAGCAGGGCACACCTTGCGAACAGTGAGTGGAGCAATCCCTAGACCCAATGACCAGTTTCAGCATCTACATATAGATTACGTGGATATGTTACAAGTATGTAATGGTTATAGTTACATGCTTGTAGTAGTATTTCCCTTTCCTAGATCGATCGAAGCAGGTCCATGCACGCACATGATGCCATATGTGCTACTAAATTCCTGGTATGTGCACGCACCTGATGCCATATGCGCTACTAAATTCCTGGTGTGTGCGAAGTCTTGCGGTCTAATAATGGCCCACAAATTTGTAAATGAGTTGTTTTAACAGATAGTCCTCCTATTAGGCATAGAACCCAAGTTTTCGTCTGTGTATCACACAGATCACCAAAATCACCTGAGAGATGCCACCCGCCAGCATCTGTTCACCAGCGAGAGAACCTTGATGGAAAGCAGCGCCTATAAAAAGCAGCAGGATGGATTGATATGTACCACCAGCAGAAGGTTTACTTACCTCCAGGCAGGACACGAGTATCAAAATAAGAACATTCTTCAAAGCAAAATGATTACGCCTGTAGAGAAGCCATGGAGTGGTTTCATTGTACAGCGCGTGCCCCCATTTACAAAAGCTGGCAGACAAGTTTGGAGAAAAGGGGTGGGGCTTATTGGCCGGGGAACACCAATATAAGAAGGATGGGGAGGATACGACCGGGGTCAGGAAACGGGAAGGTATGGTTTGTTCAGGTGAGATCAAAGGAGGAGGTGGCAGACCAAGAGACCAGAAGGAGGAAGACAGTTGAAAGGAGTGTAGAAGATGGGAGGTATTGGGCAGTGAGGGGAAGTGGCACTGTGTTGTGATTCTGCTTGCAAGGTGTGCACATGAGAGGGATAGTGGGAGAGGAGAGTGAATTTGGAGTTACGAGGGAGCCAAAGGAGGGTGACTGAGGAGAAAAGGGTTGGGTAGTATTGGTGTAGGGAGAGGAGAGTAGTAACAGTGGTGGTGAGTAGCAGTGTGGAGAGTATTAGTATTGTACTATAGATGGGAAGGTTGTAGGAGGGAGTAGAAGGAAGTAACATTGGAGATAGCTTTGAGCGAGAGTTACATCAGAGGGATAGAAGTAATAGGGAGAGAGGGAAGAAGGCAGATGGAGTCAGAGGGAGGAGAGTAGGAAGAGGACAGGAGAGGAACAGAAATACTTAGGGAGAGGAATAGGGGAGACAATAGGGGGTTACCCACAGTAGGAACTAACACCAGGGGATCCAGGGACATTTGAATTAGGGTGGACCTAGATATAAGAGAGAGAATGTGCGACCACTGGAGGGAAGGTTGATAGAGGAAGAAAGAGAGAAGGTGAGGACAAGGGAGAGATTCCTTAAGCAAATTTCTAAGAAATCAATAAAAACCCTTTAACTGTCTTTGGGTGTTAGTGTATTATTGGCTTAGTTCCACCTGTTGTTGGGAGAGGTCCTAATTGCTATGACGGCTAAACTCGATCCACTAGCATGCCCTCTTTGGGCCTATAAGCCCATTTATGGATCCCAGATCTTACACAGGCACTGCCATGCCATGTCTGGCTCTATGGACTTATGCATGGAGTCCAGTCTTTAAACAGGGCACGGCCATGCACAGGTCATTAGAAACCCTTTGCATGAATGGGAAAGGCTCTCTGTTAATCAACCACAGAAATATGCAGCTCAGTTCTCTGAAATGCACAAACTGGAGAGCATCAGAGCTAGACCCACAGGTGGCAGATCTACAAGTGTCAAATGCCTCCCAAGAGTAAACAATCACTGTACGCTGCGGGAACTAGTGGATCAGATGTGGGAGGTGGTGGGGGGGTCTATTCAAACCATTTCCACACAGACATGCCATCTGTGCGTGAATCTGTGCAGGCTCATAATGACCACTTGCATTGCATTTTGACACATGGAATATCCCAGAACTACCTTTCTCTGGCCCTAGGAACTCAAGGATTCTGCTATAAACGCCCACTACTACGTATGATCAACATTGTGGATCATGGCATTCTATTGACCGTCTGGAGCAAGTGGGTGTCACAGGGCCCCTTCTGGCATGGTTTGGGTCATTTCTTGAGGGACGGACTCAGACCATTTCCTTTCAGGCCTGCCAATCCCTGGTTTCCGGTCTAACCTGTGGGGTTCCTCAAGGTTCAGCCTTGTACCCTCTTCTTTTTAATTTGTATGTGCGCCTTATGCCGATTGCTGAGTCAGGACTTTTTTACACCTATGCTGATGACACATAGCTAGTGTTTCGGCTGGACTCCCCACAAACTCAACCCTTTGGCAAACTTTGTGACTTCCCGGATAATATAGGCAAGTGGATGTCTGCCAATTGGTTAAAGCTGAATGGAAATAAAACTGAGGTCCTGGTGTTTGGTCCACAAATGGCTGGCAGTCTCTGGAATTCTCAATTGTGGCCTGACTCGCTTGGGCCCTGCCCAGTAGTTTGTACGTCTGTGAAAAGCCCTGGTGTCAGGCTCCTTCACAATGGTTCGAGAAGCACAAAGTTTGACAGTCTGCAACGCAGGGTTTGGGAAACTTAAAATCTTGAGGAAGATACTCCCCCCTGCTACCTTCAGGCAGCCGTACTATGATGGTCACATCTACTATAATGGGGGGCACTGGACTTCTGCAACGGGATATATTTAGGGCAACCTAAATCTCAGATACAACATATGCAGGTACTCCAGAACTCAGCAGCAAGATTGACGCTTATCGTGCCTGGACTGTCTCCCTCGGCAGCCCTTCTGCATCGCCTTCACAGGCTCCCGGTGGTGGCACAGATTGAGTTTAAGGTACACTGCGTCACTCACAGGGCTTTAAACAATACTGGCCCAGAGTATTTGAAAAGCAAGATTGAGCAGTACTACCCCACTACACAACTGAGTTCGGACTCGCAATTTCTTCTGAAAATACTGAGGCATCAGCGTGCACGGTTGGGAGGTCACTCCTCAGTTATGGCTCCTACATTACGGAACTCGCTTTCACTGTCACTGAAAATCATGGAGGAGTACCATCCCTTCCACAGGGCACTTAGAACTCATCTGTTTGAACTAGGCTACGTGCAAATTAATTTTAAGAGTTTTTTTCTCTGTACTGCCAATACCAGTGCCTAAACCCATTTGGACCTTAGTGTGCACTTTATACGTTTTAAAATAAATAAATATTTGTAAAATGATTACTATTGGAGCTCTATTTTCCATTAAACAAAGACTATACATGGCACACACCATGGAATTGACTACATATTAATCCTGTATTGCCCAACTCACTGATAGGCATTTTATCAGCATCCAAATGAAATAAAAGTGGAGTTCACCCTGCCGATGATCAATCCTGCTTGTTACACACAGTTCCCGGCAGTGGGCGCTGAACCTTATTTTGCTGGTCTCATCAAGAGGCCCAAGGAAATATGGGGACTCAAAAATACATGAACACACACATAATGACAAACTTGCATGGAGCGTTCTCCATACGTAGGCATTACAGGGCATAAAGGCTTACCAGGATATTTACTTTTCATCCAATTAAATGGAAATAAATAAAATGGCACCAACACCTCTTCCTTCAATGGTAGGGTTCTGGCAACAGTCTCTTGAGCAATGAGATCAATTGAAATAAGTATTTTTCTTAACCGTAGCTCAGGTTTTCCTGAAGAATTCTGCCCATCCCCTTTTTAAAAGGTGTTACTTTTGTTAAGACATACGGTAGTGCGGAGATGAGCAGCCACCTTGAAAGTGCATTTTGTGACCAGTTCATGGTCCAAATCTTATAAAAGTATTTGACAGGTTGTGGGTGTTTGTCGCGCCTCACTTTTAGTAGTGCCTTTTGTCTTGTGTACAGTTCGTTGATGGACATGCAGGTTTGATGAGCAGCTGAAACTCTTGTGACATTCAGAACAAGTGTAAGGCCTCTCTCCAGTGTGTGTTCTCACATGTTGAACAAGATTTGAATTAGAAAAGAAGCGTTTGCCACATTCTGTACATTCATATAGTCTCTCCCCAGTGTGTATTCTTTGATGTGTCATCATGCGGGAGGAGTAATTGAAACTCTTCCCACACTCACTACATATATATGGTTTGGAGCCTTTGTGAGTTTGTTGGTGATTGAGGAGGATTGATGACTGTGCAAAACTCATTCCACATTCATGACAGCTGAAGGGTTTCACGCCTGTATGTGTTCGCTGGTGTATTTTCATGCTAGAAGACTGATTGAAGCTCATTTCACATTCCCCACATTTATATGGTTTTTCTCCAGTGTGTATAAGTTGGTGTTTGTATATGGTTGATAAATCAGTAAAACATTTACCACATTCAGCACACGTGTATGGTTTCTCTCCAGTATGCTTCCGCATGTGACGTTTTAAATGTTGTGTGGAATTAAATCTCTTACCACATACACTGCACACAAAAGGTTTTTCACCTGTGTGTGTTCGCTGATGTGAACGCAGATTTGAGGAGCAGGTGAAACATTTGTCACATTCTGTGCATGTGTATGGTTTCTCGCCAGTGTGAGTTCGGTGATGCTTAGTCAGGGTTCCTTGGTCAGCGAATCTCTTTCCACATTCATCACATACATACGGTTTCTCACCTGTGTGTATGCGCTGATGTATTTTCAGGTAGTCTGACTCACGGAAGCTCTTCCCACATTCACTACATATAAATGGTTTGACACCTGTGTGTATGCGCTTATGTTTGATCATGTTGGCCGACTGGTTAAAACTCATTCCACATTCATCACAAACATACACTCTCTCATTGGTGTGTATTACTTTATGCCGGGTAAGAGGTGTCAAGGTTCTGAAGGTTTTCCCACAATCACTACAAGTATGCAGTTTCTTCTTTTGGTTATATGCACTGTCCTTTTCAAAGCTCTTCCCATATTCAGTAAAGTTGTAGGTTTCCTCCTCAGTGTGCATTTTTAGTTGTGTCATGGAGTTGACCGGGTTATTGCTCTCGCTTTCATGTTCAGTGTTTTTTTCTAGGTTTTTGTGTGTGGCAGCCTCCTTTTGTTTGCATTGGGTCTTATTCATCCTTGTGCAGGTTCTTCCTTTCCTTTTACCCTGGGCAATCCTTTTTCTGACCTCCTTTGACGCTGGCTTCGTTGGCTTTAATTGGTCTGTACATTTATTACGTTTCTGTTTCTTGAATTTGTTCACCGATCCACTTCGTAATGGAATAAGAAGATAACTTGATTTTTCTGGTGAAAACATCACTTTGTTCCTGCAAGAAGTAATAAAGCACAATATCAGGCAATATATGGCGGCATACAGTTGCGCAAAGATAAGCAAATAGTAAACACATTTTGTTAGAATGAGATGTGGTCTTGCAAGGCCTGTCTGAAAAACAATCTCTCTTGGCTGGAGATGTACATGAAAGAAAGGGACTTGGATACATGACATCTTTAATTGAGCCCAGGATTCTAAGCGCACAATGACACAACTATTGGTTATTAATGAAGAAATGTCATTCACTAAAACTTGGCTAGCATTGTGGTCCACAAACATTTTTGCAAACCTTAAACTGCCTGGATTCTGTACGTTTGGGATAACAAACTAAAGAGGAACATGTTTTTTACAGCTTACTACTCCAAATTTAGAGTGTCATTTTGTTGTACTTTAAACATTTCTTGAAGCATAAAATGTAGCATTTGAATTGACCAAAAGCAATACATTAGCTTCAAGAAGCATTACATATCTGGACAAATCTGCCTCTAAACAACCCAGATAAATATCACAATTCAAACATGGAGTTGCCACAAAAATCTAAAAGAAAAAATCTCAAAAGGAAACAGGACTGTAAAATAATCACACCCCAAATAAAAACATTTAAAGAAAATACATGCACCTTGTACATTTTTTGTCTTTCGAAGTGCAGCTTTCAATGTGCCAGAAATGGGTTCACCTGCAAGTAACAGCAAGAAATCGTTATTCTTAGGAGGATCTCCTGACACTTGATGCAGCAAGAAGAGGGCCGCATCCTTTGGGCTGCGGCAGCATGGCTGGCAAGAAACAGTACACTTGCACATCGCATCAACAGTTGCCTCAGATTTAGTTTTTATTATCTAAAGTCACAGTCACCACTCCTCCAACCGAGCATTTATGCTTCAATATTTTTAAAGTACACCAAGGGTAGTAGTGGAAGGATTTTGTATTGCTCTTTCAGCTAAAATAAGATTCATTCTTTGTAAGGTGCTTTCTCAAGACTAGCGATTCAGGTATAGAACGATTATTCCATTCCAAAATCACAACGATCTACAAAACTGAAATGAAATTTATCCTGTTCTCCCTGCATGGAAGTTAGTCTGCTACTGACCTGACGGGACTTTGAGAATATTGAGGCGTGAATGCTCATTTGAGGGACTAGGGACTACGCAAGTTCAATGATCTTAAAACCAAACAATGAATCTGTAGTATCACAATGCCCTACAAGATGGGCAAGAGTGCCACTTAACTTTGCACATTTCCAAAACTTGTACAACTGAGCAGGCCAAAATGTTTCAATATGGTGGGGCACGAGTAAATATCCAAAAGACCTGTTTGCTGAATGCAATGGTCTGACTTATTAATATGCGATGTTGGCATGTCAGACAGACAGGGCAAACAGTTTTTGATTTGCGATATCAACCCCAATTCAGTCCTCTGTGCATACTTGGCTGCTAGGACACGCCCTTCTACACGAGACCACAAGCAACCCAGTCATGTTTCAGTCTTATTGGGCATCATCAGTGAGGTGTTCATCTGTTCCCTTTCTCTACACCCTCCTTCTTCTCCCTAACTCTGTTCAGTTTTGCTGACTGGTTGCCTGGTTCACCTCCAGACCTTACAGGTCCAAGGCCTCCCCCCCAGTCTTTTGTACTTGCCTCTGGGCCGCTGCACTATGTTCAGCACTACTGCACTTACAGCGGGCAACCTCTCTGCACTTAACCCAGGGCCCTGCTGGCCTGGAGGCGTTTGTCCCCCCATCTCCTTACCTTGCACCTCTGCATGTGTGCATGCACAACCTAAATGTGCTAGGACTAGTAAGGTTGTCTGCCCTGTCCTCTCCCCTACCTTTTCCTGTCCCCTCTCCCTAGCTGTGTCAAAACTAACACTTCATGCACTTGCACTAGGAGAATTGGCGTTATGCCTAGTATGCTAGTTTATTCTGTTTGACCATTCAATAACTTCAAAGCCTAGGAATGACTACTGTTATGTGATCAGTATTTCTAATGCACACGGTCGCCCAAGGGCCTCATGGCGCGAGGATAGCACAGGGAAGGACTAATGAGTAACAGCAGTCTAAAAGAGACCAGTTTTCAGAAGACAACGAAACTGAAGGTGATTCTCAATGCATCTAAGGGCAACAGGCAATTCATTCCATAATTTAGCTGCTGAAACAGAGAAAGCCTGGCCACCCATCCTAGAAAAGTGGAACTTCGGGACCGTCGCCAGAAGAGCATTACTAGAGAGAAGAATGCAGCCCGGGACATAGGGTAAACAATGTTCACAGAGGTAGTCAGCCCCCTGCCCTTAGACTGCTCTGTGTACCAGACAGAGGGCTTTAAAATCAATCCACTTAATCACAGGGAGCCAATGAAGAGCGCAGAGTACTGGAGTAATATGGGCACGGTAGGGGGTAGATGTAGCCACCCTAGCTGTAAGATTCAGAAGGAGCTGCAGCCTATGAACCAGTTCCATAGTTTGAGCCAGAAACAAGGCCTTACAATAGTCAATACAACCAAGTACAGAAGAAGCTACCACCAGGGGACGCAGGTGGCCAGGGAGAAAAAGGTAAGATCCCTCGAAGTACCCGTAGAGAAAATGCCCTGTTTTGCAAACAGCACTAACTTGAGCCGACATGGACAGTGAAGCAGACGGATATACGCCAAGATCTTTCTTCAAGGACATAGGGGTCAGGGGTCAGGGGTAGGAAGAACACCCAAAACAGTGGGCCATAGAGAGGCAGACCAAAGAGCAGTGTCAGTTGAAGACCCCACCACCAGGACCTCCATCTTGTCCCCGTTGGGCTTCAGGCAGTTTCTGCCCATCCACTCCCCCACGGCGCCAGGCAGTCACACAACCTTCCCGAGACCTCAGAAAGGTCCAGATCTAAACAGACTAAAATCTGGGTGTCGTCAGCATAGGAATAGCACCAGAGACCATGGGAATGGATGACGCCCATCAGTGGCTGGACATAGATGTTAACACCGGGGACAAAGGGGAGCCTTGAGGAACACCACAGAAAAGTGCATGAGAAGAGGAATTAAATGGGAGGAAGTGATACTGTATTCACTTGTTCCCTTCCTGCCATGAAGCGCTTTGAAGCACTCCACTTGTGTAGAAGCGCTGTAAAAATAAACAGTTACAATTACCCTAGGTGAAGAAAGTTCAGCAGCCACAGCTGGGCCTACGCATCCGACTTCGAGTGAATTAGGCAACGCATAAGTGTTATGGATGGCAGGAAGGTTTTCAATCAAGCAATGCTATTGCTCTGGGCAACTGAAAGTCCTACTCCACAATACTAGCAGCAGAGAGGTCCATCAGTGATAGGAAAATAATAGAGTCCCAGATTCCAACCAGCTGTCCCATCGTAACAGCTACCTGTGAATGACTATCAGACCATTGGGGGAGAACAGACAGTGTGGACCAGTAAAGAGGTTTATAGGGGCCCCATAGAATGGGCTTCATTGCCATTCTTTTTTTATTTGTATTTTTGGTTTATTACAACCTTTATTCATACATCATAATACAATCCATCCATTAATACCAAGAAAGAGAAAAGAAGAGGAAAAATATCAGCTTTTTTATACAAAATCTATTTAGTGCTAAGATCGGTCATTTCCATCTAAAAACAACAATGGCGTTACATCAACAGCCAACAATTTAAAAGAAAATAGTGCAAAGTGCTCTTTCTTCATCAACACTTAATCTATGACTTAACTAACAGTTAACCGCTCTTCTGCTAACAGTTCACAGCAGACTTTGATAAAGTGCACTAGTGCCAGAATCACTTTAACATAAGACAACAAAAAACATCAGCATTTACGACTCTGAGCTCACGCATGAAGGGCCTGAAAAAGTGGCTGCTATGACCAAGTTGAAGACCCTCTGCATAGTCCACAAGGCTTTCCGGCAGCTGGGGTCCACACTGTCCACACTGCTCTCTTCCTAAATACTCTCCTTCTAGAGCTCTCTGCTCGGTCGCCAACTCTTTGCGGGTGAACCATTTTTCCAAGCAGATATTTGGGGGTTGATCTTTATCTTCTGCAGGTGCCTCCCTTTGGGACAGCCTCCCTGCCTCTCTCCATCTTCAGCCGGAGCTCCTTAAGTTCTGGAAACTCCACAAGACCTTCCTCCTCTCCTTCTTTCTCTCCCTCTCACCTGCTGACCCCCCTCTCTCTCTTTCTCTCCTGCCTCACTCATCCATCTCTTCCCCAACTCTGTTCAGCTTGCTGTCTGGTGACCTGGCTCACCTGCAGAGCCTCACATGTCCCAGGCTCCCCCGCCCGTCTTTGCACTTTCCGCGGGCCTCTGCACTATGCTCGGCTCTACTGCACTTTCAGCATAAGTTCCACGAGAGGGGCAACCTCTACGCACTTAACCCAGCGCCCTGCTGGACTGGGTGCACACGTTCCCCTCCCTTGCACTTACGTTTGTACCTGAATTTACTAGGCCTAGTAAGTTCCCCCTTTCTCCCCCCCCTCCCTAATCCAGTTGCACTTCATGCACTTCTTGCACTAGGAGAAGTGCCATCATTCTTTTTTTGTTAGATCATTCGGAAACCTCAAGGACTAAGAACGACTACTGTATTCCCTCGCTCCTGTCCCGCTTTGAAGCACTTCACTTGTGTATAAGTGCTGTACCAATAAACAATTACAAAGTGATAACAATTCCTGCACTACATTGCATTCTTTAAAAAAAAAAACAAGATTTTGGTGTTTCTAATTGTCCAGTTTCTTCACATCGTTACACGACCGGAATGCTCTCTTCGCTTTTTCTATTCCCCTCCTAGGATCCCAGACGTCTAAAGTGCACAATTGGTACAGTCTAAACCTCAAAGACTGAACGACCTATGGGGTCAGGGAAACATTCCACATACCTAGGTAGAGTGGTGCAGATCCTAATGGTTTTCACATATACACCTAAGAGACCATATTTGACCACTTTGACGACTTGAATCACCCAATCATATTCTGTTAGTGACTGCTTTATTTTTATGGGGTTCTGCACCAATACCGCCGACTCGGTACCTGTTTCTCCAAGTTACTCCTTACACCTTGTAGAATGTATTTAGCGCTATTGAGGAGCCAGCGGCCCAAACATCTTTCAGCGTCCCCAAATGCTAGATTGAAAGGATTGCAAACCAAATTCTAGTCTTATTGCGAACACGGGGAGACTTTGATGGGTGATTGAAGGTTTTTTTCCATAGGAGGCCTTCGAGCAAGGTTAAGTCCCTCTCTGGCAATTGTTCACATATTTCTAACCTGTAAGTAATGGAGGGAAGGACTTTCTGTACATAAAAGTCACAAAGAGGAACGAAGAGAATCTGCAGAACTTTCCTTGTATTTTTTTCATTTTGAGCCAACAGCGGTGTGCGTTTCAGTTTGAGCACATTCTTTATATATATGGAATTCTTTCCGCAAGAAATATTATAGCCCAAATACATTTCACTACAAATCTACACATTTTGAGGCTGGACAAACCAAGCATGCTTTTCCATTTTCCTAGTGGAATTAAAAGACAAAAAGACAGTTTTCACCACATTTGTTATTGGCAAAGTAATTTTACGCACAGACAAGCTAACTTTGTAAGCCTATCTTTCTGGAGTCCAGTAGGAGAACGTCACCAGCAAAGGCCATGTACTGCATATAGACCTGGCCAATTTACAGAGGGAAAGCAGACACCTTCCTTAGTTCCTCTTCCAAGTCACTCAAGTACAGGTTAAAGACAGAGGGCCAGCACACACCCCTGTCTGAGACATGTAGTTGATTGTCGGGGTGGCCAACGAGGGTCCCCTTTATTGCGAGGGATTCATGTTGCGCACAGCATATTGATGATGGAGGGTATGACAGCAAAACTGGGACAGTGTCCCAAATGCATGTGAATCACGTAGGAAGATCCAATAGTAAATTTGCAAATGCAACACGAACACTAACACTAAGGAGGGTCCCCTTTATCGCATGAGATCATGTTGCGCACACCATATTGATGATGGAGGGGATGACAGTAGCTGCGATGGCTCTGGTGGAGTGGGCTCTCGGATGCCCCAGCAGCGGGCTGCTAGCCAGTCGATGACCGTGCATGATGCAGCCGGAGAGCCACCTGGAGTTGGAAGCCTTCAACAAGGCCTTTCCCGGTCTTACAGGTTCAAAGTTGACGAACAACTGAGAGGTCTTCCGAAAATCCATCTTACGTGCCACGTAGAATTTCAAGGCACGAGTAACGTCCATCGAATGCAAGGACCTCTCCGCCGGCGATGGACTCGGAAAGAAGACCGGTAACACCAAAGGTTCGTTGAGGTGAAATTCCTACTGTACTTTTACATAAAGGTGGGATGTGTACGCAGTACCACCCTTGAAGCGTGGAAAGACAAATAAGGCTGCTTGCAAGATGGGGCCTAATCTCCCTGACCTGCCTGGCCGAGGTCATAGCCACGAGGAAAGGAGTCTTCTACGAGAGAAACTTGAGCGAAGCCTGATGCATAGCTTTGAAGGGCGCTCCCATGAGCTTAGTTAGCACTACATTGAGCTCCCAAGCTGGGGCAGGAGCCTTCACCGGCGGGAAAGTCCTGAAGAGCCCCTTGAGTAACTCCTTGACAAGCCTGTGAGACCACAGTGAAGGTCTGCCCGGGGACCTGGTGTACCTAGATATGGCAGCAAGATGTACCTTGATAGAGGCATGAGCCAGTCCTGCTTTGGCACCACACGGAGAAGCATTTTCATTTATGTCCGTTGTTGACGAGGCTCTGGCCCTGGCCAGGATGTCCTTACATTCTGCGGGTAAAGCATAACCTCCAAACTCTGGGCTGCAGGAGCCATGCCCTCGGGTTCAGAGACTCAGGGTTGTGATGTAGAATTCCCCGAGAAGGTCCGAGAACAGTATCAGTATACTGGATGGGACCACTGACAGACGTAGTATATCTCGATACCAGATTTGCCTCGGCCACAAGTATCATCCTGCAGTGGCATGGAGTGTGCTGAACAGACGCAAGAAGAGTGGAAACGGGGGAAGTGTACAAGAACTGTCCCTCCCACAGGAACAGGAACGCGTTCCCCAAGCTCCTTGGTTGAGGGAACCTGCTGGCGAACCTCTGGCTCTGGGTGTTCATCATCGTTGAGAAGAACAAGTTACTTTCTTACCTGGTAACGTTCTTTCGATGGGATGTTCCGACGACGTATTCCACATCTATGACAGGTAATACCACAGCTGTGCCGCTTCGGAAAAAAAATTTGGCATCTGCGTCCTGAGTCGATGACGTTGATATGCTGTCCTCGAGGGCCTCCGTCGAGCCGACGTCACCGGATGTTATAAGTACGACACACGACACCCGTAGCCTCAGCTGTAGTTTTTCCCAGAACGTGTGGCACCAATCTTCTGCCAAAATTACTACAGAAAGCCTTGCGGAAACGTAAGCTGCAATCGCATAAGAAATTCTGTAGAGGACAAAGCTGGGAGGGTACGATGTGGAATACGTCGTCGGAACATCCCATCGAAAGAATGTTACCAGGTAAGAACGTAACTTGTTCGTCGAGGGGATTTGTTCCTCCGACGTATTCCACATCTATGACAGACTCCCAAAGCAGTACCAACATATGGAGGTGGGAACATAATTTAGAAATTTTGAATGCCCAATCAAATTGCAGAATAGAGGACCGCCTTACCAAAAGCTAAGTCTTGCCCATGGATAGAATCCAGGGAGTAATGTTTTACGAAAGTATGGACAGAGGCCCATGTGGCTGCTTCACAAATATTACAAATGGGAACACCCCTCTGCAGAGCAGTAGAGGCAGCCACACCCCTAGTAGAATGGGCTCTCAAGACTACCGGAGGGTGCTTACCCACCAGACGGTAGCATTCCGAGATGGTCAAGATAATCCATCTGGACAAGGTCTGCTTAGTAACAGCTTGACCCAAACGCCTTCCAGCGTATCCTACAAAGAGCTGATCGTCCACTCTGACCCGGGACATGCGTGAGATGTAGAAGCTTAACGTTCTCCTAGGATCCAACTTATGGAGCCTCTCCTCTTCCTTACCAGGTTGCGGAGGAGGATAGAACGCCGGAAGAATGACCTTCTGGCTTAAATGAAATTCCGACACAAACTTCAGAAGAAAAGAAGGACAAACCCTAAGGACAACCCTCTCCTTATGGAACACCGTGAAGGGCGGCTTGTCGGATAGTGCCTGCAACTCACTCACTCTGTGAGTGGAAGTAACCGCAACTAAAAATACAGTTTTAAAGGTCAACAGTCTCAAAGGACAAGAATGTAAAGGCTCAAACGGAGCTCCCATTACGAATTTTAGAACAGGTTCAAATCCCAACCGGGCACCTGGAAAGCTGACGGTGGGAACACATTAGTGAGCCCTTTCAGAAACTGAGAAATCAAAGGAATCTTAAAATAAGAACACTCCTCAGACGAGCGCTTAAATATGGACAGCGCCGCCAGGTAACCTTAATGTTACCCACTTGCAGGCCCTTGTGGGCTAATGAAAGCAAAAAAGACTACCACAGGAATGGCACATGAAAAAGGATCCACATTCTTAACCCTGCACCAGTAGCAGAACTTTCTCCAACGGCAACGGTACAGGGACTTTGTTGCGGGCCTTCTGGCCAAAAGCAACACCTCCATCACATCTTCAGGAAGGTCCCAATCCTTATACCTCAACCTTTCAGAAGCCAAGCATGAAGGTTGAGGGACTTGACCTCTGGATGGAGAACCTGACACCCCCTCCCGTGCGAGCAGACCGTCTCGGTAGGGAAGACGGCGTGGAGGGCAGATGGACATGTCGAGAAGGTCCGGGTACCACGTTCTCCTGGCCCATGCCAGAGCAATGAGGATCATTCGGGAACCGAAACGCCGTAACCTCCGCAGCACTTGCGGAATGACGGGGACTGGAGGAAACGCGTACAGCACTAGGAAGGACCACTCCACTACGAACGCGTCCCCTAAGGCTCCTCTTGGAGGAAATTCCCACAAGCAGAATCTTTCGCACTTCCGGTTGGCACTGGCGGCCAAGAGATCTACTTGTGGGGTCCCCCAAAGGACAAAGATCTCCAGGAGAATCTCCTGAGCCAGCTCCCACTCGCGAGAGACCGTGCTCTGCCTGCTCAGAGCATCCGCCGCCACCTTTTCATCTCCGGCCAGAAAAAGTGCCGAGATCAAAATTTCCTGCTGGGTGGCCCAGAACCAGAGCTGCAACGCCTCCCTGCACAGAGGGAGACCCTGTTCCCCCCCCCCCCTTTTTATTGCTGTAGTGCATGGCCAATGTATTGTCTGTCAGAATCAGGACATTCTTTCCACGAACAGCCGGCAGAAAAGCCTTCAGGGCTAGCCTGACAGCCCTCAGCTCCAACAGATTGATATGGAGTCTCGACTTCGACTGAGACCAACGACCACGTGCTGTCAACTCGTTGGCATGAGCTCCCCATCTCGTGAGGGATGCGTCCGTCACGATCGTCACCTCCGGCCAGGGTAGCCAAAATGGAGCCCCCTTCATCAAATTGCCTTCGACAGCCCACCACAGACAGATTGCCTTCGACAGCCCACCATAGAAGATCTTGGGTGACCAAGGGCGGCACCTGAACCGGATTTGACATCCTGCCGGAGGCCTGCGACCACTGCATCTTAAGAGCCCACTGCAAAGATCTCATCCACAGCCTGGCCTCTGGCACCAAAAGAATGCAGGATGCCACGAGGCCGAGCAACCTCAAGAACTTGAACGCCGGGAAACTCTGGGCACGTTTAAACTTGTCCATCTGCAGAATGTGATGAGCCCTCACCTGGGGAGGCTAACACTGCCCCAGAGATGTATCCAGCACTGCTCTGATGTACTGGAGCCGCTGGGTAGGTGTCAAGTGGGACTTCTTTACGATGAGGGAGAAGCCCAGCTTGGGAAGGGAGTGACAGGTGACTGACAGATGATCCAGGACTTGCTTGGAAGAGCGCACCCTGATCAACCAATCATCCAGGTAGGGGTAGACGTGAATCCCGCCTTTCCTGAGATACACTGCCACCACCACCATGAGCTTGGTGAAGACCCTAGGGGCAGAGGTCAATGCGAACGGCAGGAACCGAAACTGAAAATGCGAGTCGTCAACCGCGAACCTCAGGTACTTCTTGTGCTTGGGATGAATTGGCACATGAAAGTAAGCATCCTTGAGGTTGAGAGACACCAACCAGTCCTGAAGTTGAAGGGCCTGGAGGACTTGAGAGTAACCATCTTGAACTTGTCCTTCCTGAGGAGCTTGTTCAAACCATGCAAGTCCATGATGGGTCTCAATCCTCCGTCTTTCTTCGAAATCAAAAAATAAGAGGAATACCATCCCTTGTTCCTCTCCGCAACAGGCACCATTTCTATGGTGCCTTTGGGATTTGATTTCCTGCGCAAGGAGCGGATCCGGACACTTCAAAGAGAGATTCTCTGGTGGATTGTCTTGAGGCCTCTGCCGGAAAGGAAGACAGTAGCCGTGGGCTTTGATCTCCAGAACTCACACATCTGAAGTAATGGCACACCATTCTACAAGATGCTGCGCCAGCCTTCCCCCAACCGGCGAACCATGAGACATAGCCTCATGACTGAGCTGAAGCGGCTGCAGCAGTGCCTGAGGGCAAAGAGGCAACTGCCCGAGCGGCCTTGGCACCTCGAGTACCTTGTTTTCCACCTCTGGTACTCCTACGGTGGCCTCTTTTGGCTTGCAGCTCCCCTCGATCCACCAAAGGAAGAGTAGTATCGAAAGGAATCTCCCCTCCATTGCTGTCCCCTAGGACAAAAAGGCAGAGGTTGGCGAACTGCAGCACTCAACGACTTTGCTGCAGCTTTGGAGGTCTGCAACCTCTCAAGACTCTCGTCAGCCTTACTGCCAAAAAGATGTCCACCATCACAGGGCATGTTGAGAAGCCGGGCTTGTATGTCAGGAGCAAACCCCGACGTCCGCAACCACGCAAATCTGTGCATCACAGTGCTCAACGCCATGGACCGGCTGACACAGTCTGCCATGTCCAGACCTGACTGAACGGATTCACACATGGCATCCTTGCCATCCTGAACGAGGGCAAGAAAACCATCCCGTTCCTCCCCTTCGGAATATGTTCATCCACCAAAGACACACAATTCCACAGAGTTGCAAGTGAAACGTGCTAAGGCACACACAGCGTTAGCTGCCTGTAAAGCCATACTCCCTGAAGAAAAAGTTTTCTTCGCCCAGCCATAAAAATGTTTGTCGTCTCTATCAGGAGGGATGGTAGGGTACGACGCCTGCTTTGCTGGGGCCGTAGCCGCCTGCACCACCAAACTCTCTGGAGTGGGGTGCATAGTCAAGTAGCAGGGGTCGCTGCTGGATGGTATTTTTTCGGCAACGACTTGTTCACTGGCGGGAGACTCTCCGGAGCAGTCCAAGCCACCGCCACCCTTCTCTGTAGAGCCATATGAAATGGCAGCACCGGGTCAGTGGGTGGACCTTGGTCAAGGATTTCTGTCAGGTCATCCTGCAGAAAATCCAATGGTGGCGCAGACCACCCCAAATACTCCGTCACCCTCGACATGAGAGGCCGGTATGAAGACTCAGCGGGCATGCCAGGCTCAGGCCTACTGAACTCAACCTCCGGAGAGGTGTCCAAACCATTGGCGTCGTGCAAAGACTGACGCAGGTCTTCCAACTGGCTATGACCAGGCAAGAGTTCGTCGGGAACCTCATCATGAACCAAACCTTCATCAGACCCTTCATCCACCTCAAAGATGTAATCCAGAGGCTGGAATAAATCCCTGGATGAGGGCACAGAAAAAGGATCAAATACAGGCCTCACTGACTTCCTCAGGGCCTTCCTCAGAGTTTCCACCGATGCACGGCATACCTCCGGGAAAGCCTCCACAAAAGGCGTTGAGGACATCGACGGAATGGACGTCGGACAAGGCGCCGACGGCTTCGACACAGGCCTGGTGGCCGGAGCCCCGAGTGTGTCCTTCGACGGCCTTGGCTTCTTTGGAGGCAGAGCCTCAAGAGAGTCCTTCGACAGACATGGCGCCAATGGCGTCAACGTCTTCTTAGACCTCACAGGCTCTGACAGTCTCAATAGCGTCGAGGACCGGGACCTGGAGCGGGCATGGCTGGAGCGATCTACCTTGTCCGATCGGGACCTCGATGGCTCCCGATCGCGGTGACCTCCCGAGCCCGAAGGTGTGCGAGCAGTGGCCCTAGCGCGTTTCTTGCCGGCTTCTCTCGAAGGCGCAGACGGATCGGAGCCCTGCGATTCGACAATCACCATAATTTCCTTACAAAATGCATCCCATTCCGCAGGAGAGGAATGCTTAGTAGGACAAGCTACCCGTCGTCTGGCGGAGTCCTCGGACGAGGACGGGGAAGGCGAATGGTGCCGGCGCTTCCGCAAGTGCATAGAAGAACCAGAGGAATGGCGGGAACCACTCTGGGACCGAGACCCCCCTGGATTTACGCCGACACGGAGAGTCGCCCCTCGAATCGTCGGTCGAAAGCCCAGCGGATTTCGTCTTTCAGGGTTTGGAAACCCTACCTACAGATAGCTTCTTCTTCTGCTCCCGCAAGGCCTTCGACGTCAAAGACTGGCAATCGTCACAGTCATCGGTGGCGTGGTCCTCACCGAGACACCAGAGGCAGAAGTCGTGCGGGTCCGTAAGCGACATCTTGGAACCGCAGTCCCGACACTTCTTGAAACCCGACCGCGGGGTAGAAGAAGACGAAGACATGATATCTTCACAAACAACCAGGTTCGAAGAACCGATAGAAATCAAAAGAACTGAGGCACGCCGAGATCTCCGAAGCAAACACGTTTGCAGAAACGAAGGCCCTCGAGGACAGCGTATCGACGTCATCGACGCAGAATCTTTTTTCAGAAGCAGCACTGCTGTGGTGATTACCTGTCATAGATGTGGAATACGTCGGAGGAACAAATCCCCTCGAAGAGATCGATCTGGGGCTAGCCCCACCTGCTGAATAAAAAATTCACATGGTCCTGCCGAAGTTCCTACTCATGGCAAGAATGCAGCTCCCTGCTGAGCGAGTCTGCAATGGTGCCCTTGACTCCCAGTAAATGAAACGGGACGAGGAACATGCCTTGACGAACGGCCCAGCACCACAGGTCCTTGGCCTTCTTGCAAAGCGTGGTCACTCTTCGGAGATTCCATAATCTGCAAGGTTTCTACTACACACAACAGGGTTTGGGAAACAAAGTAATCTATTGTAGAGGAGCTCATACCCTGCCTCTATTTGCTCTTAGGTGGGATATCCCTTTCAAGTTTCCATTAACATTGTGTAGATTTCAGAACTTCAGAAACCTAGTCCAGGCAAGACCCCTCATGACCCCTTTGTTATTCATATTTTCAGTTCCAAAACTCTCCATCTCTATCCTTTGAGTGTCTGGACATCTACAGTTTAGGTCACCGCAAATAATAATCCAAAGAAAGCAGTGTCGGAGCACCAACTTTAAATTTCGAAGTGGCTGATGCTAAATATGTAAGTGACGGAACACTGTCTTTGACGACAAAGAAGCTGCTATATAATGCCAGTCCTCAATTCTTGAGTCATCTCCCACTGAACCTTTCTTGACCATATTGTCTTGTGGCATTTTACTGCTACATACACCCTACTTAAATTTCATTGCACTCTGTCGACACCACCGCTGCAAGACCTCTCTCTTTCTGAAATGGTAAGGGACTAAGTCCACATCCTCATTATTAGATTGTAAATTATTTTTGAGTTCACATGTATTGCCACCTTGTCTAGGTGTTCATTCCTTATAAATTCCACTGGCCTCACATCACCTCACTTGACTGCCAAACTCATTCCAAACAGTCTAATTAGGTGGATTGATTTAAAATCATCTCACATTGGGCTCGGAAAATGTGTTCTATCACAATGAGTAGATTGTCCAGACATGCTACAGTTTGGGAAAGGAGTTGGAAGGACCCGGACTTTGAATTATGGTTGTTCACCCCCATGGTCAGCTCTCGATGGATGTCACCATGCTCTTCTGTAGAACATCTGTGGCTGTTTTACAGAACATGCTCCAAGCTCACTGACATCCTCTTTGTTGTTTCTTTACCCGACCTATGGACCCTTCTCCTTACTCCTCCTCACCCATTAATGGTGGCACACATTGGGAGGTTCTCTTAGCCTCCTTCCATTCCTACTGAGCCATCATTAATGTCTATCTCAATGGTAGCATCCTGGTACAAGGGCCTCAGTCCAACTTCCTAGCCTCCCTCGCCTCATCAACTTTCTTCCTTCCGCCACCCCGGCTAGCTCTGTGCTGGCCCCTCGGCCTCCGTCTACCACCCTCGCTCCCTTGCCACCCCCATCCCTCTGTTACTCTTGCTCCCTTGCCACCCCCTCCCTCCACTATTCTGGCTCTGTTGCCTTCCCCCTCCTCTACTCTGCCTCCCTTGCCACCAACCTCCTTTGCTCCCTTGCCACGCGCTCCCTCCACTACTCTGGCTCCCTTGCCAGCCTTGTCTCTCTTGGCTCCCTCATCTACCTCATCCTCTACCTCTCTGCCTCCCTCGGCCACCACCTCACTAGCCCCTCTGCCATCCACGTCTTCCTTGGCTCCTCTGCCGCCTCCTCTCTCTACTTCCCAGGCTCCTCTGCCTCTTTGTGTGGGGACCCTTGTCCCCTGTACCCCGGAGGTCTTTCAAAAGTGGGAACCTGCTCCACACTGCTACTGTAAACGGTTGCTCTGCTGTCAAACACTCCTCTGACATCTACCACCTCCTTGAACTGCTGGATCCAGATGTTCTCGCTCTTACCGAGACAGGGTTTAAGGCTAGCGTTGTCACTAGATTTGACACACTTCTCCCTGTGGGCTACAAAATCCTTTCAGAGTCCAAGCTCGGAAGCAGAGTGGCCCTGATATTTCCTGAGTGGATTCAGGTCTCCATCATTCCCACTGAAGCCTAACTCCTCCTTAGAATGTCTGGTCTGCAGGCTCTCTCTTTCTCCTGGCTCCTCTCTGACCCTGGTCACCTTCTACAGACTATCTGGCCAAATCACCCTCTTCCTCTCTGAATGGGCTGACCTCACTTCATCCGTCCTCTCCCCTACCTCCCAGCTTCTCCTCCTATGGTATCTTAACATCCCCCTGGACTCTCAAGACTCCTCAGGGCTTTTCTGCAACCTCTGCGACTCCCTCACCTTTTCAAATGTACCCTCAGGTTCCACTCAGCTGGACACACCCTGGATGCTCTCATCTCCTCTGACATCCCTCCATCTAACCCCCTCACTACTCCTCTCTCTTGGACTAAACACTTTCTTCTCACTTGAAGCTTCCTGTTCCGCTGGCAATGGCCACCCAGCACTGCCACCCTCCTTCACAGTCATCAGACCCATGAACAGAGTGTCAGTGGCAGCCTTTGCCTCCACCTACTCCTGCGGCTGACTCCCATCCTGACACAGCCCTTTCCAACTTTCACCTTTCAATCTCTAACACTCTTGACATCCTTGCCCCTGTCATCCGCCTGAAGCCTGTCAAAGTGCAATTCTTGGTACAACTCTGACCTGGCCACCCTAAAACGCAAGTGCGGAGCAGCAGAATGGAAATGGGGAGCTTCAGGTTCACCCTCTGACAAACTGGCTTGTTGGCTACTTCAAAGGCAATATAGACTCTCCAACCTCTCTTTAAAAAAGAAATAATAGTCTATATTCAAGCCTGCATCTAACAACACGGCCAAAGGTTTTTAAATCTGCAAGGAGCTGACCAATCCTACTGCAATATCTTCCTCTACCACACCCACCAGGCCCTCTGTTCGGCTCGACTTCTCATTTCACCACTAAAACTCAGGACATCCTGTTCTCACTCAACTGCTCCCCCTTCCCTCTACCTCTCTCAGGCCCTCCTTGGCCGCCCTTCTCCCCTTCTCCTTTCCTCCCTCTCTCTCTCCTGCCACATCTGCTGAGGTTTCCAGACGAGTCTGGTCTTTGAAAGTCTCATCCAAACAGGTATCTCCCTATCCCTCCAGAACCCTTAAGGACAACATCGACTCTCTCGCTCCGCCTTGGCTGATCTCTGCAACCGCTCCTTTGCCACTGGAGCTTTCTCCTCTCCTCAAGTACTCCCTTGTGAATTTTCTGCTCAAAAATCCTTCTGCCGACCCCTCCAACCTGACAAAATAGCACCCAATTTCTATTACTCCTTTCCTAGGCAAACTCTTGGAGAAATTGGCTATCTCCCAGCTAGCACTCCACGCTGAATCAGTTGGTTGTCTCCAAGACCGTCAGTCTGGCTTCAGAGCAGCCAGAGGCACGGAAACTGCTCTCCTGAATACCCGTGAAGATTTGCACTCCAACCTTCACTCTAACTCGCCCCTCTGTCCTCATCATCCTTCGACATCTCTTCTGCTTTTGACACAATGAACCACAACATCCTGATCAACCGTCTCCGAGATACCCTGGGCATCACGGATCAGACTATGGCATGGCTATCCTCTTTCCTCTTGGACCAACCTTCCCAGGTTGAACGTGGGTCCTTCCTCTCCTCCATCGCGCTCTCAACACGTGGTGTTCCCCAGGGCTCTATCCTCTGGTCCTGAAATGTTCAATGTCTATCTGGCCTCCTTGGCCTGCCTGATCTCTACCTTTTCCTCTAACTTTTAGTGTTATGTAGATGACACGCAGCTCTCTTTCAGGCTACCCACTGCCTCCTCTTCCTCCTCGTTCATCCCTGACTGTCTTTATGCTATTCAGGCATGGTGCGCCTCTAATGATCTCTGCCTTAATGCCAGTAAGACGCAGATCATTCTCATTGGGACCACTGCTTATGCTTTTCCCCTTTCACTCTGGCCGGCCTCCCTTGGCCCTGTGAAGTCACCCTTGCACTTAACCAAGGGCACTGTTCCAAAGGGAGCACTTCTCCCCCTTCCTCTCCGCTGAACTTCTTGTCTGCGTACTTGCACGATCTAAATGATACTAGGCATAGTAAGATCGTTTATCTTGTTCTCCTGTTTTCCCCTCACTGCCTGGTTGTTCCTTGAAACACTTGTGTATAGGTGCATTACAAATAACCTATCAAAACAATCAACATCTCAATTCTTTCTTCTGTGAACTTCCTAAATTTATTGGAGAGGCATGCAGATTTTGCTCTGCAAGATCAGAGAGGTCGACTTCGCTCTCACGTTGATCCAAGTCACACTGATCCAATGGACATGACTGACTTATTGGGAGATGGTATAAGCGTCACACTGTAATCCCGTATTGGCTACGGCAGGATAGATTCTGTTTGCCTGTTGTTGGCAGACTTCTCCATGGCCTTCATGGGTTTCTTAGCACCTGTTTTTCTTTTTACTCTTTGGTAATTCTTTCACCTTTCTCTTGGTGGACGCCATTGCCTTCCCTGGAATCAACATTTTTTCATTGGCCACAATGGCCACATTTCTAAGAAATGTACGTGAACTTCTGTGAGTTTTGGATTTAAGGCAATTTTTTACTTAGGCTATCCGTCAGCCTCTTTTTGTTCCCTTTCCATTTCCCCCTTACACAAGGAGGCAGTTATACCCCTTCTGAAGCGGATTGTAGTTTTTCCACAAGGATAGAGAGGTCCTCTCTATTTCCGGCACAGGGACTAGTCACCCCTTTCAACTGGATGGAGATCACCCCCCTTATGTGATCCACTCTCCGTTGCAACCATCTTCCTTTCTTCAACTACTAAGGACACAGCAGGAATTCGGCTGATTGGCCAGGATATTTTTTGACGCAGTGAGCCTCAATTTCTCCAAGAAAGATGTTCTGTTTTTTTAAGATCATCTTTTACAGTATCATATAACATAACCAATGATTGTAAAACCAGGAGTAACGCAGCTGTAGAGTTGAGCACAACCGGCGAATATAGAAGACACTAATTTAGCTCATGACTCTGGTTGCAGATTTGTTGAGAGGAATGGAGCAGGGCATCTTCTCCAGCTGACATCGCAATCGGCAGAATTGTATTATTCGTGGAAGAAGCAGAGGTAAAGTGCGGTGCGTTCGACAAGGATCTCTCTTTTCTACCATCTACCGCTGTTTGTAAACTGTTACAGAGGTTAAGGAAGGAATCCTCTATTTTTTATAGGGGTCCCTCGTCCTGTGAACAGTCTGCGTACCCAGACTCTAATCATAGCACTGGATAGCGCGACCGTCGGCTCCTCATTCATTTGTACTGGTGGAAGTACTGCAAAGAAGTGCGTACTTTTCAATTGTTTCAGTAGTACATAGAGGAAGAGGCGCTGTAGAGTCACTGTTTGAAGATTGCACCTCAGGGTATTTCACTCGACTGTGTCATAGTTGTGCATTTTGAGTGACACTTGGCCATCACAGGGCGCAGGGGCATTCTGAGATTGTAACAAGGCTTCATTTAGAGTCGACATTTAAACAACACTGTCGGGCACCAGGTCGAAAAACTGCTGGTTTCACAACCCCCAGCCCCCTCACCCATCTGCAATAAGTGCACTTCACCCGCACTTGCATCCGTGCGGTAGTCCGGTCTATGAGAGGAAGGTGTGTCGCTTCAATCGTCATCCTCCAGGGCACCAAAACATTCTACAGATGTTCCGTGCAACAACTGCATTTCACCTGCACTTACCTCCGCGTGGCACGCTGAGCTATGAAAGGAAGGTTTGCCACTTCGAACGCCATCCTCCAGGGCACTGAAACGCTACACAGAAGTTCTGTGCAACGATTGCCCTTCACCCGCACTTGCCACAGCGCATTGGCCATTCTTGTAGATCTAGCACAGGCCAACTAACACCTCCTTTCCAGGCCTTGGTGTCTGTTGGAATGGTGAAATCATGGATCGTTATCTATGTAGATTGTTTTCATTCCTCCCATGACCCAATTCACAGTCTGATCATTAGTAGGCAGAAACAGGCAGCTGCCCCTTACAGTCAAAACCATTACTGTGGCTCTTTTCAGATGGCAAACACCCTTCGCCACTGTAGTTTGCAGATGTACATAGGGCGGGGGAGGGGGAGTGCAGATGGGAGGGTAGAGGTTTCTCACCATTCCAGAAGTACTATTTAAGCATCGTTTCTGTATTTGCAGGACAACCGACGTGTACTGCAATTTGTGAAGCTT
The DNA here is from genome assembly GCF_040938575.1 of Ambystoma mexicanum. NCBI lineage: Eukaryota > Metazoa > Chordata > Amphibia > Caudata > Ambystomatidae > Ambystoma > Ambystoma mexicanum. The sequence continues at coordinate 20,851,592 of NC_090935.1, forward strand.
TTCAGAGAATACAGCAATTTTGGTAATTTGTTTGGCTTGATCACACTGATTTTAATACAGTTTAAGGTTCAACTCTTCCCAGCATGCATTGTCCTCTGTGAAATGAGAATGCTTTTGAGGTGCAAGTACCTCATATTTGGCAGAAGGTATTCAGTGTGCGAGTTAGAATTTGCAAACATTTTGTAGACCCTTCCTTGAACAGAGTAATTGAAGCTACACAAGTTCATAAGGTAGGCTTTCACTGAGTTAATATTTAGCATGCAGTCCGTGTCGGTGCGGGCAGACTTGCTAGGGTTCAGAATCAGCAAGAGCATGTCGACAGCATATATCCAAGTGTACCCAAATATAGAAGGGTGTTCTTGAAGCGTCTGCTCCATGATCTATTCTGAAGTGCTCAGAATGCGAGCCATTGATCATGGTCCATGCTGATGACCCTTCATGCTGTGCCCGGCACCAAATCCCTTCATATTGAAGCACCATAAGGTGAACAATGTCCATTCCTGATGAGCATCCAAGCTTCGGAGCACTGTTGGCACTGACCCATGATCAGCTCGCCGAATGACTTCTCAAGTTGTCAATTATAGTCAGAAATGTAGAAACATTTCACCAAACCAGTCTGTTCCTTTTTGCTGGTGACTGATCAGTTTCTTTATCTGAATGATCCATATTTTGGTTAGCAGCTTTGGTGTGACATTTAGCAGTGAGGCACACAAGATCCGTCACAACCTTCAGAATGCGCCCCTTCCTCACGGGTCTGTGTAATGATGAAATGCTTCATCACACCGCCTCATTGTAGGTCAGAGCAGAGTCTTGAATGCCATATAGAATTCAGAAAGCACACCATCATGTCTCGCTGCCTCTTCCCACTGCAGCACTCCAATTGCCATCCTGGGACCCCACTATCCACGGTTTCCACCTTTTCCCTCAACAGCTTTGCAATTGGCAGATTTCTGAGAAAGATACTGATGGAGCCAGGCATACGCACCTTCCCACAGTAAAGTTTACCAAAGAAACTCATGAATTCAGAATGAGGGCTGTGATGAAAACTTGGCCTGGGACCCTTCTCATGTGGCCAGGGAAAGGCAGACACTCCCTGATCCTGTCCCTGGGGGTGTTGTTCTGCAGGAGGATCAGATGGGGCAGTCAGAAGGAATGGGAAAACCCCTTTAATAACTTTCCCCGAGACCCCCCCATCTTAATGGCCTACTGTAAGATTGAAACTATAAGAAAGAGGTTATTTGAACATTGTGGACTTCCGTTCCCACAATGCACAAAGTACAGGGACGAGGGATTTGGAGGCACTAGACTTCAAGGTGCAGTCTAATGATTCTAATGACCCACATCTGAGAGGGTCTGGTGAGTATAAAGCGCCCCCTCAGGTGCAGGCAAAGAGAAGAAGCAGAAGGTGGAGTAATGGTTGAGACTTCAGGTTGCAGCAGCACCAGAAGTTGAAGGAAATCAGAGACGCCGGAGCCACCACTATTTGTGAAGTGGATACCGGCTTCCTGAGGGTCTCTGCCCTTAATGACTATATTCAAAGGCTGCACGGCGGGAAGCGTTGTTCCAGAGAACCTTCGCCTTGGTAACTTGTTATGTAGAGTTTGTGCAGCGGGAAGCATTAATCAAAGAAGCTTGCCCCACCGTAACCTGTACTCTGCTGGCAGAATAAGAAGCGTGAGAACAAGAGTGTGATTGTAATTACAAAGGTCGAAGTAATTGCCTAAACCTAAAGAGGGCAATATTAAAGAAAGGTAACAAGATCTACCGTTGTCAAAGTCAGCAACCAAACAAGCATGGTCTAATACAAAGAAAGGCAAGCGTGAAGAAAAGCCCTTATCAGCAGTTGGTTGATGTAAGACTGGGAAAACAAGAGTGGCAGAAGAGCGGCCCTCCCGACAGGCTGTGTCGCCCGGTTAGTGTTGGGATCTAGGCTGGTAGTGTCTCCTTGTCATAAGCACCGGTTTAGGTGCAGACAGCATCAGCTCACAGCATGCCCTGGCTTGAAAAGTACTGTTAATAGGCGTATTTCTCACCCATGGCAGATTGACCTTGGCTGCGTCACTGCTCGCTGTTGTGGTGGCTGCTGATGGGTAACTTAAACTCTCCTTGGCACGGTTGGGTTATTTTAGTTTCCTCTTTCAGGTCCTGGCCATAGAGGAAGGGAAATATAGAGCATTACTTAAACCTGTGATTGCATTCGCAAATCTCGCAAACTCACAATATTTCCTTCCCTCTGATGTGGATGAAGAGCATGGTTTGTTTACTGTATTATTTGAAGCAAGTCTGTTTGGTGGTGTGAATTTGCCTCAGCACGCACCGCCACCTCCCGTCCCCCTCCACGCATCTAGGCTTTTGATTTACCAGCTACGTGAAAACATGACTAAAAACCTTACAACATACACAAATCATATCAGCCACTGGAGAAGACATGTGCTGCATTAGTGAGGAGGTGGAAAGTGTGTACATAGTTTAGACTAACGATATAATGATATTAATGACCATAAAAGGATGACCTAACATGTGGCGAGAAGAGCGTGCTGATGCAACACAAACAAGCAGTGACAAAGCCAATAGATCTGTAGAGCTGTAGGGGAGTTTGCAGAAGGAGAAGGGCAATGGCACTCCAGAGCTTGGCTGACAGAGGTGGATGGGGAACTGGAAATTGAATAGTTACATTTTGGGTCTATCGCACTTTATCCAACTGGGAGTGATCAAATAAGCACCACTGAGAGGGAGATGCCATGAAATGCAAGTACCTCTTGAAGATCAGTAAAGGGAGGGGGAGGGAAGTCAGTCACAGGTCAGGTGTGCCAGACTCACCGCTTCATGCCACAGAAAGAAAGAAAGAAAGGAGTTCAGCTGGAATGTGAGATATTAAAACCTGAGATTTGATAGCTCACTGGCACATGTAAAGGGTACTAGGACTGATGGAAAGTCAGCTGCAGCCTAGGTGTACCTGGCACCGCCTTTCATCCATGATTGGGTGTGGGTGACCTCAGAAGTGGGTGCCAGGCAGTGTAATACTTCCATTATTGGGATTTACTGCCATTGGCATGGTCTCCAAATGCCAAGGCTACTAGATTCTACCTTCCAGGATTGTAAAGGACATAAAATGAGCGGGTTTGGTAGAAATTTGATAAAATATGGGTTCCTCAGAACATTTCTAAAATACCATTAGGGCTAAAGAGCGTACCCAAATCTTTTTTTTTTTTTATTTGTTTTGGCTTAAGCCTTTACAAAAGAGGATGGTAATATAAAACATTTGCGTTAGGTAAAAAAGAGATAAAAGTTTGTGTTAAGGTTTCTTACTATCCACCAACCCTGCCAAGTTTTTTCTGGTCCTATAAATTACCTACTTAGGTACCTCTATCCTTTGGATCGTTGTGTTAGATTGTCAACCCACTTTTTATTAGCACCTGGATTGCTGCAAACGTAAGTGCAGCATTTTTCCCTGAGATTATTCTGTCCCAGAGGAAGTCTGTGACTATGTCTTCCTCCCTCCGTACCAGATCTCTGAAGAATCTTAATCGCTGAAGCCAGGTGCCTTCGCAATCCATTAGGATATGTTTTAGCGTTTGTTTGGCAGGGTTTACGCAAATTAAGCATAATTTTATTGCCTTGTGCCCTTGGTTACGTCTTGCCAGAACCGCCCCACAGTGGACGAGATTCAGTCTCATTCTGAGGAAGTCTGAGCGCAGTTTTCTGTTTGGAGATTTCAGTAGGTAACATGAGAGTGATCCAAGTTTCTTTTCTCCCTTCAAAAATATATTTTGGGTTGGGTCCTCTCGTATTTTCTCCACTGTTTCAATCCAGTCCCGTTCTTCTAGTCTACATTTAACTTTATGAGGGTTTAGAGCCAAGGTCTCTTCGTTCAGATCCAGTTTTTTTAGTATTTCCAAAGTTTTCCGTTCCAACGAGATGAGGATAGCGGATTTTTTCAATGATGCTTCATGCTTGAGGTCGCCATACAACGTCGAATCCTTGCTAAGTATTATTTCCCTATACAATGAAATGAGCTTCCAATCAGCCATACAATTTAAAGATTTTAGGCCTAGTTCAAATCTTAGGCTTTTTAGAGTGGCGCAATTTGGAAGACCCAAAACTCTTTTCCAGAGGCGGCCTTCATGGTTGTCCCAGTTTATGGACCAGAGATCCGGTTTTGCTTCTAGACCGTATAGGACGACTGGAACCACATTGGCGAAGTAAAACTTTACCAGAGGCAAAATAGAGAACTTGCAGAATTTATAATTTAGCTTGATCATCTGTGATGTAAATTGTGTTATTTTAACTGCCACTTCATTTTCTACTTTATATGTCGCTGGATGTGCATAGATGTTATAACCCAGATATTTTATGGTTTCTACTGTTTTGATCCGTTCTCCTCCCATGGACCAATTTATGCTTTTTACTTTTGACAATGGATGTTTAAAAATCAAGATGTTTGATTTAGATGGGTTTACTGTTAACTTGTTTAATCCTACGTATTCGTTCAGTTTGTCCAAAAGGTGTTGTAACCCAATTGGTGTTCTGTCGAGGAGAACTATGTCATCCGCGTATGCCAACCAGCAGATTTTCCTCCCGTTTAGTATTGGGCTTATCAGAGCAGCTGTTTCTAGAAAATGGCGCATGTCTGCCAGAAACAAGTTGAAAAACAGAGGTGCCCCCAGACACCCTTGTCGTACACCTCTGTTAACTTCCACTAGTCTGGACAGGTGCCCCATTGCGTCGAGCCGTATTCTTAGGTTGGTGTTTTTATGAAGTTCCACCAAAATTGACAGAAGAGATTCTGGAATTCCCCAGTTCCGGAGTTTATCCCACAGTAGGGTTCGTTCCACCTGATCAAAAGCTTTGGACAGATCTATCCAGGCTCCGTACAGCATTTGTTTTTTCCCCCCCTCTCTCTTGCTCATTCAAGATGTTGAGAATCAGGCCGTTAATAGATGTTGAATGGCCTTTGCGAAAACCTGTTTGGAAACGTGATAGAATGTTAAAATCTTCGACCCATTCCGAGACATGAGTTAGTAGTAGTCTCATGAAGACTTTGCTTTCGATGTCCAATAATGCTATCGGTCTATAGTTCGTTGGTTTGCGACGATCCCCGGATTTGAAAAAAGGAATTATGAGGGCCGTTTTCCAAGATACAGGAAAGGTTCGTTGCTTTAATATTTCTTTAAAGAGAGCGGATAATAGCTTTGACCACAATATTGGTTCGCTTTTCAGTGCCTGATAGGTCAGGCCGTTTAAACCCGAGGCTTTTGATGATGAGGAATTGCTATAATTTCCTGTATATCTTCTTCGCAGAAGTTAAGATGCCAAGTGATATCTGATTTGGATCTAAATTCGCGTGTTTCGTCGCTCTTAAATGTCTCTGTCAGGTAGCTCACCCAGCCATCTTCTGACACTAGGTTACATAATGAATGTGCATGCTCCCCTTCAAACTGGTTCATTACTTCCCAGAAGTTCTTGCTGTTTTTTGCTCTAAGTGTTTGGAGTATATGCTCACCATCATTTTGCATGCGAATTGCGTTATGCGAAATCAACCATGATTTGTAATTCTTCTCTCAGTTATCGTCTCCTCCACTGAAAGTCCTGCCTTTTTTATATCTCGTAACGCTTTCCTGTGCTCTCTTTTTCTTCTCTGTGTAGATTCATCAAAGGAGTGCAGATGTTTCTGTTTGACTTCTCCCGCTAGGTATTTAGGTGCTAAAGTTGCCCATAGGAAGTTGGTAAAACGGTGTGGATCGCATTGTGGTTTCCATATGTGATCGGGGATCGTTTTAAGTTTTCCATTTAGGTTAGTCCCCCCATCTTTGTATTTTACAACTCTAAGTTTACCTTTCTTCCCCTCTAGTATCTGTAATTCTCGTTCAGCTTCTGTGGTCATAAAGTTTTCGAGTGACAGCTCCAGTCTGCTGTGATCACTTCCAGACTCCTGTATCGTTTTGAATGTATAGGGCAAAGCGAGCAGAGTTTTTGAAACAAAGATATAGTCTAAGGCTGAGGAAGATTTACCTCTTCTCCAGGTTATGTATGGCTCCTTTACACCCTCCTGTGAGCCCACTATCATGTGAAGGTCCCATTGCTCCATAAAATCCTGCCATTGTTTTCCCAGATTACTTTTCCTCTGGGTTGCTCGATCGCAATTTCCTTTTGGGGGATAAAGGCAGTTCGTGTTGAAATCTCCAGCTACCACAATATTACTAGTGACAAGGGTTGTTTTTAGTAGTTCGAATAGAAATGCTAAATTCTCTAAAAAGCAGTCTAGTTTCGATGTTGCTGGATTCCAGTAAATATTTACAAAGACCCAAGTTGTAATGGCTCCTTGTGTAGATACTTCAGCTCTGCATGCCTGAATACCCTGGGGATTTTTCCATATCTCCTTTACATTTTTAAAGACTTGGTTTTTTAATGCTATTAATAAGCCTCCTGAGGGCCGGCCCAGTGGTTTTTGTGTGGCTGACAGACAATGGACCATGTACCCTTCGATGTATAACGGATTGACCAACCAAGTTTCTTGTAAGAGAATTGCGTCCCCTTGATTGAATAGGTATGACTTTGCTTCTTTGCCTCTAATGACACTAGAGCCTCTTGTGTTCCAGCTAAAGATATTAACATGGTTCTTTCTAAAGTTGTTGTGAACCCAGACCCAGCTTCTTCAGAACTTCTGACAGTATGTCTGGTAAGAGCAAAAGGGTGTTTTCTTTTGTTTTGAGGTCTTTTTCTAAGCTTCCTTGCTCTGTGCTGGTTGTCTCATTTTGATATATTGTTTCTTTGTATGGGCGTGGGGGAATGCAGTGTTTGGCCATGATGTTATTTCTCTTCTTACAGTATGAGACTTCCAGTCCATAGGATTCTAACTCTATTGAGTTTCGCAAGATGTCATTTTTTGCGGTCTCTGAGGTCATGATGAGTTCAACCAAAAATGGATCGCATGACAATGGGAATTTCACGCTTTCAATGTCATTAGATGTTATAGAGTGGAGATCTCCTATTTTTTGTAATAATTTCAAAATCACTCCCCGGTTCAAGGATTTGTAGTGGCCATAGTTTGAACGCAGTCGCAGCCAAATCCTTCCATCTCCATTTCCCATTGCTGTGTGTTCGGATGGTTTGTTGCATGTATCGGAGGGTGGGTGGGTGGGTGCCTTCAGCATTCCCCTCGTAATGCCTCTCAGTATCAAGTTTGACGAATTTCCCTTCACCGTTTTTGGCTTGGTTAGCATTTATTTCAGGTATATTTCCCCCTAGCCTGTTTGCTGAAGCAGTTGCATCTGAAGGGGTTATACTTAAGTCCTTGAAAGCCAACGGCTTCTTTGTTAGAAAGATGGGGGCAATTTTCCTGTTTTCCTGTTGATTTATGGCAGAGCCACTCCCACACGATCTTTTTGCTACCTGCTGCCCTATTTTTTGTGTGAAAATTGGAGCCCATTTGACTGCTTTAGCTATATTTCCTTTTTGAGGTTGAGCAGCAAGTTTTTTTTTACTTGGTGTCTCCTCCGGAGTTACCTCTTTTTCCCGGTCCTTTTCAATCTCTATGCTTTTCTTTTTCGGATGGTTTTTTTTTTTGTCCTGTCAGCTCCTCTGTTTGTAAGCCAATACTTGCTTTTGTTATTGGAACTGTATCGTCCAATTGTTTGTCTTTGATAAGTTTGGTTTTTTTAGGGATGTCGATTTTGGCTTTCTGGTTTCCCTTTCCTGTATTGAGTTTATTTTTTTTTGTGCCAATAGGAGGAGTTTTAGAGTCGCCCACAGTGGTGTCTTGCTCCTCACTAGACATATCGGAATATATTTTTCCCTGGATCTCATCTTTTTCTTTTGCAGTTTTGCTTTGTTTCAGCCCTTTGTGACGTTTACTTTTATTTTTTGACTGTGAGGATTTGGAGCCCTTTCTCTTTGGTGGGCGGTTTCTCCTTTTTCTTCTACCTCTCGAAGTTTGTTCCCCTTGTTCTTGCCATTCCTGAGTTTTTTCTGCCCGTCTGGTTTTTTGATTACCAGAATTGATTTCTTCTGTATTTTTTCCAATATCTGCCTCTTCTTCTAAAACTGTGGCTAGCCTTAAGAACTCTTCCAATATTGAGTCTGATAGTGGGGTATCCTCCAATGAGTAGTCCTGAATTTCTTCCACAATTTCTTCTCTTTGAGCTGGGGGCAGTTGTCTTTTCAATATTGAGGAAATTTCTTTCAAAAGTGTGTTATTTTGGATTTCAGTTTGGTTTTTTTCTTTCAGCGATTGCTGGATGGAGGAGATGTCGAGTCCTTGTTTTGCAATCTCAGTGTTCAATGCCTGAATTGGGGTGCTCAGTTTTGTGTTCATGGCATTTGCTAGGCCCACTAGGGTAGAGTCACATAGAGAAATTTCTTTAGTCATCTCTAGAAGTGTTCCATTTTGCGATTGGACCTCTCCTTTTAGCATCTCAAAGACTGAGACCAATGAGTTAAGAACAAAGTTTAGTGCTTTTAATGTTTCTGGATTTGGATTTGTTGTTGCTCCTTCTTCATCTTTTCTTTCTAGGTCCCTTTGTTCCCGCATTTGCTGTGCAACAGTCGATGAGGATTGTATGGTTTGTAATATTGGGGTGAATGCGCTATCTTCCATAGGTGAGGTGCAGCATTCTTCTTCCGGATGCACTGCCACAGTATGTATTTCTGTGCTAGAAGCTGGGGCTTGAGAGTGTCTTGGTTCTTCCCAAAGAATAAGGGATTCTCCTTCAATGTCACTGTGGCTTTTATGTCGCTTATTGCCGAAATGATTTTCTATTTTACTTTGTATTTTCCTTGTTGAGATAGTGTATTCCAACCCTTTTTTCCAGTTGTTTATTATGGCAATATTTGGATTTTTCTCTATCCGACTTGGTGTTGGGGTACTATGTTGTCCGTCAGCATGTACCAAAACTTGGATTACTTGTTCCTTCGACTGATTGACATTCTCCTGGACCAGTTGGACAGTTGGTATGACCGCTTCGCAGCTTTGGTTTAAATATGAACCGTTCCCTGCCCCTTCCATATCTTTGGTGCTGCGAAGTTTCATCAAGTTGTAGTATAGTTGACACTCTATGAGGTGTTTACTGGTTATTGATAATAAGTGGTAGACGGTATGTCTTACAGCATTTAATATGTCAGGGGTAGATGGTCAGCTTGCGTCACAAATGCTTACTACCAAGGTGGAGAAATAAATAAAAAAATAAAAAACCGAAGATTACAAGACGACTTTTGTCGTACCTTAGTTGGACAGAACAGCGCGATCAAAGGATGTAGATTCCCGCAGTCTCACGCTGTCTGAGCAATTGATGTTTACGATGTAGGCCTTACCTCAGGTTCGCCTCGACTATCATTGGTGACTGTTGTTCTTGTACTGAACTCGTAGAGTTGTTTGCGCCAACTGCGCTCAACAGCCGCACAACAGTCTCTGGGCTTTACTCCAGCCGGGCTTAACGCCACAAGGGTGGTTGCCTTGGTCCTTTGTAGGCGGCCGCGCTCACGTGATCCAGTCACGTGTTGCTCCTGCCTCCTGCCCCGCCTCCTCCAGGAAGCACGCTGGTGCGAGGGACGAGCGGCAACAAAGCGGCAACAAGCAGTGCTGGTTTAAATGCACCACAAAATGCAGCTCTCTTCCCGGGTGGGTTTCGCTGTATAGTCACGAGGTTATCAGTGAGCGGGCGGCTGCCTTGGTCCTTTGTAGGCGGCCGCGCTCACGTGATCCAGTCACGTGTTGCTCCTGCCTCCTGCCCCGCCTCCTCCAGGAAGCACGCTGGTGCGAGGGACGAGCGGCAACAAAGCGGCAACAAGCAGTGCTGGTTTAAATGCACCACAAAATGCAGCTCTCTTCCCGGGTGGGTTTCGCTGTATAGTCACAAGGTTATCAGTGAGCGGGCGGCTGCCTTGGTCCTTTGTAGGCGGCCGCGCTCACGTGATCCAGTCACGTGTTGCTCCTGCCTCCTGCCCCGCCTCCTCCAGGAAGCACGCTGGTGCGAGGGACGAGCGGCAACAAAGCGGCAACAAGCAGTGCTGGTTTAAATGCACCACAAAATGCAGCTCTCTTCCCGGGTGGGTTTCGCTGTATAGTCACAAGGTTATCAGTGAGCGGGCGGCAGCCTTGGTCCTTTGTAGGCGGCCGCGCTCACGTGATCCAGTCACGTGTTGCTCCTGCCTCCTGCCCCGCCTCCTCCAGGAAGCACGCTGGTGCGAGGGACGAGCGGCAACAAAGCGGCAACAAGCAGTGCTGGTTTAAATGCACCACAAAATGCAGCTCTCTTCCCGGGTGGGTTTCGCTGTATAGTCACAAGGTTATCAGCATTTGGTTCTTCTAAGTGTTATAGAATAAACTAGCATAAAGTACCCATAGACAGACCCTTAATAATCCCACTTTCTTTCATTTTGGATTCATTTTCCCAATAGATATTTGCTTTTTGGAGGCATCTGGAAAGAGAAAAGCATATGAATTACACTAAATTAAAATGTGTGTGGTGCTTTACAAATATCTTGGAAATTGTGCATCCTAGGGCCTTGAGATGTGGTTTTTGAGGCCTTTGAGTTGTGTTCCTTGTGTTAAGACACTTAAAACGAACTTTATACAGTTCTTCGACAACCACATTGATGTTTTCGCCAATTTCAGGCACCCGTCTCATCTGTGAAGGGGCTGAAATCTGGGGAAAGCGGTGGGTTGTCCACATGTCATGTAGTCAGTAATGTCCAGAGAGTCCGAACAGGTAACTATGCAAAATGTGGTGCAGATTGGTGGAACGGTGTGGAATTTCATAAGGAACAAACTAACAGATTTTACGTGATGAATCGTACAGATCCCTTACTAAACCCCTGCCTAAAGTCTCCTCCCAGGTGGCCCGTAAAAAGGCAGACGCCTCCTGATTCTGACCTTGGGGGTGGTGAGGAGATCTCATGGGATGAGACATTATTTGTCCTTTGGAAGTGAGACCATTTTAAAAGTTACCCGAAGACGTAATGGCCTCTTGTCATTATGAATCACTTGTGTATAGGCGCGTTATAAATGCCATATCATATGATGCATCTAAACCACATATCAGATTTGTGGCTCTGAATGCAAATACTGTTAAACCTGAACAGGCCTTAATAACAGAAAGACCCTGCACAGTGTTTCAGGATAAAAATCCTCCCTACTCCCAAAGGCATAATGGAAAGGAATGTGGAAAAGGTGCCTTAAATAAACTATCTTCCTCTGTAACAATGAATGCTAATGGTTTATCCTTAAATAATTCTAAGGGAAATAAATCTACCCTTAGAACTAAGAAAGAGCTGATTTTGCTGTTGGGGCCTACAAGTCCCATAATCCCAGATGTACTGGGACGAGGAAGAGGGCTGAAGAGTCAGGATGTTGTAGTAGTCAGGCAATTAAGCCTAATAGCCACCACTTGAGGGAACCTTAGAGGCATAAAAAGCCCCCTCAGGTGTAGGCAATTATAAGGAGCTGGAACTGTGAATGGAGTGCGTGCAGTAGTAGAAGAAGCAGAAGGAAGAAGGCACAGTGTTGGCAATCCAGGCTGAAGTGGGAGAACAAAAGGGACGAAGGATTCTACTGCAGCAGATTTCCCCTGCTTATCCTGTGAGGGTTTTGTTGCCCCAAACTCTGGTGTGCAGTGGCTGCACAGCAGAAGGCGTGCAGAAATTATGCCTTTCCCCATGTGAGCCTAATTGCAGAGATTGCGCAGCAAGAAGCGTGTCAGAGACCGTCGTGAGCAGCTGTTGTGAAGCCCTGTGTCTCAGGAGCGAGAGGGGCTCCTTAGTCGAGTGGCGGACCTGAGACAACTTCAGCGAGGAAGGGTGTGGGTCCCAAGTGAAGCCCGAAGTCGCAGTGAACCCCGAAGTCGCAGAAGTGGTGTAATAAGTGCAGAAAGGAAAACAGAACCCGCTGAGTCAAATCTAGCATTCTGATTCCTTGCGCAAACACTTCCGGAAAGAGTATCCAGCTTAAAATGCAATTGCATAAGATTAGAAAGCGAGGAAAACTTATTTGTTCATTCTATAACAATGGGTCACTTGAAAAGTATCATTGGCGTGTGATCAGCGTGTGATCGAGTAATTCTATTTCACTCGCATGAAGAGCAAACGCTACGGAAAAGCAATTGTTAAATCTTTAAACCTTGTGAAACTATGAAGAGTGGTCGCGTTGCCATAGAGAAATACTTATCTGACCGACCTCGAACTCGCACCTCCTAAAGATCCCCAACTTCAATCACCACTCGGTGGGAGGTAAGAGTTTCCCCAGTTGTGGCCGCTAAACTCTGGAACAACCTCCCTCCCAGTCTAAAAGAAGAACAGGCCTACTGGACTTTCCGCAGAAACCTAAATACCTGGCTGTTCAACTAACTGTTCTCCATCCAAGACTCTTCACACTCCCTTCTTCACAAAATTCTCCAATGTAACTAGTGCCTAGATACCTAAGGGTTTTGTGCGCTGTAATAAATGAAAAAATAAATACAAATTTAAGTTTCTCAAAGGAAGAGTGACCTCTGAATTATTATTCATGCAGAATACAATTGCATCTAAAGAAATGTCAAGTATTTAAAACATTGTATTTGAAGTTGGAGAGTGTAAGCATTGCCCAAGCCAAGAGTATTCCCCTTTTGAGACTGAAAGCAGCCTTTCCCAAAGCCCGAAAGCAGTTTAAATACTGTGAGCCTAATTGAACGTTAACATTGCCCAAGATACAAGTGTGCAAGCATTACCTGAAGCCAAGAGAGTGGCACAGAGGATTCTGGGTAATTATCCTGGCTAGCAGCAAAGGGAGAAAGGCAAGGTTGGGGAAGGGAAACTCGCTACTTATACATATTCTTTGAAGTTAATACAGCTTACATTGCCGGAGATTGTAGATGGAGAAGAGAAGTGTGGTCCAAAGGCAATTATAGGTTGTTGGTTGCAGAAATACAAGAGGGGCAAAGAGGCTAGCCGTTTGAAAAGGCATATTCCCAGGAAAAGTGCCTTGCCTATTTGAAGGTGTTGAAGTCCCTGAAAGTGAATCTTGTCAGAACCAAAACCTGTTTGAAGTTACAAAGTACCGGAGCTGTAGTACGGTCACAAAGTACTGAAGCTGTCTTTGGTTGTCAGTAGATGCAAGACTTCAGAAGCTCAAGTGAAATGGAAAACTATGAGGCAAAGGGACATGTCCTCATAGTGAACTCTTGTAGAGGTTGAAGTTATTGAAGAGGAAATAGAAGTGCTGTGAAGTCATCCAGACAAAGATACCTACTGCGACTCCTAATCTTACCAAGAACTGTATTTCGATAACATGTTCAGAAATGTTATTTCTTTTTAACTATGGCAAGTCTTTTGGATAACTGGAAGTGGTGGAAAAACATTGTGGCTGAGAATAACATTGGTGCTGTTTTAAGGAAGTGGCAAGTCCTTATTTCACCAAGTAGAAAAGATTTGCTATTGTTGGAACTTTGGTTAACAAAAGTTTACCTTAATATTGAAACATCAAGAACTGATCTAAGACTTTACTACCTACATGGATTTCCTCGTTTCTTTTTTTTGAAGATTGTAACTGAAGATACCTTGAATCTTGGGGAAGGGAGTTCACCTAGGTTACTAGGAGGTTATCAATAGACTGAGTATCAGTGTTGATGTTATTTGAATTGCCATACATTTTCTTTGTGTATTTGATGTTTAAGTGTGAGGGCCAGACATCCTGTGTTAGAGAGCTTCCCTTTAGTTTTAGGCAGGGAAATCCTTGTCAGGGTATGGATAATTAGGCAGTTTGATAATAAAATGGCATATTTTGATCAATCATCCAAGAGTTGTCCGCCTCGCATTATTGACTCCTCACAATATACACACAACTGAGGTGGGGCAACAAAAAACGAGACACCACACTTTAGAGGGCACGTAGGTTGATTGTTTCATCGTCTGCTTGTTTTCCGGACAATAGGTTCCTTCTACATTATTTGCACCATTTTTGTTTGCGTTTTCTATGGTTGTCCTCCAGTTTCTGAGCTACGTTCAAGCTCTTTAAAGGGGAAGTGACTTCAGAAGAGAAGAGGAGAGGAAGTGCAGTCTGCACAACGATTATATCAGCAACCGAACTAAGTACTTTACACCCATTACAAGGTACCTGCCTACCATTACTGCCGCAATGAAATGTAGTAATAGTATTACTATCAGCAGTAGTAGCACTTCCACCAGTATTGGTAATACTACTAGTAGCATTTCTTTACCAGTCGTAATCACAGTAATAGTGGTAGTGTTTCTTCTGATGTGGTTATTAGTACTAGCTACTAGCAGTAAATGTAGCAGTGATAGCAGTACTACTACCAATAACACCATGTAATAGTACCAACAGTAGTATTAATATTAATGAGAAAATCAGACGTAGCACTACTACGACCATTAGTACTAGTATACTTTTACTACTACTGGCAGCCGTTTTTAGTAGTGGTACTGCTTGTACCACTACTGGTAGTACACCTTCACTGCAACAGGAGTACTGCTTTGCTATACTGGTAGTAGTAGTAGAGGTAATACAGTCAGTATTGTTAGTTAATTATCATAATAGTATAACTGCTACTGGTAGTTGTGTTACTACTAATACTGTTATTGGTTTCTACTACTGATAGTTATTCTTTAAAGACATACTAATACTGGTATTAACAGTTATATTACTGCTAAGGGTAGTAAAGGTACAAAAGCTGGTAATAGCAGTAGTGTCGTTACTAATGGTAGCACTTGTACTTCAGGTACTGCTACTAATGGTGGGACAAGCTTTGCTGCTTTGTTGCTATACTGGATCTGCAACTTTCACTCCCTCTCCCCTGACGTCACTTTCTCTTAAAGGGCTTGAATGCAGCTCACAAAATGGATGCTAATCACGGCAAGAAAAATGCATATAACGATGTGGAAAAGAAAAAAGAAAAACTTTATTTCTCCAAAAAATATATATAAGATCACACACGAACATTCAGGAACAACAGATTTCATGATATAAACTGCGTGTCCCCGTTAAGAAAGGTCTGGTTGAAGTGTAACTTGCCAGGTGGGCCACCCTCAGCCTTTCATCATTCTGAGAGTGATGCAAGAGGTGCAACTAGGTGGTAACATTGTAATGGGGCAATACAACAGACAAGTACTTTCGAAAGGCTTTCAAGACTTGGGTAATCAGTCATACGGCAGGTGTGCCCGACACAGCCCTTGATCCTTCAGAGAGCATGAAGAGGAGTATTACTGAGGTGGATGGTACGGAAGTTATGTTACGTTACATGGCATGTGTACAGCGCCTACAGCCATTAGTATGGACTTGAAAAGCTGAGTGGGAGATTGCATGATGGTTTGGCACCTCAGAGGTCAGTAGAGCTGGGAAAGAGTCGTTACATATTAGACATGTCTGCATTTATCCTTCCTTACTCAAAGGTGCAATATTGAGTTGCATATGTGAATGTGAAAGGCTATGTCTGCCTGGTCTGATGTGCCTGGCTCCGCCGTTTATCTTTCTCAAAGGCATCATGAAGTACGACACAGACAACTGACTTAAAATTCAAATAAAAGATGTTTATTAACTTAAATGTCAGGATGGTTGAAGGCCTAACTTGCCCTTTGCTGGTGGGATTTCCCTAACTGAACGAAACTAAGGAAAGTCGGAGTCAAAGAGTTCAACTTAAAGGTCTGTCCGTGTCCGATCCTATGCTTGCCCTCACAACTAATGCTAAACAGTGTGTAAGGATGTCAAAGTCAACACAAATAATGTTCAACAAAAAGTTTTTTATTTTTTTTTTTTACACATTTTTATTTATTCAACAGACAGACAAATACAGACACCATGCCATTCCAGTGATACAGGCATATATCAATACAGGCGTTCGCCGGGGGTTGGGGAGGATGGGGTCTACATTCTTCCCCAACCGCCGCTTTCCGGCAGGGCGGCCACCTCCCATAGCATTCCTGCCCACCAGTCAGCATGTTCCCCCCATTGCGTTAGTTCCTCCCAAAACCTGCATCACCCTCCCCCCGGGAACATACAGCCTCTGTCTCATCTTCTCCCGGAATGAACATGCTCTGTACCAAAGTGTTCCAGGCTTCGATTCTCTCATTCCCTTCTGCCGCACTGTATAGCATCCAGCTGACTCCGCTAGTGACCAACGCCTTGGATCCGCCCACCAGGCTTCTAGTTTAGGGCCTTAAGTCGATTTCCACGCCATGGCAATTCTGCATTTAGCTAATACATAAACCAGATCTTTCATTTTGGTCAACTGAGCCTTGTGTCTCCCACCCCTAGGGAACAATCGCAATAGACAGTACTCTGGGGGCCACATCTGCATCTGGATGCCACCCCATGCCACCCTCCCCGCTACATCTCCCCAAAATGTCTGTATTACTGGGCACACCAAAAACATGTGCATCAGGTCTGCTCTCTACTGTGTGCATCTTGGACCGGCCTGGTCACCCCGTTTCACCACGAGAGACACCATGTGTGGAGTCATATACGCTCTGTGAGTGACATAAAACTGAGTGAGTTTGAACCTAGCATTCTGTGATACTCGTTCGTTATAGATCAATGCCCTGTCCCATTCTGCATCTGTAAATACTCTCCCTATGTCCGTCTCCCACTTGCTGCGCACCTTCAGCTCTGATGCTCCCAACCCGTCCAGGAGCAAATTATATAATCTAGAGACCATATGTCCTCCTCCTGACATGTCGTCCATAGTATCTAATTTCTCATTGGTCCCCACTTCACTCCGAAGGCCGAGCCCTCTCGTCCCAATTCTCTTGACCCTGCCTAAGTATAGCATACCATATTCGCTAACCAGGGCCAGGAAAGCTATTCTCTTAATAGGCCCCCAATCGCGGCTATTCCCTTGTCCTCCCAGTGTCTTCTATATTGCACCAGTGCCCCTCGTAGTTCACTAATGATCCCCATCAGGGGGACGTGCACCGAGCACGGATCTGAGTCACCTAAAGGTTTCCAGCTTCTCTGCCATATACCTTTGCCCAGCTGCAACAGCAGGGAGGGTCTCCCTAGAGCAGGGGTGCACAACTGATTATGACAGAGGGCCGTACGTACCTTACATGATGGCTATAGTGGGCCGAAAAGTAAATGTGGGTGGGGCGGTAGGGACAGCGGGGCGTGGCAGGAGGCTTTTTCAACCCCCAATTTTTATTAAACTCATGGACAAAGAATACGTTTTTGAGGTGTAACGATTTTTATTTGTATTTCAAACTTACATTTTGTACTACACATTTTCCATTGTCATCATTTATTTCTATTTAGTTATTGTATATTGTCTGTTTAAATAAATTATATATATTTTATTGACCCTTGATTGGACATTCCGTTATTTTGAACTGCTACAGTTTGCTGTTTGGGTTGCCCAAGAGGAGTATGGCCTTCGTTGAGTCAGGTTTCCTAAAAAAGCAAAGGATGTACATCTCCTAACTGTGCCGGTTTTAGCTTTATTATTGGGTTCACTCTTGGAGTGCAACACTATGCCCCATGGCCCCCACCCCCAACCAAACACTATGCCCCATGGCCCCCATACCCTAACAAAACACTATGCCCCATGGCCCCCACCCCTCAAGCAAACACTATGCCCCATGCCACCAAGCATGCACCATGCATACATACTCATACAGACCCCCACCCCTGCATACAGAACAACAAGCATACACCATGTACCCATACAGCCCCGAACCCCCCGCACCCCAACTCAGCACACAAACTTACAAGCATACACCAATACACCATGCACCCATACAGACCCGAACCCCCACCCCCAAAAGCACGCACAAACTTACAAGCATACACCATGCACCCATACAGATCCGAACCCCCCAACTCAGCACACAAACTCACAAGCACACACCAATACACCATGCACCCATACAGACCCGAACCCCCCAACTGAGCACACAAACTCACAAGCATACACCAATACACCCATACAGACCCGAACCCCCCGCACCCCAACTCAGCACACAAACTTACAAGCATACACCAATACACCATGCACCCATACAGACCCGAACCCCCCAACTGAGCACACAAACTCACAAGCATACACCAATACACCATGCACCCATACACACCCGAACCCCCCACCGCCCAACTGAGCACACAAACTCACAAGCATAGACCATGCACCCATAGACCCGAAACCCCCACCCCCAACTCAGCACACAAACTCACAAGCATTCACTGTTACAGACTCCCACCTCCCCAACTCACCATACAAACTCACAAGCATACACCATGCACCCATACAGACCCGAACCCCCCACCCCCAACTCATCAAACAAACTCACAAGCATGCACCCATACAGACCCAGACCCCCCAACCCCCGCATCTCAACATACATTGCACTTGCACACAAACACATTCAGGCAGACCCGACACCACTCCCCCCCCAGCATCTCACCATACACTGCACTTGCACACAAACATATTCAGGCAGACCCGACACACACACCCCACACCCGCATCTCAACATACAAGCAGGTCAAAGACCCGACACACAAACAAACATCCGCCACGCCCCAAAAAATCTGTACTTACCAGACGTGCAGGAAGGCAGGCTAGCTGGAACGTTGGCGAGGTCTGGTACTACGGCTGAGATGGCAAGGCTGAAAAGCCTTCCGGCATCAATCCTTTTGACCACGCCAGCCGTAGTGCTGGCACTCCATTGGTGCAGCACACGCGCACTACGTGGCTCGTAGGAGCTACATGGTGTGTGTGCCCTGAGCCAATGAGGGCCAGTGTTTTGTACGGCCCGGAAGACAACAAAGACTTTTCCTAATGGAGGGCGGCCGATGCGGCTTGCGGGCCGCCCTCGATTAGGAAAGTCTTTGTTGCTGGCGGGCCCGCGAGTTGTGCACCCATGCCCTAGAGCAACCTCCTTTACCCACAATGCTTCCCCTCAAAAAATATTGCTTCAGCAACGGTTGTAATAGCAAAGTGTCCTGTGAAGATTCATCTCCCAGCCAGCGCACCAAATGTTGCAACTGCCCCGCCAGATAGCACTCGAATTGAGGCACTTTCATCCCGCCCGCAGCATAGTCTCTCTGTAGGGTGCTCAGAGTAATTCTGTCTCTCCCCGTGTTCAGCCTCCGAAAAGAAAATTGCGGGTATGTAATAAGGGACTTTGGTGAAATAATACAGGAGGCGGAGAGTACGATCATCTTCAGGAGTGCCGCTCTTCCCGGTACTCCCAGGGTCAGCCTCTTCAAGAACTTCATGGATCCGACCACGTTATCCATGGCCTTTTGCGTATTATTCTTGTGTGAGGCCACTGGGTCATACCACACGTTAATGCCTAGACAACACAAGTTATTTGGCTCCCACCAAAGTCCCAATCGGGGCAGATGCTGTTTGCAGAGGTCTCTGAGCCCTGCAAGCGGGAACAGGCAGGACGTCTCCCGGTTCACCCTGACCCCGATAGCTCAGCAAACTGGTCAATGACATCCAACAAATGCGGTAAATTGACATCTGGCCTGTTTATGTACAGCAGCATGTCATCTGCGTGCAGGGAAATTAGGTGCACCACTCACCCTCACTTTATCCCGCCTCCTCATACTCCTTCCTGAGGAAGACAGCCAGTAGCTCCAATGCTAGAATATATAGCATCAGCGATAGTGGACAACCCTGCTTGGTGCCCTTCTGCGCCTCCCACACCTCAGAGATCTGTCTGCCCATCTTCACACGGACTTGGGCGTCATATAGATTAGCTTTCCTCATATCAAGAAAACTTTGCCAATTCAAAAGTGCATCAGGGACACAAACATCCAGGCCCAGCAGACCGAGTCAAAGGCCTTGACTGCATCTAATGAGGTCAGATGATCAGGACTGCCAATGACGTGGTATAGTTTCCGCAAAGTCCATGTGGTGTTCCGCCCTGGGACATACCCAGTGTAGCCGGTGTGTACTAGGTCCCCTATTACTCTCCGCAGTCTGTTTGCTAACACAGCTGTCAGGATTTTGCAATCTTCATATACCATTGAAAGGGGCCTGTACGATGCGCAGTACTGCAGTGGTTTACCCGGTTTAAGGATTGGTAGGATAGTGGCTTTCCTCAGGCTGCTGGGAAGTACTCCCAGCTCGTATGCTTCTGTGTAGACATGCAGCAATCTAAGCGCTAGTATTGCTGCATATGTTTTGTAAAACTCCCCTGGGAATCCATCCGGTCCCGGGGTCTTAGAAGTCGGCAGCTCTCTCATCACTACACTTATTTCCTCTAGCGTCAGGGTGGCGTCTAGCACGTCCACCTGGTCTTCTCCAAGCTTCTGTAGGTCTATTTTCCCTAAAACCTTCTCTAAGTCTATCCCTCTCTGCTGTCTCGTTCGTGTATAGGGTCTTGTAGATTTGAGTAAACACTTGATTATCCCTTCATGCGTACTGACTAACTTCCTGTGTGCATCAGTGACAGCGTTAATCCCCTCTCTGGGCTGTTCCCACCTGCATAGCCACGCTAGCAGTCGCCCAGGTTTGTCCCCCTCTTCAGTTTTTCAGTGTATTTCGTAAAATCCAAGCGTGCCAGGCTTTCCCATTGCCCCACACATTTTTGCCTCAATTCCATCACCCACCCCGGCTCATCAGGCGGTCCTCCCTCAGCTTTTTCCGTGCAGGCTACCTCATTCTCAATGTCTCCCAGGGTTTTTAGTATTTCTACCCTTAGGCGTCCCATTTTTCCTATCGCCTTTCCCCTTGTGACCACCTTAAAGGCATCCCATACGTTACTGATCTTTGGTACGCTGTCTGTGTTGATACTGAAGTACTCCTCTATCTGGGCCCTCAGGTAGTCATTGAACAACTCATCTTGCAGAGCTTTCACCCTCAGGCACCAGGTGGGTATCTGGGGTCTCGGGGCCACGCTGTGCCATGGTGCTATCAGTGGGGCATGGTCAGATAGTGTTCTGACCTCATTTTATGTGCACAAAGTCACCTAGCCTTTCCTCTCCTCTTCTGTGAACATATTATCTATCTGCGTGTGCACCACATGAGGAGCCTGTTTCCTATATTTAGTGTCTGATCTGTCTAATACAGAGTTAAGGGTACAATTGAAATCTCCTCCCCACACCCATGTCGCCTCTCTATACATGGTCAACCTTGGGTATAGTGACCTGAAAAATTCTGTGGCATCGTGATTTGGCGCGTAGGTGTTTGCAACACAAATTTCCCTGCTTTCCCACAGTCCATGCACAACCACCATCCTCCCCTCATCGTCCTTTTTGGACTTCAGCGGTTGGAAATGGGCTATCCAAGCAATCCAGATGAGGTCTCCCCTTGCATATACAGAGAAAGGCGAGCTGTATAGCCTGCCCACACACTTCGTAGCCAGCGTGATTATGTTCACTCCCCCTAGGCCCTGCCATAGCTGAGCACATTCGGGCCATTTGATTCCCATCGCCATGACAATCTGCCAAATGGTTCCAGCCTCCCTTGGCAATTCCAATCGCAGTAACCTCTCACTGTTATGTATTCCTCTCTTACCACCCAATGTTGATGGTTCCACTTGTCTGATAACAATCAGAACTTCTTGCGCTCCTGCCCCAGCCCCTTGTATTCCCGTCCCTCCCTTCTAATCACCCGTCCGACCGCCCCTCCCATCCTCCAAAACCCAACAACTGTGAAAATAACCCACTAACTACCCACCAAACAACAGTCTAGTAGTAGATCGCCTATTCGGGCCCTGCCGCCCCCAACCCCCTTCAGGTGACATGCAGCATCTCAACACCTTAAAACTGGCATCTTAAAGTACAACTAGGGTTCGTGACAGTTACTTATGCAGTGGCTTTCTGGGTGCAGGTACTGGTCCGGTGGCCCAGTTCTGCATGCTCCCGTATTCTCTTCCCATATTTTACTAGCCTTTGCAGCAGGACTGTGGGTTGAGCAAAAAGGAAAAACAAAAGGCTGCTCCCCTGCCACCACACTAGGATGCGTTGGTGTCCCTGCTCGGGAGCTGCGGTATCCCTTGCACGTCCATCCAGGAGTGCACTTCCACAGTGTTTTCAAAAAAATGTGACCTTCCGTTATGCAAAACGTTCAATTTGGCAGGGTAAATTAACATGTAGCCCATGTTTGCTCGTGTTAAGCCCTCCTTGGTCGGCCCAAGCATTGCTCTGCGCTGTTGGACTAGCCCCGTGTAGTCTGGAGAGATCACCAGCTTTGAAGATTCCCTGGTTATAGTACCTCCTTCTCTGGAGAAGGCTAACATTCTTTCCCTGTCCTTGTAGTTCATGATCTTAGCTATGATTGGCCTCAGAGGGGCACCCGGTGGAGGGTTCCTCGTAAGAGATCTATGTGCTCTCTCAACAGTGAACCCCTGCGTCAGTGTGCCCGGGCCCACTTCTTGCAGGAGCATGGTCTCAACGTAAGCCGTGAGTCCTAGTATTCTGAGGTTGTTCCTGTGTGCTCTCCCCTCTGCGTCTTCTGCTCAGTGTCCTAGGATATTCACTCGTTCAAGTATGCCCACTACTTGGATTTGAGTGCTGGTGATGTTGGTCGTGTTGTCCTGCACTCTGAGTTCTGCAGTGCCCAAGCAGTCGGCCAGTGCACGCACATCCTGGCGTAGGTTTCATTTTATTTATTTATTGATTTATAGCGCCCCAAAGCCTTCACGCATCAGGGCACGTACAGCCAGACAAAGACAACAAAAAGGAGAATGGGACAGCAGGACCATCTTCTCAGTTAGCTAATCAGTTATCTGAATAATAGTGTTTTAAGTTTCTTTCTAAAAACAAGGTAGTTTGATTCCAATCGTAAGAAGGCAGCTAACCCCTTCCATAGTTGAGCTGCTTTTGCGACAAAGGAGTGTCCAAGCCCGTTTGTTCTTTTGGCACTGATGTGTCCAATCAAGCCTTACGCTTCAGATCTCAGATTCGGCCCGGTTTGTATGGGGTTATTTGATCTTTCAGGTAAGCAGGGGTCTCTCCATACAAGCAGCGGTACACGATAGTCAGCGATTTGAAAGAGACACGCTCCTCAAGGGCTAGTCAATGAAGTGACTTTCGATCTTCTGTGATGTGCTCCCTTTCTTGTTTTCCGTCTGATAATAATAATTTTGCATTTATATAGCGCTACGAACCCTCAGGCATCCGAGCGCTGCTTATTACCCATGGTGTGTGGTGCTCATTTATCCACCTTGGAAGGATCAAAGGCTGAGTTTGGCCCTGCCGGGATTCAAACCTGCGTCAGCAGGCTCTGCACAGATGTCAAAGCGAGCGCCCTACTCGCTGTGCTATCGGATCGGCATGTCTGGATAGTTCTCACTGCGTTGGTTCTGTATGGCCTGGCATTACCTGATGCAGCCCTTATTGGCTCCCACCAGCAAGGCACTGCCATAGTCCAGTCGTGAAAGGATTGTGGCCCTTGTGATGATGGAGCAGTCTTTTCACTCAGGAATGGTCTTATAGACTTGTGTACTCTCTGATAGTATTGGCAATTTTTCTTCAGGTAGGCCATAAGTGCTTCAGCTCCTAGAGACGACTCTAAATATACACCTAGGGATGAGCCAAAGATCATAAGCTCGGTCTTACTTCCATTCAGGCATAGGCAGTTTGTCTTCATCCAGGCCTCAATGATGTTATAGATATGAGCAATCCTGGCATTGTGTGTATGATAGCACCCACTCAATTCTATCACTAATTGGGTGTCGTTGGAAAAATTGGTGAAATACATCCCTAGGTGGGTGAGATGGGTACAGAGCCACCATAAGTATAGATTGAATAATAAAGGGGACAGACTTGCCCCTTGGGGTACTCCGCACTTGGAGAAAGGCACTGATGACTGCCCGCCCCAAAAGATTTTGGAGCTCCGGCTCTTAAGGAAGAAGGTCACCTAATGGATGGCATCATACAAACAGCACCCTGATGATTATAAGGCCTCTTTTAATGATCTAACAAATCAAAGGCTGAAGGTAGGTCCAAGAGTATTACCATGCCGGCTTTTCCACTGTCCATGATGTTAAGCTTTTTGGACTGGAGATCCAGCAAGGCAGTTTCGGTACAGTGTGCTCCTCTAAATCCTGATTGCGGTTTGTGGAGAAGATTGTTTTCATCCACAAAAGCTTGAAGTTGCGTAGTTGCTGCCTTATCGAGAACTTTCAATAAGAAATTGCTATTTGTTATCGGGCGGAGGATGGCCAGATCTTTCTGGTCAAGTCCTTTTTTTTTTTTAAAGCAAACAGGAGTGTGCTGTGCTTCAGTCCCGCCTTGTCGCGTGCTAGAAAATGTGGAGAAGGGAGACCCCAGGTAAACTATCCTGACATCATTTGTGAACACTTTTTTTTTTTTCTGGTGAACATTATCCCACACGATTTTGTAATTTAGCGGTAAGCATTGGCAATCTTTTTATTTAGTATAGGACCTTTTTAGGACTGCCTTATTATTTGTTGGTCGTAGCTTGCTCCCATCTTAGGCGTTTTCCTCACCCATTTGTACTGGTTAATAAACACCTTTGAACTGTGATCATTTAAGTCCGTTTTTACTGTTGCCACCATGAGTTCTTTACAGCAGGAAGTCAGACACTGGAACTTGGGAGTCCAAAGCATGAGGCCATTCGGGACGGTGAAGTCGTGATTGAAGACCAAGAGTGCCGATCCCAGCTGTCAAACTAAGCACCCACTGCACCCAGACCACGGGACTGCAAATCCTACTCGGCATCTACCCTTGCAATACCTTTTCGCTGTGGAACCTAGGTGTATAGGAGCCCTGTATTGGGTTCCTGTGGACACTTGCAATCGGTAGCTGCCTTTATTCTCTGCAGAAAGTCATCAAGCACCATCTTAGGAATTAACAATATCTAACCGTGCTGGTCTACTGCACTGAGCCCCATTACATTTTATTAGAGAACTTTGATACCTCTTCTAAACTACCACTAAGCACCTGAAACTGGCTACTTATCTAAACCCACAATCAACAACAGTTCCTAAAATAATCTTGGGCTGAGTTTGTTCTTCTAAGTGTTGCTGTGACTTTCCATTTAAGAAGGCTGTATTTTCTGACATCTCTTGCCCCACTTTTGACTGTGTAACAGTACTGCTCGATACCTTTTTTTCCTCTCAAGGGTGGTGTGTCCCCCATGCTGTGATGTGTTTATGTTCATTGTTTACCTACTATGTGGCAGCCTTAGCTTACTGCACATGGGTTGTTTCACAGAGGTATATTTTTGACACTTACACATGTGATAATCTATTGTTTGACAATAGCTTGTGTGGGTCAACTGTATTTCACACCAAGCTACTGATCTACTTCGTCAAAGCCTTGCTGCTCGGTCACAATACTAGAACGTTTGGAAATCTCGCGTGGCAGAGACCAATAGAACTCAGCACGAGACGGACGTGCCACTGCTGCTAGATTCAAACAAGTGAAAGAAAAACGGTACTTACACAACAGCAGGAGCCGACGGCTCTATACGGCAGCAGGAGCCGACGGCTCTATACTGCAGCAGGAGCCGACGGCTCTATACGGCAGCAGGAGCCGACGGCTCCATACTGCAGCAGGAGCCGATGGCTCTATACTGCAGCAGGAGCCGACCGATCCATACTGCAGCAGGAGCCGACCGATCCATACTGCAGCAGGAGCCGACAGATATATACTGCAGCAGGAGATGGGGCGCGCAACCACCTCCACGGGTGTTCGCATTGTTCCTGGTAGTCGTGGAGATCCGGGCAGGGCCTGAGGTTTCTGTGAGGTCCCCGCTTTGGGTGTAAAAAAAAAAAAAGCGTTTAATAATACGTACATTTTGACACTCCCACACATTTGCATGCTGGGGGCCGTGGGCAGGTGCAACAATCGGTGGGTCTTGCCGTGCAGGAGGGTGCTTGCACACCTCAGGGCTGCCTGACTGGGTCAGCTGGTCACATGGTAGCCCAGGTGCAAAGAGGGCAGCCATGGTCTGCCCTAATTTAAAATGGTTGCATCTGGTTGTCCTTGCTGCCCTACTTTATAGGGATCTGCTTCAGTTCATTTGGCTTTTGAGTTGTGCTGGTGCTTTGCTCTTGGTGTTCTGCTGCTGGTTTTGTTTGTCTCTGCTTCTGCCTTTGAGGACATTTCTGCTGGTGGTTACTGACTGTTTCTACCTGTTGCGTCTTCCCTGGCTCTTGGAAACAGGCGGTGTAAACTGAAGCACGTGGAGGGTAATACAGCAAGTTCTCGGTCTTCCTCTACAGACTCTAACCAGTGTACCTCCTCCAAGTGTATGAGGGCTCATGTGCTGTCGGATAGGTTGTTCCACATTTGAAGGAAGTCTGAGTGATCCAGGTCTCTGATGCGGTTGTCTGCTTTCTCTTTTGATGGGGAGTCCTCTTCATCTTCCTCTGCGGTGCAGGCTAATGCAGATGATCCTAAGGGGACGTATCTAGATACGGAGGTGCAGGTGGCAGAATAAATGGGGTTTCATCAACCACACTCATGCTTAATGTGTCTTCGGGATGCAGGCCTCCTCCAAGTCAGTTTAACCAATCAGGGCGGGACTGACGCTGCTTCCTGAGATGCTCAAGGACTATCTGGAGCCTGAAAAGGTGGCAATTCCTTGCTTTATGGCCAAGCTTTATCCCTTACAGGGAGAGGAGGGTGCGCTTACGCAGGGGCTTCAGGTGGATACTATTCTGTCCAGCCTGGTAGGTCTCTCATCAGTGAACGGAGGACAGCACAGGGGCAACGTGCTAGTCTCGGAAGCAAGACCACGCAGAGCAGCAGAGGTTTGAATCCCGGAACCGAACTCTGGTATTAAGCGCATTATAGAAATAAAATTAAATATATCAATGGCGGTTGAGGAGGCGGACGTCTGGCATACTGTCGATAAAAGGGTGAATTTGGCCCTGACATACGTCCTTCTGGGCTGCCACATACACCTCTTACACGGCTGAGACTGGTGTGGGTGGTTTTCGTAACTTGGCTCCATTTGTGGTGGAGGGGGAGCGGACAGTGCTCCTCTGTTACAGGCTATGCAGTTGCAGGTGGAGCTGGAGCTCCACCTACTGGATTTGGCATATGATGGGGCGGTGACCGGGGAGCTGCATTCTCGGGCCTCCATCACTTGCAACTCCAGAACTAGCATTCTGTTGGGCATCAAAAGGCGGTGGTCTTGATGATTCCATTTGAGGGCAAGATGTTGTTTGGCGATTCTCTGGTGGACAGGGTGCATGACAGATTCAAAGTGGATAAGAACACTGACAAGCTTCATCGATGCTCTGAGGTGAAGACTAAGGTGGGGGCTTCTGGTCAATGCAAGATGTTTCTGAGTCATTCTGTGTTCAGGGGAGTTTTAGGAAGCCTCCCGGTGGAAGCGGGACAAAAGGGCTGCAGAAGTCAGGCAAACCCTTTGTTCCAGTGACGTCACAGAAGTCCTGATGCCAAATGTGTTGGGGCCTATCTCTGTTGGTTCTGGGCAGCTTGGAAGGCCGTATCTGCTGAGCTGTTGGTGACCAGGACCGTTTGATAGGAATACAAAATTGAATTTATCTCACCTCTGACATGCTCGGGAGCATTGCCAACTCCATTTCCCAGGAGGACAGAAAGCATTCTGCCCATGACCCAGAGTGTCTTGGAACTATTGGAGAAGGACGTGATCCAGGAGGTACCCAGGAGTGAGAGGGCTATGGGGTTTGTGATGAATATATAGTGTTCATCCCTTCTCCCCAGGGAGGAGCCACCCCCCTGTGAGGCTAGGTAGGTGAGCTCCCTCAGCAAGTCACTCCCTAGGAGTCTGGCCAAGTGGGATCTCAATGGGAGTGACTCCACTCTAGGGGACAATGACTCCCATTCCCACAAGGAAATCCCTACACAAGCAAAACTGTCTGCAGAAGGGATTATCTTTAAATACCCAGAACATGGTTTCCCTTCTATTAGCTTCTGGGAATGCTGGACAGAGTACATTTGCAGAAAAGCGCAACATTGCTTGGAACCCAAAACAACCTGTAAAAAGGACGAGCAAATCATGGAGGCGGAGAGAGAAGCATATGCAGGGGAAGCTCTCTGATGCATGCGCACAGGAGAGAGGCGGGGCAGGGTTGAGCCACGGAGCCAGCAACAATCTGAGCGAAGGAGCACGCTAAAGCGAGACACTGGAGGCCCGGAGTGACATACAGCGGAGGAACTATTGTGAGGGGTCCAGGAGACTGTTCCGAAGGTGGCATGACCACAAGAGGATTGTGGTGGGTCAGGAACCCAGCAAAACATAAGAGGTGATGTCTGGAAGGTTGCTCTGGGCAACCCACCAGACCATTGTTCTTCGCCTGCCAAGCCATTACAAAAGGGAAAAGACCATTTACAAATCAGGCTTAGACCCACCACAAAAGGGGCAGTCCAGCCCGAGCAGCTTGATCACATCCCTTCTGCACGAAACCACACGCATCCCCAAACATGTTTTGGCCTTGTTGGGCCTCGTCAGTGAGGAGTAGCTTGGGTTTCTAGGCCCAGTAGGCACAGGACCCATGTCTGGGCATACCCGTCCCACTCATGGTGACTACAGCCAAACAAAAAAGGTGATGGCTGGAAGGTTTAGAATGAATCTTATCCTCTGGCATTGCTCAGGTGCCCACCTAACAACACCGAGACCCTTACCAACTGGTGGAACGAATCCTCCCATCGGCAAAAGTTTGCCAACTGCCGTGAGTTACCAGAACAAGCAGGAAGAGAAATGAAGAGCAGACAAAGCAGATATGTCCCATCACCAAGCTTGTGGAATCAACCCACAGTAACCCAATATCCCAGGGTGATTCTAATAAGGGGATATGCCACGGAGACTACATGAATGTTACCGAAGAGATAGCATTATTGAGGCTGAAAACCTAAGAGAACAGGAAGACCCGTATTGGAAGAAAGTAAGAGAGTTACATAACATAACTTGATGATTACTGACATTCTTGGATGAAAGGCTATGATAAAGACACTGAATGCAGCCCAAACAGCTGTGATAAAAGTCAAAGACAACCAAAATCAGAAGAAAGACCCCTCAGGAGGCGGGTTATTAAACACAGGAAAAGGGTATAAGATACCACAACAGAGAGGAAGAGACAACACCTGAAGTAAAAAGGTTCAGGTTGCTAAGAAAGAAAGAGCCACAGTCTTGAAGAGTACATAAGAAAGTCTCGGGAGCTGTTGGATTAGGCAGCCCATTGCCTTGGCCTATTCTGGGGCGCAGGTCTCTTTGCCAGCTTTTGTTCAGGGTTGCTCTAAAAGAGGCACAGCGGTATCTTGGGCAGAGGGAAGGGGAGTGCCGAATCAGGAGATCTGCAGGGCGGCTACCTGGGCTGACACCAATACGTTTATAAGACGCTATCGTCTCAATTTGCTAATGCAAGGGTCTTCCTCCTTTGGGGAGGGGGTTTTGAGTGCTGGGACTATGATTCAAGGGTGATTTGTTATGGTGTTCAGAAATAAAGTTGGTAATGGGGCGATGCAACTGCACAATGGTTGGTCTATGTTTTTGTGTTCATGGATTAATATTTCACTGCCGTCTTTGAAGTACTTGGACGAGGAATAGGGACATGGAGGTAATGACCCGGTTACTTACCAGTAAACTTCATTACTTCCTCATCACAGTACTTACGATTCTTCTCGCCTGCCTTGGTGCGGCATGAAAAACTAATGTGTTGTGGGGGAGGAAGGAGTATTGTATTCTCTGGAGAGATGAGGCAGGTATGAGAGCGAGTTAAAAGATGGAATGGATTCCTGAGATGGAGGCCGAGAACCTTGCAAGAACTGTGATATGGAAGAGTAGGACTAGGAGTGATGAAGATTATGGATAAGTAACCTGGCGATGAAGAAAAACAATATTCTATTCTGCCATACCCAAAGTGCCTCCCAGCCAAGTTTCCCAGTTCCATGCAACACCACGAGCCAGTCCTGGTTTTTGAGTCAAAAAATTTAATTTTTCTTATTGCAAGGGAAGGCCTAGAAGCCCAAGCATGCAGTGCAGGGAAAAAAAAACAGTCTTGCTCAAAGATTCCACATGGAACAGGGAAACTGGGCGGCTATGAAAGTGAAGGGCCAGTTTTTGGTGTCAAAGTGGAACTGTTTGATGAGTTGCACAAAAGAAACACATTGATATTTGCGAGTGTGGACCACTTTTCCCTGGGTACCTATGCCAGGTTTATGCTCCAGTCCTAACCTGGCTCTTTTATTTCGTGCAGCCAGAGCAGTCCAACCCTTTGCAGCAGGAGTGGTCCCTACAGGACAGCAGAAGCAATGCAGTCATGCCACACTGTAGGCACTCCCCTGTGCAGCAGAAGCTGTGCGTCGTGCCACACTGTAGTGCAACCACTCTCCTGTGCAGCAGAAGCTGTGCAGTCATGCCACACTGTAGTGCAACCACTCCCCTGTGCAGCAGAAGCTGTGCAGTCATGCCAAACTGTAGTGCAACCGCTCCCCTGTGCAGCAGAAGCAGTGCAGTCACGGCATACTGTAGGCACTCCCCTGTGCAGCAGAAGCTGTGCAGTCATGCCACACTGTAGTGCAACCACTCCCCTGTGTAGCAGAAGCTGTGCAGTCATGCCACACTGTAGTGCAACCGCTCCCCTGTGCAGCAGAATCAGTGCAGTCATGCCATACTGTAGTGCAAGCACTCCCCTGTGCAGCAGAAGCAGTCTAGTCATGCCACACTGTGGTGCAAGCACTCCCCTGTGCAGCAGAAGCAGTCTAGTCATGCCACACTGTAGTGCAAGCACTCCCCTGTGCAGCAGGTGCAGTGTCCACCCACCCCTTTGCACCAGGAGTGGTCACTCCTTACCTTTAGTGAAGCAGGCAGGGGCTGTGCTTTCAGTGCAACCTGGTCCAGGCAGTTATCTCACCCGCATGAACAAAATCCGGTTTTCTCACCCGGTCTGGCAACTCAACCGGCTGTTCAATCCTCAAATAATCATTCAGGGCAGAGGAAACGCGGACGCATTGAGAGCAACCATGTCAGTGCGGGACAGGAGCTGAGAGAGAGAACTCCGGCGGCCATGTCAGTGCGGGACAGGAGCTGAGAGAGAGAACTCCGGCGGCCATGTCAGTGCGGGACAGGAGCTGAGAGAGAGAACTCCGGCGGCCATGTCAGTGCGGGACAGGAGCTGAGAGAGCGAGAACTCCGGCGGCCATGTCAGTGCGGGACAGGAGCTGAGAGAGAGAACTCCGGCGGCCATGTCAGTGCGGGACAGGAGCTGAGAGAGAGAACTCCAGCGGCCATGTCAGTGCGGGTCCGGGTGCGACTCCAGCTGCCATGTCAGGGAGGGCAATGGAAGAGTAGAAGCTGGCTTACAGCAGCCATATTGTGAGCTACAGAGATGGCGTGGGGTCAGTGCCCGTACAAGAGGCAGCAGCACAGCGGAGATGGTGCGGTGCAAGGATGGGAGATAGAGTGGATGGCGTGAGTCTCCAGTCAGCCCCACTTCATAGCGTGGGGACATCTTACGGTTGATTACCGTTCCAATATGGCCGCTTAGTTGGATACGGTAGACGCTGGGGACCACCTTTGTAACATGGGCGCATGACGCCATCTTTGTAAGGGAAACACCCTCCAAAAATAAAAGAGCCGACGAGGCTGCCATCTTTGGCTCAAAGCACAGGAAGTGCTGGTCCAGTGGTCCTCGGTCAGTGGCGGCCTCGGGGTTCACAGCGTCTCGAGCCAGGGCACAGGAGGCTCTGGAATATCCGGCGGAAATGCAACAAACCCCGCCCCCATTTCCGGTGGCTGTCACTGGATACTTTGAATACAAAAGCATACTTACATGCATGCCAATATTTTGCTACAGCTGGGAGGGAGATTTTGTGACAGAAATCGGGGGAAGGGAATTTTCCCATTGGATTGATTTGAGGTTACAAATATTTTAGGGGGGAGAAAGTAAAAAATGAGCAACATTTTTGATGAAAAAATCAGGAGTCTCCCTCCTAAATCGGGAGGGTTGGCATGTATGTACTTCACAACAACAAACTGTATAGGAGGTTTTATTAACATTCCAAAATGGTTTCGCTCAACACTTCACAATTAGGGAGACCAGATCATTTAAGGGCGCAGAATTGCACGACTACTGCCCCCAAAATACAGGGTTCAAGATTGCCTGTTATTTATATCAATGTACACATTTTACAATCTGATGATCTAAGCAAATAATGTTATAAATAACAAATCACTCACCACCCCCAACAGAAACACAAAAAAAGACATTTGCTTAATTTTGCAGTGCTGGAGATTAGAACCCCCCCCCCCCCAAGCCCTGCCGATGACCAGCAAGTGTCACATTGCACTTTGCTATTATTGAATAGACAGCTTGCCACAAAGCCCCATTACAGGCAGCGTCCAGGGGGGATAGCTCAGCGGCAAGGTACTCGCCTTGGAAGCAACACAGGCTCGATCCCGGGTCTGCGCTTAGAAACCGCTGGGTATTCAAGCGCGTTATAAATACGCAACTAAGACAAACACTATTGTAACAGAGCCTAGATGCGCCCGGCTGTGTGAGCGCTTTAAAATTGCACCAAAAAAATAATAATTATGTACAAGCTTCAATTGAATGAAACAAAAGAAATCCAGCCCACACAAAATGGCACAGCACTGTCCTATTTGGTAGGCACTGGATTGCTTTCGTTTTCTTCAATAGACTGCTTGCTACATAAAGCCTGTAACAGACTTTCAAGCAATCCATTGAATGAGACAACCAAAGTCCAGCATCTACCAAATAGTACAGTGAATGTGACACTGAATTCTCACAGGCAGAGCTTGAGTTCACATCCCGGCAGTGTAGCGGGAAATACAAAAACACAAATTGCTGGTGGGAGTAGAGGGAGCCCCGGCTCATCAGACGTTTGGGAAACTGCTGGGGCTCAGTCGCGGCTAGTCCCGGCCCACTTAAAGCCTGGGATCACCCTATTTAGAAGAGGTAGAGCACGAGAACCAGCCAGCAGTGAGGCAGTGATGTCAGTCGTGTCCATTTTTCCCCACCCAAAACTTTTTTTGTAACATCAGTGGCAGATGGCATTTTAACTCAAACACTGCTCAAAACTGTAGGACCTTTACGTATGCAGGACACTGACCTGTTAAGAGTGTAAAAAGAGATTCAGACCTCCTAATTTGCATATGTATTCACACCAACAAAAGTGACTTCACATAAAAGGGCACTGCAAGGAGTGTCATCAGTCTTTGCTATTCGAGGGCATCATGGGACAGTAACAAAATGTTCACGCACTCTTCAATCGCAAACTCAGATTATTCTAATCTGCGGCTTAACATTTTCATGCAATATTCATTCCCAAATATATCAAAAATTCTAATTAGCCTTGTCAACTAGTCTAATATTCTTCTATTATCTGAGAAGAAACCCATCAACATCACTTTTCAGATCGCTGGAGCGGGGAATAATAGTTTACCTCTATGTCTTTAATAGAATCTTTCCTAAACATGTGGAAAAGTTGTCTTCTATGGCGCGTTCGGAGGCATGTATTATGCTTGTTCAAAGCCTACTAACAATAAAGCTACTTGGCCATCTGTTCAATCCTCTGCCTTCACAATATCCTGTAATTTGGCACCTGCTGGAAAGACCTTTGAGTCCACTGATCCTCTTGCCGAATGATCTCAGAAAACCCCAGCTTGCTCCATGTGACCCATCTCGCTGAGGTGGCACAGGAGACTGCTTGTAGGCGGTTTGGTAAGATCTATCAATATCTAAGTTTCTTTGTTTGGACTAAGATGTGTTGTCATTTTATAAATTGTGAGAAATCGCACAACAAAGTTTAGTAACTGTTCTGTATGTTTTTCCCCTCTGTAGATAACCAAGTCGCTATCTCTACCACATCTGCAGTAACAGGATTGCTGTCCCTTCCCACCAAATAGCTACACCAGCAGGTCCAAGCTGCTTTATATATAGCTCTCAACTCACACGCTTTTGGCGGTTGTCACCCGCCTTGTAAAGGGCTGACTCACCCGCCAGGCCTCCTGCACGGCCATACATTCCAATGGGCGCCTCAGCCGCCGAAAACAAAATCGGGTGATTTCACCCGTCTTTGCAACACAAATGGTTCAGAGCTATGCTTTACATGACTTTGCTGTGGCTGGAGGTCTTGAGCTATGGGTGAAACTCCTGGCTTCCTCCAAAAGTCCAGGCTTTCTCAAACGATTCCAGAAATCATCTATGTTACTAGTGTGGAGTGGACCCATTCGGTACCAACAGGTGAAAATTCCCTGCTAGGTCCTGGGTATGTGCTGTATCTGTGGGAGAAGTACCTGCAGTCTCGTATCAAACTCTAAGTGACTTGGGAACCAACCTTCAGAATACCAAAAGTGATTTAATATCACCATTCTGGCCCTCTGCTTCCTGTTGTATGTACAGTAGCATATGTATGATTATTTCAAACTGGGGGAAGGCGTATTCCATCTCTAGTCCCTACTGCTGGTAGAATGCATCCATGGCCGACGCCATTGGATCGGCCTGCAGCTGAAACATCTCTACAGCTGATGGTTGAGCCTTGAGGCAAATAGATCTATGCAAAAGGGCCATCTCCCAGGTTCCTAAAATTGCAGTCTGCCACTGTGTTTAAAAGACCTAGCAACTGGCGTCACTGAGATGCTCTTTCCAGACAGTAGTGCCAGAAATCATTTGCCAACTCTGCAAGGAACCAGGATGTCATGCGTCTGAGGTGACCAACATACTTCACTGCTGAGGCATTGTCCATTCGGAGCAGGACACAGCCCTTCGCTACTTGCAGAGTCAATGTTCTCATAGCAAACACACCTGCTATTAGTTCCAGGCAATGCATGCAATACCTGTGCTCCCCTGCCGGCCACCATCGGCCGGCTGTCGGAGTCCTGCAACAGGACACCTGTCAGACTCCGGTTCCACCTCCCCTTGCTCCTCACCTGATTCTTCGGAGGTTTGTTCCTTGAGATAACACTTGGTCTTTGGAAGCTTCTTTTTCTTGATGGAAGTCGTGTCCTTAGGAGTCCGGACCTTCTTCTCGTGTAGATAAGGTCTAGCCCCTCCAGAGGCCACCTTGACAGTGGTGGGAACCTGTCTTGGAGGCTCCCAGGGGGGGGCAGCCTCACATCAAGGGAAAAAGCCAAAAGGCAGAAAAAACTCTGTGGATCTTGATTGAAGGAGATGGTGTGGTCTGTCTTTAGGAACCAAGGGTGAGTGAAGGAAACACCTCTTAACAGCTGAGTTGCCGGAAGATGACACGAAGGTGGCTGATGGGGCTGAATTGTGGTCTTCAAACGGAATACCTGAAGCAGATTCCTCTACATAGGCAAAGGAACAGGGAGTAGCAAGAAAACTCTCTCCCGCAAGTAAATATTAGGATTTGATGAGAAACTACAAAAGAATAGAAGCGACAAGAGGAATACTGCATAGGGTCAAAACAAAATAAGGAGGACTAGTAAACAGAGGAAAAGAATTAAATAGATGGCTGCATCCAGGTGGAAGAGAGGAAAGGCAAGACACCACGGTGCAGACAATCAGACAATAGAGCGGTGAAAGAAAGAGCTGCGCCCTGTCAGAAGACCGCAGGCGGGGAGCCGACAACAGCGGAGGACGCCGAGGCAGATAAGGCGAGAAAGAACAGCCGTGCACAGTCAGAAGGG
Organism: Ambystoma mexicanum; assembly: GCF_040938575.1. Taxonomy (NCBI): domain Eukaryota; kingdom Metazoa; phylum Chordata; class Amphibia; order Caudata; family Ambystomatidae; genus Ambystoma; species Ambystoma mexicanum. Next base: position 20,887,093 of record NC_090935.1, read on the forward strand.
CTGCAGGCGGAGTGTAAGGAACGGCAAAGAAGCCGAAGCGGTAAGGTACACGGTAGAGCCGCGTACAGACAGAAGGGCTGCAGGCGGGGAGCAGAGACAGCAAGACGCCGAAGCAGGTAAGATAAAATAATAGAGCTGCGTTCAGTCGGGGAACCGCAGGCGGAGAGTTAGGGAGCGGCGGAGAAGCTGAAAAAAGAAGGTAAACCGAGCGGGCCGAAGGGAGACGGAGTCAAATAAGTACGAAAAGGCAAGAACAAGGGAAGCACAGAAAGGAAAGTAGAAGGCAAAACAAACGGCTACAAAGAGCCTGAGGAAAAAAGGCTAGCACTGAGAGTAAACAGAGCGTTAGCGTGACAAAACACAGATACAACGCACCGAACCAGGGGGCGGAGTCAGAACTTATAGAAGACTCTGCTATGCTGGGTGAGGACTAGAGCGTAGCATGCAGCTCGCTAGTACCTCCAGTGACTCCATAACTTCCACCCTCGGTTCCTGACAGTATACCCCCCTCTCCTCGGGGGTCCCTCCGGTTTGCCCAGGTGCAACTGATGAATTCTTTTTACCAGATGGGGGGCATGGATGTGGCCTTTCTGTTCCCAAGATCTCTCTTCAATTGGATAGCCTTTCCAATGAATCAGGTATTGCAATCTGCCCTTGCGGTACCTGGAATCGACTAGACGAGCCACCTCATATTCGTCCGGAACCTCTTCCACTTGAGTAAGCCCTCTACAAACTGGTCTTTGGAATGGATGATCTTCCTTATGCTCCTTGAGTAAGGAGACGTGGAAGACAGGATGTACTCTTTTGAGAGAGCTAGGGAGTTTTAGCTTTTACGCCACTGGGTTGACTTGTTGAACAATGGTAAAGGGCCCAATAAAACGTGGGGAGAACTTCACAGTATGGACCCATTTCTGGAGAAATCTGGTGGACAACCAAACTAGTTGTCCTGTTTTCCAATCTGGGTTGGAACGTCTGCTTCTATCAGCCCATCTCTTTTGCGAATGTTGGCTAGCCAAGAGTGCCTTTTTCGCTAGATCCTGATCTTCGTGCAGGTCTCTTAATGTCCCATCCAATGCAGGAATCTTGGTAGTAGGTGGAGAAAGATGGGGTAGGTGTTGCTGATGAAATCCGTAGGTACAAAGGAAAGGACTCATCTGAATCGAGGTGTGTAGAGCATTGTTATAGGCAAACTCAGCTTGCGGGAGGAATTGATACCACTCTTTCTGCTGGGGACTACAAAAACACCTTAAATATGTTTCCAGGCTGGCGTTAAGTCTTTCTGTCTGGCTGTTACTTTGAGGATGATATCCGGATGAAAGGGCTCTTTGGATACCCGAAATGCAGCAGAGGGTAGCCCAGAGTCTGGAAGTGAATTGGGATCCTCGAACTGAAACAATGGTTCTGGGCAATCCATGCAGGGGGACAATGTCTCTAAGAAAGGCAACTGCGGTATCATAGGCTGACGGAACTTGTTTGAAGGCTGTGAAATGTGCCAGTTTGCTGTATGAATCAATCGTCACCATGATTACTGTCATGCCATAAGACTGAGGCAGATCCACTATAAAATCCATGGATATGTGTTCCCAGGGGCGCACCGGTAAAGAAGGTTGCTGCAGCAGTCCGAAAGGCTTACCAATCTGATACTTGTTAGAGGCACAAACAGAACAAGTAGACACGTACTGGTATACATCGTCTCTGAGGGTTGGCCACCAGAAGCCCCTACTTAGCAGTTCATATGTCTTTCTAATACCTGGATGGCCAGTCAAGGGTGTGTCATGGCACCAGGAAAGAACCTTGCTTTGGAGTTTCTTGGTAGGGATGAATAAAGCCTTCTTGTGGTAGTACAACCCATTGTTTCCTTGGACGATAGTAGAAGGAAGCTCAGTGCAGGTCTGATACTGGGGTATCAACTCCTTGAGAAAGGAGGTAGTGGTAGCCAGAATCTTGAGTCCAGGAAACATCAAGTCTTGTCCTTGAGAGAACCCAGATCCTTCTCCAAGACTTTGTGATAAAAGCATCAGCTTTCTTGTTTTCTGTACCCGGAATGTAAGTAATTACAAAGTCATATTGCAAGAAAAAATAAGCCCATCTGGTGTGTCGCGCGTTAGAGCATTCCATTTGTTGTAACACTCTAAGGTTACGATGATCCGTGCGGATAATAAAGCAGTGTACGGCACCTTGTAAGAGGAGGCGCCATTCTTGGCAAGCCAACTTGATTGCCAACAGCTCTCTTTCTAGTACTGAGTAGTTCCGTTCACTGCAGGTCAATGATTTGGAGAAATAGGCCACTGGATGTTCATAGCCATCGTCAGAACATTGTAGTAGAATTGCCCCTACGGCTCCGACTGAAGCATCGGTTTCTAGGATGAACTGTTTTGACTGATCAGGTTGGGCTAATATGGGTGCTGTGGAGAACCTTTTCTTGAGAAAAAGGAAAGCCTCCCTGGGTTCTTGGTCGAAGGTGAACTTGACACCCTTCTTGAGTAGTGAAAAGTTGGATAATCCGAGGAAGCTCTGTAGTTCCTTGATGTTTGTCGGTTCCCTCCATTCCATAATAGCCTTGACCTTATTGGGATCCATCTTGATACCTTCCTGGGAAAGGATGAATCCTAGATATGACAACTCGAATTGGCATTTTTCTGGTTTGACTAACAGCTGATGGGACTGTAGTCGTTGCAACACTCTCTTTACCTGTTGCCGGTGTTCGGTTAATTCTTTAGAAAATATTAGGATGTCTAGGTAGACCACCACTGACAAGAATAACATGTCTGCAAATACCTTGTCCATGTATCTTTGAAAAATTGCTGGAGCGTTTACAAGGCCAAACGGCATTACTTTATATTCAAACAGCTCAAAGGGGGTCCGAAACGCCGTCTTCCAATCATCTCTGTGTCTTATTCTCAGGAGGTGTTATGCACCTCTCAGGTCGAGTTTGGTGAAGTACTTTGCCCCTTGCACTGCCTCCAGTATGTTTCGTATCAAGGGCATAGGGTATCGATCTCGGATGGTTACCTTGTTGAGACCTCTGTAGTCTATGCATGTGCGTAACTCAGCGGAATCCTTCTTTGGTATAAAGAATAACGAGGCTCCACAAGATGATTTAGACTCTTGTATTAGTCCGTTTTGGAGATTGGCATCAAGTTAGTCTCGGAGGGCACCTCTTTCTGGAAGAGACAAAGGGTACATCCGACCAAAAGGCACCGTAGACTTTGGCAACAGGTCTATACAACAGTCTTCTGCCCGGTGTGGAGGTAGCTGTCTGGGTATGGTATCCAGGAACACCTCTGAATATTCCTGATACTGGGTTGGGACGGAGGACACGATTAAAGGGCTGATGACCTTGGTTCCTTCTTTGGCTGCTTCCTTAGGGGCAGAAGGATTCATGCAATTTGCCTTACAGAACAGTGAGTTAAAGCTAACCCTATTTGCAGTCCAATCTATATGAGGGTTATGCTTCCTTAACCACGGAATTCCTAATACCAAAGGAAAATGAGCTGCTCTGATCTGGTCGAAGACCAGAAATTCTTGTTGGTGGCCCAGTTCCATTCGCAGAGGAATTGTCTCACTCACGATAGGTCCTGAGGACAAGGGTTTCCCATCCATGCCCTCTAATGGAATGGGCCTTGACTTGGGTCTTGTGAGAACAAGGTTCTCCTTGGCCCAGTTGAGGTCCATTAAGTTTCCAGCTGCTCCGCAATCCAACATCGCCAACACTTCAATGGGATCGGGGTCAGACAACCATAGGAAGACTTTAAACACCATTAAACTGTTTTCTTCTGTGTCCTCTATTGTTCGTGCATTGTAGCAAGGGTGATTGATAGATCCCCCGACACTTCCCTTGCCGCAGTTCGGGAGTTGGAGTTTTCCTTCCACCTAGGAGGAACCTCTGGACAATTCCGTAATAGATGTTTCAAAGACCCGCAGTACATGCACAAACCGGCTTCCTTGCAGCGTCTTTTCTCTTCAGGAGTAAAAGGACCACGAGTGGCTCCTATCTGCATGGGCTCATCTGTTAAGGGGAGCGTCTGCTGAGCAGGAGTCTGGGAGGGTAGACCAGTAGCCTGCAGGGTTCCGCAAACCAGCCTTCTTTCCCGATGACGCTCCTGTAACCGAAACTCAATCTGGAGGGCTAGAGTCATCAAACTTTGAAATGAAGTAGGACAAGCCACTCGAGCAAGCTCGTCCTTAATTTCATCTTGAAGCCCTCATCTGAATATCGTCTGCTGTGCCGAGTCCGGCCAATCCGCCTTGGCAGCAAGCCTCAGGAATCGGGAAATATATGTTTGGACATCCATGTTTCCCTGACGAACATCCAAGATTGCTTCCAAGGAAGAGTACAAAACTTCAGGTCTGTCAAACCTATCCTTAAATGCTGCTACAAATTGGTCATAGTTATTCAAGGAGGGATCCTCGCTTGAGACTAACAGTGTAGCCCATGATAAGGCATTCCCTGTGAGATTGGCAATGATGAAACCAACTCTTGATCGATCCGTTCCATAAGCAAGTGGCCGGAAAGCGAAGTAGACTTTGCAGGCGTCCAAAAAATTCTTAAGTCCTCCGGGATGACCATCATATTTGCCAAAAGAGAGTGGCATGGTTGGTAAATCATCATGATCATCTCGGTGTAGTACCACCTGCTGTCGAAGAGCGATGTTTTCCGTTCTCAAGGCTTGGACTTCTGCAATAAGATTCTGCATTGCCACGACTAGTTCTTGGTACTGCTCCAAGGACGCCATGGGTATAGTAGGGCGTTGTATTCTGTCAGACTCCATTTCCACCTCCCCTTGCTCCTCACCTGATTCTTCAGAGGTTTGTTCCTTGAGATAACACTTGGTCTTTGAAAGCTTCTTTTTCTTGATGGAAGTCGTGTCCTTAGGAGTCTGGACCTTCTTCTCGTGTAGATAAGGTCTAGCCCCTCCAGAGGCCACCTTGACAGTGGTGGGAACCTGTCTTGGAGGCTCCCAGGGGGGCCAGCCTCACATCCAGGGAAAAAGCCAAAAGGCAGAAAAAACCCTGTGGATCTTGATTGAAGGAGATGGTGTGGTCTGTCCTTAGGAACCAAGGGTGAGTGAAGGAAACACCTCTTAACAGCGGAGTTGCCGGAAGAGGACACTGAAGGTGGCTGATGGGGCTGAATTGTGGTCTTCAAACGGAATATCTGAAGCAGACTCCTCTACACAGGCAAAGGAACAGGGAGTAGCAAGAAAACTTTCTCTCCCGCAAGTAAATATCAGGATATGATGAGAAACTACAAAAGAATAGAAGCAACAAGAGGAATACTGCATAGGGTCAAAAGAAAATAGGGAGGACTAGTAAACAGAGGAAAAGAATTAAATAGATGGCTGCATCCGGGTGGAAGAGAGGAAAGGCAAGACACTGCGGTGCAGAAAATCAGACAATAGAGCGGTGAAAGAAAGAGCCGCGCCCTGTCGGAAGACTGCAGGCGGGGAGCCGACAACAGCGGAGGACGCTGAGGCAGATAAGGCGAGAAAGAACAGCCGCACACAGTCAGAAGGGCTGCAGGCGGAGTGTAAGGAACAGCAAAGAAGCCAAAGCGTTAAGGTACAGGGAAGAACCGCGTACAGACAGAAGGGCTGCAGGCGGGGAGCAGAGATGGCAAGACGCCGAAGCCGGTAAGATAAAAGAATAGAGCCGCGTACAGTCGGGGAACTGCAGGCGGGGAGTTAGGGAGCGGTGGAGAAGCCAAAAAAAGAAGGTAAACAGAGCGGGCCGAAGGGAGACAGAGTCAAATAAGTACGAAAAGGCAACAACAAGAGCAAGGGAAGCACAGAAAGGAAAGTAGAAGGCAAAACAAACGGCTACAAAGAGCCTGAGGAAAAAAGGCTAGCACAGAGTAAACAGAGCGTTAGCGTGACAAAACACAGATACAACGCACCGAACCAGGGGGCGGAGTCAGAACTTATAGAAGACTCTGCCATGTTGGGTGAGGACTAGAGCGTAGCATGCAGCTCGCTAGTACCTCCAGCGACTCCATAACTTCCACCCTCGGTTCCTGACAACACCTAACACTGTCTGCTTATATTGCTACATTGAAGGATGCCAAAAATCACACTCCCATTCCATGTCTTCGCGTGATCCAAACACCAACGTATGTCTGTCCTGGCATTGCTGGAGATACGAGTGATAGGCATAGGTGTTCACTTTTATTCAGCCTCAGGAGAGCAAGGGATATTGTTTGGATAGAGGAAACTGACAAACCTATCCTGGCTAAGTCCGAGAGATGTATTCGCCGAGATACCCAGCAATTCCACTTGTGGCTTGGCTTTAGTTCCGGCTTTTCCTCCCAAGTTACCAGGAAGCACATGCTTTGCCTGTACTTGCTTGGATAGCAGGTCTTCGTCCTGCAACATGACAAACATGTCATTCCTATTCCCTGTTTGCGGAGCATGTTCACCACTGGCATCAGAAGCTTTGTGAAGCACCAGGGCACAGAGGATACCCGAATGGGAGATTCATGAATTCCCAAGTCTGTGTCGCCCAGATGAACCTCAGAAAGCGTCTATGGCGGGGATGTATGAAGACTGCCAGATAGGCATCCCTGAGACCTAACAGTGCCAGCCAGTCGCCTGGTTTCAGCAAATCCCGGGGGAGGTGAATATCCTCCATTTGAAATGCCTGTACATGAGAAACCTGTTGATGCTTTAAAGTTTATTACCGGCCCCACCTTGTCTTCCCTCCTTACCAGAAATCCACTGCTGAGAAAACAGTCTTGTTGCAAGCAGCCACTATGGCGTTCTTTCTGGCTATCTGGTTGATCCACTTGTTAATCATTCAGGTATCGTTCGCATCAAATCTGATCGGGAAGGCCGTTGAAGCTGTATGAGCGGTGAAAGAAATTCCAGGTGAAAAATGTGAAGTTTGTAAAAACTCGTACCAATAATCAAATCACAAAACAAACCTGCCTCCTACTTTGAACACATCCACTTTGCTCACCTGTGGTGGCCGGCTGTTTCTTTGGTCCTCCACTACATCTGCTTCCTTTGCAGTCTCTTCTGCAGGATAGGTGAAAAGGGTTTTATCAGGGGCCTGCATGACTGCTGAAGATTATGCGCCCTTTGTGGAACCTTTGCTGTGTCACATGGCTGGACAAGATGCCCTTTGCTTACCTTAATACTGGCTCTTGTGCAGCACTGTAGAGGCCCCGAAGAAACTGGCCATTTCCTTTATGTAGGAGTACCCAAAGAACAGGTCCTTCACCTTCTCGCTTGCTTCAGATGTAGCTAGCTTTGGTCCATCTTCAAAAGCACACTCCAGCATCTCTCTGCGGAGCTGGCGCCATTCGCATTTCCCAGCCGACAAATGGATCTTAAGGTCCAACTCATCAATAAATCTGGATCGAGCAGTGTTCAATTTTTGCCGCTTGGCCCAACTCCAGGATACTGACCAGAGGCCCGTTCCTGTCCAGTAACTTGTTCAGACCCCTCCCTCAGGATGGAGCAATGCCCTGGTTTAGGGTGCTTGCCTTACTTCATTAGAAAGTTTATTTCTTATTTTGTTGGATCCAGTATGGGTTTTGCCACTATTTATTTATTCAGATATCGACGGGGGCATTATAATCATAATAGTTTTTTGATAACGTGCTTAATACCAATGAGTGGTATCTAAGCACGGGGCCAGGATTCAAACCTGTGTTGCAATGCGTTGTCTTGCTTCCAAGACATACGCGTCACCCCTTTGATACCCCCCCAACCATTCCACTTACTATTTGTTCCTGCTTTCTTTGTCCAGACGGGTTCCCAGATGTTTCCGAGATGCAGTTTACTCCTACCATGCCAATCTGGGGTGGGCAAGGGCATCAGAGTACCCGCCTACTGCTGTTATTTATGTAGTATAATACAGTCAAAGAAGACTTATTTTTACAGATAATCAAACCAATTAACCAACAAATTGAAAATATAATAATAAGATAGTCTAAAAATAGTTAATCCAATAATTGCTTGATAAAATAGGAACATTTGGTCAGATGATACATCATGCTTATATTATTAATGACTTTCAAAGGTTTGTGATCCGTCCGGATCACAAATTCCACACCCCAGACAACATTTTTAAATCTCTCTACCGCCCAATAACATGCGAGGGCTTCCTTTTCAAGAACTAAATAACGTACTTCTGCACCTTTCAGACCATGTGACGCATGTGCTATTATAACTTCCGATCCATCATCTTGTTTCTGTGCCAGAACAGCTCCCAAGCCGCCCTCACTAGCATCCACCGTAATGATAGTCAATTTTCTTGTATCAAAACATCCCAAAGGTTTAGCCATATCTATTTCCTCTTTGATTCTAGAAAACTCTACATCACATTCACGACTCCATATAAAATCCACACCTTTCCTTAATATTTTCCTCATCTCCAGAACTTTAGTTGCATAGTTCTCTACAAATTTTTGATAAAACTCTGTTATACCTAAAAATGAACGAAGTTCACTTTTGGTCGTGGGGTTCTCAATTTCCTTTATGGAGTTAATAATGCTTTCCTTGGGTTTCACCCCCTCAGATGACACCTCGTGACCCAGGTAGTCCACCTTAGATACAGCAAATTTACACTTCTCTTCCCTTAGAGTAATGCCTCTCTCTTCAAAGATTTTCAACACAGCATTTAAACTCCTGTCATGCTCATCCAACGTCTCTCCACATATTAACAAATCGTCTTGGAAGCAAAACACTCCCTTTACACATCCAAGCAGCCAATCCATAATCTTTTGAAATACCGATGAGGCTGACGCCAAACCGAAAGGCATTCATCTGAATTGAAACACGCCCTCATGAGTTATGAAAGCCGTAACCTTTCTACATTCTTCCGTCAGCTCTACCTGGTGATATGCAGACGCCATATCAAGCTTTGAAAATATCTTCCCTTGGCCCACCATAGTTAACATCTCACCCATGTTTGGCATCACACACTTGTTGAGCTCGCGCATGTCTATGCACAACCTCAGATCACCAGAACCCTTTTTTACTACCACGACTGGTGACACCCACTCGACACCTCCTGCTCTCTCAATCACACCCATTTGTAGTAATTTCTTTAGTTCATTTTTCACACCTTCTCTTAAAGAGAAAGGTAGAGACCTGAGTTTCGCAACAACTGGCAAACTACCCCTTTTTAGAACAATCTGGTGTTGAAATCCTTTCACTTTCCCCAAACTTTTCTCAAAGACTCCATTATGCTCTGTCACATACTTGCTTGAATTAGTGCACGGCAACGACACCTGGAGCACTTGCTCAAGATGATTAGGATCTAATCGGATGGGCAGACTCTTCTGTTCTCTCCACCCCAGCAATGATTGCCCTTTCTTAGTGACATATACTTTACCTTTACACCTCCTTCCTTTGAACTCAAATTCACTTCACACATACCCCAGTGTCAGGATCCGTAAGTCAAGGAGGCAAATGCGCGATCTTTCTTTCCCGACTCGCTTGGTTTCTTCACGTGTGGTTCCTTCACTTTTGTCACGAAGACGTTATTTCAGAACACGGAAGTTTGCTCAGCCACTTCGTTCCGTGTGCTTTAGGAAGCATTGGTCTTTGCCATGGAAACGCTCTCACTCTGCGTACTTGAAGTCACGTGTCTTCACGCATGGTTAGAATATCACGTGACTTTTGGTTTTCGTCTTATGTCCCGCCTTCCCCGATACTCGCTGCTTCTGAAATTGTCATTTCTCTTGCCGCTAAGTTTCTAACCTTGCTTCTGCTGAGTTTAGTGTATTGTGACCCGGACTGCCTACTGGATTCCTGTTGTTTTGTCCCTCTTGTCAGTGCCTCGACCCTCGGAACTGCTTATTGGAACTGTTACGGATTACGGACGTCTGCTCGGATTTGACCCGCTTGGTTTTTGACTATTGGAACTGCTCTTGGAGTTTTCTTCTCATCTACGTCCTTCGTTCTACTGCTACTGGAACTTTTCTACGGACCTCCTTGTTTTCACTGGGAACTGGAAAAGTAACTAGGCGTCCGCGTGCCGTCGGTGGGTAGGTGGATCACTCATTGCTTGCGGACTTCCTACTCTTCATTGAACTCTTCCATTCTGGACTTCCTTGGAAACTATCATCCGGTAAGACTGTTCCTTTAATTCTTCTATCCTGCTTTTGCTCCTTGTGAAGTTCCTGGTTAGTTACGGATTATTTCTTTGTTCTCCTCAGAATTCTGACGTCATATTCCCATTGTAAATTGCCAGTCAGTCAACTAAATCTATTCTCAGGTACTTGCAGTCTGGTTGGTTGGTTGAGCATAGCTATTGTATTTGTCTTGTGTCACTAATGCATTGTTCCTTTGCAGGTTGACTGGTTCCTGTGACGTCCTCTCATCTCAAAACCATCTTTTGGTTAATTGACTGGTCAGAGAGTTTTTTATTCCTCTCTGTTTGGTACATTGACAAAATGAATTCGTCTTCTACACGACGAGTTCAAAATCTTGAAGTCAGGATTCTGGTTACTTGGTCTAGGAAATTCTCCTGACTTAACACCCAGCAATTCAATCCTGTCCTGATTGTACCCTCCAGGATTGATATCTGGCTCTGTTAATCGACTTACCACCCCACTCATCTCCTTCTCAAACACACTTCTGGACACTAACGTAATCTTTGAGCCAGAATCCGCCATCATGGAAACTTTATGACCATTCACATTCACAACCACATATGGTCGCTCACAGTCGTCTCCATTTTCACCATCCATCACAACATTTATGGTATTAACGATGACATTCTGCATTGGAAGTATTGCTTCCTCTTCTGACGATCTTCCATCCTCTTCTTCATTGACGTAAAGGACCTTCCTTTGACTGGACTGTCCAAATTGGTAGTTCTTACAGCAGTTGGCAAAATGACCTTTCCTTTTGCACTTTACACATGTCGCTTTGTGACCTCGACACACGATGGACGAAGCAAAATGCGTGCTACTCGCACATCAAAAACACAGTCTGCCCTCTCTTCTTTCTGTTCTCTGCACTGGTTCCTGGTTTTTCTTCTCTTCCCCGACACCTCTATTCGACTGCTTGGTTTTCCCCCCTTCTTTTGCTTTTGTTATCTGCCACAGTTAATACTTCACTCTTGACTTCCTTTAGATCAGGGGTGCACAACTGATTTTGACAGAGGGCCGAAAGTACCCTACATGATGGCTATAGTGGGCTGAAAAGTAAATGTGGGTGGGGTGGTTGGCGTGGCGTGGCAGGAGGCTTTTTCAACCCCTAATATTTATTAAACACTATGCCCCATGGCTCCCACCCCTCATGCAAACACTATGCCCCAAGGCCCCCACCCCTCAAGCAAACACTATGCCCCATGGCCCCCACTTCCCAACCAAACACTATGCCCCATGGCCCCCACCCCTCATGCAAACACTATGCCCCAAGACACCCCCCCTCAAGCAAACACTTTGCCTCATGACACCCCCCCTCAAGCAAACACTATGCCCAATGACACCCACCCCTCATGCAAACACTATGCCCCATGGCCCCCACTCCCCAACCAAACACTATGCCCCATGGCCCCCACCCCTCATGCAAACATTAGGCCCCAAGACACCCACCCCTCATGCAAACACTATGTCCCATGGCCCCCACTCCCCAGCCAAACACTATGCCCCATGACACCCACCCCTCATGCAAACACTATGCCCCAAGACACCCACCCCTCAAGCAAACACTATACCCCATAGCCCGACTCCCCGACCAAACACTATGCCCCAAGACACCCACCCCTCATGCAAACACTATGCCCCAAGACACCCACCCCTCATGCAAACACTATTCCCCAAGACACCCACCCCTCAAGCAAACACTATGCCCCATAGCCCCACTCCCCGACCAAACAATATGCCCCATGACACCCACCCCTCATGCAAACACTATGCCCCAAGACACCCACCCCTCATGCAAACACAATGCCCCATGACACCCTCATGCAAACACTATGCCCCAAGACACCCACCCCTCATGCAAACACTATGCCCCAAGACACCCACCCCTCAAGCCAACACTATGCCCCATGCCACCAAGCATGCGCCATGCATACATACTCATACAGACCCCAACGCCCCCACCCCTGCATACAAACTAACAAGCATACACCATGCACCCATACAGACCCAAACCCCCCACCCCCAACTCAGCACACAAACCCACAAGCATACACCATGCACCCATACAGACCCGAACCCCCCACCCCCAACTCAGCACACAAACCCACAAGCATGCACCCATACAGACCTGACCCCCCACCCCCAACTCAGCATACAAACTCACAAGCATACACCATGCACCCATACAGACCCCACCCCCAACTCACCATACAAACTCACAAGTATACACCATGCACCCATACAGACCCAAACCCCCCCACCCCCAACTCAGCACACAAACCCACAAGCATACACCATGCACCCATACAGACCCGAACCCCCACTCCCAACTCAGCACACAAACCCACAAGCATACACCATTCACCCATACAGACCCAAACCCCCCACCCCAGTACACAAACTCAAAAGCATACACCATGCACCCATACAGACCCCACCCCTAACTCAGCATACAAACTCACAAGTATACACCATGCACCCATACAGGCCCGAACCCCCCACCCCCAACTCAGCACACAAACCCACAAGCATACACCATGCACCCATACAGACCCGAGCCCCCCCACCACCCCACGCCCAACTCAGCACACAAACTCACAAGCATACTGCATGCACCCATACAGACCCCACCCCAACTCACCATACAAACTCACATGCATACACCATGCATCCATACAGACCTGAACCCCCCACCCCCCAACTCACCAAACAAACTTACAAGCATGCACGCATACAGACCCGGACCCCCGACCCCCACATCTCAACATACACTGAACGTGCACACAACAACAAAAAACATTCAGGCAGACCCGACCCCTCCAACCTCCCCCCCCAGCATCTCAACATACACTTCACTTGCACACAAACACATTCAGGCAGACCCGACACACACCCCACCCCTGCATCTCAACACACACTGCACTTGCACACCAACACATTCAAGCAGACCCGCCACACACCCCACCCCCGCATCTCAACATACACTGAACTTGAACACAAACACATTCAGGCAGACCCGACCCCCACAACCCCCTCCGCATCTCAACACACAATCCACTTGCACACAAACACATTCAGGCAGACCCGACACACACCCCACCCCCGCATCTCAACATACACTGAACTTGCACACAAACACATTCAGGCAGACCCGACCCCCACACCCCCTCCGCATCTCAACACACACTGCACTTGCACACAAACACATTTAAGCAGACCCGACACACACCCCGCCCCCGCATCTCAACATACACTGAACCTGCACACAAACACATTCAGGCAGACCCCTCTCCCCCCTCCGCATCTCAACACACAATCCACTTGCACACAAACACATTCAGGCAGACCCGACACACTCCCCACCCCCGCATCTCAACATACACTGAACTTGCACACAAACACATTCAGGCAGACCTGACCCCCACACCCCCTCCGCATCTCAACACACACTGCACTTGCACACAAACACATTCAAGCAGACCCGACACACACCCCACCCCCACATCTCAACATTCACTGCAGACATACAAATACAAACACACCCATACACACCCAACACACACCCCCACCTCTGCATCTCAACATACATACAAAAACAAAAAACACAGTCAGGACGGACCCGAGACAGACACACACACAAACATACAGCCCCCCCCCCCCCATGTACTTACCCAGACGTGCTGGAACGCTGGCGAGGCTTCTGGCACTACGGCTGGCGTGGCAAGCAAGGCTGAAATGCCTTCCGGCATCAAGCCTTACTGGCCACGCCAGCCGTAGTGCTAGCACTCCATTGGTGCAGCACACACGCACTACGTGGCTCATAGGAGCTGCGTTGTTCGTGTGCACTGAACCAATGAGGGCCAGTGTTTTGTCCGGCCCGAAAGACAACAAAGACTTTCCTAATGGAGGGCGGCCGATGCTGCTTGCGGGCCGCCCTCCATTAGGAAAGTCTTTGTGCCTCGCGGGCCGGACAAAACGGTATGGCGGGCCGCAACTGGCCCGCGGGCCGTATGTTGTGCACCCATGCTTTATATCATTTGTTTCGTTCTTTGACAACTTCGCGACACATGTTAATGAGTGTTCCACGCGTTTTGCAAGATCTAAGACTTCATCTAGATTGGGGTCTTCCCTTAGCCACAATTCTTCACGTATCTTATTTGATCTACAGGGAGTCATGAACTGGTCACGGATATGTTCATCGAATGTTCCTTGAAACTTGCAAGTTCATGCTAAATGTTGCAGCGCCGTTACATATTCTTCAACCGACTCACCCTGAGCTTGCATTCTCATGTGGAAATTATATCGTTCCAATATCGTGCTGGTTTCGGTTGAAATGCTTGTCCAGCTTGATCAGAGCTACATCAAATTCACTTACAGCATCACCATCACTGCCATCTCCCATTGGCTGGGGAAGTGTCTCATATATTCTCTGGCCTTCGTACCCCAGGAAATGTAGTAGCAAAGCCAACTTCCTTTCACCCGAGTATGATGTTGCCCCAGCTGCCTTCATATAATGTAAAAATCCTTTACGCCATTGAGCCCACCGTATTTTGGCTGGACCTGGCACTGGCATGAATATTGGAGGACCTGCTATTCCAGGTAGACCCGCCATGCTCCTGGGTTGGAATACTGCTTTCACAAACAGGATTTGCTACTGCTTTCACAATCCTTGTACAATTGCCGGGTGGAATACCAGGTTTTCACTCCTTTTATTTCCTGTGCTAGACACAGTCTTTGCAAAATTCCTTCCGAAAACAATGCCTCTCTCAAAGCTAGTGTTAGTGGTGGAGTGAGGCTGCCTGCACTGGATGCAAAGTAATGCTCCTTTTTGCCAAACTGGTGGTTTGCAAGTTCACCAATCACTGCCCTTGCATGAAACCTCTTATATGCTTCTTCTCCCCTTTCCCCGCGCTCCCAGTTTAAATATTTTTCTTCAATCCATCCAGGCTTGCCATCTGCAAGAGAATTCCTGGTCATTTGCTTGCTCAGCTTCACACGAACTAGCCGGATGCAATACAGAACGGCTGTAATGCAGTGCGCTTTTGGTTGCACTATGTTACAATGCGCTTCATTTACCGGTAGTACGGTAATCTTCCTCCTTGCTTTGCGCACTGGCTCCTCCTCTTTCCGGAACACCGATAGGCTTTAGGTGCTTGATAGAGGACGAATCGGAAAGCTGGGGTAGCTAATGGCGCAGGTGCCCAAACTAGACTTTCCTTAAGACTTCACACAACAGCGCCATATCATGTGCTCTATTTACAGTCAGACAACCAAACGCGGCAAGCTTTTCCGAGGCTGTGGAGTTCGTGGAGCGTCGCAGCGCACACTTACTTGGCATATGAAACAACCGTCCTTGCAACGCCTGGGGTTGACGGAGCGGCCAATCAATCAATAATCTTTGATGTCCTGGGTGTTAGTCTTAGCAATGCACAGTGGTGGCGCAAGTTATGGTTGCTTAGCTTAGCATAACTGGCAAATTTCAGGGGTTTTTCGGTTTTACTTGGAACCATAACGTCCCTTTAACAAAGTTTTTTTGATGAATTTCATAGGTTTTTAGTAGCTCAATTTAACCATAACGTCCCTTTAACAACATTTATTTTACTGAATTTCATAGGTTTTTAGTAGCACAACTTAACCATAACGTCCCTTTAACAAAGTTATTTTTACTGAATACACATATACATAGTGTGAATTTGATAGATGTTTACTAGGATTCCCTTACTTTATATACATGTAACATAGAACATACTGAATGATTCATATGTCCGCGGACTGTGTGCATGTCCGCAAACAACTTCAACACTACCCAAAAACTCAGGGGGTATCTAAAATTGTTCTATCATGTCATATAAACACTGCACAAGTTAAAAAAAAACAGCACATAAACACATTATATGTAATAATAAATACAACACATCAACCATCCATTTAAATACCATATGTAGTAAAATGGAATATACCAAGACAAAAAAGATATGGCTCCAACATAATTTCCTCACAGAAACTGCACAGCTAGGAGCAACAGTAGACCCACACAACAGTAAGAATACAACTCACCACAAACTAGTAAGTAAACTTCATTTCTCTTATATATTTCTAAACTTTTTGTATTGGGTACACTAAAATTAATATATTTGTGTTTTTTACACAGAAATGTGCAGTACTTTGGAATGGCTTGAGGAACATTTTCCACGTGAGGAAATGTCTGAAGACAGTGATACTAATGGTAGACACTTCTCTATATAAGTAAATTAATAATCATTACTTTATGTATACTTAACATATATATGTATATATTTTTTTTTATTTAATTGTATAACACATTTTTTTAACAGACCATACAAAAATTTAAAATAATCCACCAAAAGAAAATGGACATGCTCATGGAAAATTTCAATCTTTTGAAACATTTTGTGGAGGACCACATAAAAGAAAAAATGTAAATACCATTGTCCCAAATGTACCTGTTCCCCCTCTCCATGTCCCAGTCAACTATCTCCAAACCTCAACACCTAGAAAAACTTTTTGATGAGACTTCCATCCCTTCAACCTCTCCCATCCATCCTCTCCAAACGCCTAATTCCCCTGTATTTGTACCAATCACCAACTTCAACCACGGTTCTTTTACTTGGATGATTTTCATGACATTTTTTCACACATTTGTCCTTGCAAGCATCCATCCTTTCTTGCCGCAACATCCACCACCACATCAGTCTCTCTTACTTTGCCCAGCCAGGCTGGCAACACCAAAGTGTTCGCCCTTTTACCTCTCATAAGTTCAAAAGAGCTCACACCTGTTTCAAGACTCGGGCCATCCGCAATGCATACAACCTTTCTCTCACAGCCATTTTCCTGTCTAAACCACATGCATTCGCTCCTCGTATAGCTTCCATGATACATCGATTAACCCTTTCGACCATACCATTTCCTTGGGGATAATATAAAGGAGTTCTTTTGTGCTAAATTCCACACTTATCAAGGTAATCATGGAACAATTTTCCGGTAAACTGCAGACCATTATCTGTGAGAATACTTCTGGGTAGACCTTCCCTCTC
Source organism: Ambystoma mexicanum (assembly GCF_040938575.1). Lineage (NCBI taxonomy): Eukaryota > Metazoa > Chordata > Amphibia > Caudata > Ambystomatidae > Ambystoma > Ambystoma mexicanum. The sequence goes on from NC_090935.1 coordinate 20,904,250, forward strand.
AAACACACATTCCAGAAATTCTATAATACGCTGACATGTCACTTCTCTCATGATCTTGAACTCAGTCCACCTCGAGAAAGTGTCAACCAGGACAAGGATAAACCTTCCTCGACCCGCACCCATGTCAACCCGTTCTAAAACATCCATCGCTAAATTCTGCCACACTCCCTCAGGTGCAATTGACTTTTCCATGGGCTGGGACACCGGCAACAAATTCTTCCCCGATTTCACACGATCGATACATGCACCAACTACTCTTTCAATTTCACAATCGATCCCTGGCCACCAGTAATCTGCCTTTTTCACTTCTTTAGTCTTACACACACCTATATGTCCTTGATGAGCAGATCTTATCAACCTTTCCCTCAAACATCCGTTCTACCCTTTCCACATCACTCTCGGTGCCATTCCCTCATTGGATACAGCTAAGCAGTCACACAGCCATCCACCAATCACATCCAAGACCTCTACATCTAACTCCATCATCAGAGCTCCGCACTTCAAATGTACTGTTGATCACTCGGAGTACAAGTCTCATATCATTGGAAAGCACCTACTACAAAAACTACTCTACAAGTCTGCAAGATTTCTACTTACAGCTGCGTGCATATCCACATGCATGAATACAAACTACAGGTATGCATATTTTATTCAGAGTACATGTACAACTCTTAGGAATCGATATAAACAGAGTAATGCCACTAAACCTGCATAACCTATACATACATGCCAACCCTCCCGATTTAGGTGCGAGACTCCCAATTTTTCATTGAAAAATCGCACTATTTTCTACTGTATCCCGCCTAAATTAATGCTAATCCCAATGCAATCCTATGGGAAAAATAAATGTTCCCAATTGCTGTGGTGAAATCTCCCTCTCAGGCGCTCCTGATTGTTGGCATGTCTACCTATAAAATGAACTTATTTACATTTTTCCCATCTACTATAATCAACTGTCACTTCCAAACCTGTCTGCTATCTACAACACAGCTTCAAAAAACCAAGTGAATTTCATACACTTAAAATTCTACTCATTTGTTGAACTAACATATTGTAAATACAATATAAAGGCTGTACATAGTCAAATGAAATGCATGCATACACTATGTTCAGATATCAAACAAGAATACTACCACAAAAACATAAAAATCAACGTCTAAATTCACATCAGTGCTATAAACACACAAAATTACTCACTTCTTTCTTTTACAATTGCAGTGAAGACCACTATCCTGAAAATAAGCAGCATCTGAACTACAAACAACATATCCGAAGAAACCTGCTCATTCCACAAACAAAGAGTAAGTATAATACTACCTTAATATTCTTACTGTTCCTCAAACACACTGTGTGTTTCATTCATGAAATTTGCGCACCAAATAAAACGCAGATTTCTGAACCATTCTGCCCACAAATCCCCATTTATTAAACAGGGATTAGCAGGCAGAATGGCACACACAACCCTGTTTTTTTGGAACACAAATAACATACCCAACCCCTAGAATGTTAGTATTACAAAACAAATAACTGTTTTAATTGTATACCATTAGGTTTACTATTAATGCTTTTCCTCACCACTAGCTCACTTTCTACTCTCATCTGAACCGCAGTTTAGTAACACACAAATAGAAGAATAGCCTTCCCAACTAATTGTGTAGGTAACTGGAGGGACAGCTCAAGGAAAGGTGGGAGGACTTAAGAGCTAATAGTACTTGAAACGAAAGAGGGGGCGTCCTACCACTTATTTTTGGTTACTTTACATATATATTTCTGTAAAGGCTGAACTATTCAACATGCTTAGTATGACAGAAGCTATTTTATTGAGCTAGCTTTCATACAAAAAGGCGAGCAATCAAGCCCTAGAAGGTTACACTGTAGCTTTTTTATTTAGCCAGTGTTAGTAGGTACAAATAAGTTTTTTCATTAGGTTAACATGCCAAATTTTTGTTTTTTATGTACATGTGAATTAAAGAACATTCATTTTGCTCAGCAAATACATCAAAGAGAAATAGCAAATGCATAGGAAAAATTAACAAAACATATAAAGACATAAACAGGCTTAGTGATTTTCAAACCCATGTGAACGTTGTTGTTTGACCTCAGTGTGCAGTGTGCAATGTGTACAAAAAACATAGTCTAATTAAAGTGCAAGGAGTCAAAACCATGATGACTAGGTCCCTTTGTCTTTGAGTCAACATCAATATACCCAATGTCAGAAAGAAATGTTTTTTTGATTCATGGTTTTGACTCCTTGTTTTCCAGTACAGAAACTTTGCCTCCTCTATCAAAATGTAAAACGAAACAGAAAATGATTAACAAGAATTCGGGCTATCACTACTGCTAAAACTGGTCCTATAAATTTTGATATACTAGCAAGTAACCATACCAAAAAAAGTATTTTGGCAAAAATGTTCCGCCACAGAGTCCTTCAAAATGTTATAAAAACAGGAGACAAATCATGCACAACCCTTCAAACCTACCGTAGAAAATTAATCTTAGAAGCTTTGATAGATAGTGCAATCCTTCTCAAAAGAAAGTTATTCATTTTAGTATTAAACAGAATGAAAGGACTAACAAAACTAACTACTAAATTACAAAATAAACTTCTCAATAAACGGAATGTCAACAAAAATAACTTCTTAAACATCTGTGGAGGTGAATGGAGTCACACAACGAGCACAGAACCATATTTTATTGAAGAAACATACAAACAAAACCAAACAAACACAATTGCCATACATAGCAGTAGACGAGCTTATGAAAAAATGAATAATACCATAATGGAACAAGAAATACTGCTTACAAAAATATCCCCAGAAAACTCAGCATTACCTCTCCATTCGACTGTACCAGAACGTCCAGTATACAAATGGCCATGCACGTCAATGTGTAACATTCCCAAAAAATCTTTCAAATCTTTACGCCACTTCCTCAATCAGTATGTGAAAGGCAAAGACAACATCAAAATGAAAGTGCTGCACAATATGGATACCTGTCCAGTGCGAAATACACAGGACTACAAGGACATTCATTAGCCTGCATTTCAGGACCTATTTGCAAAAGCACCTTCCATCATATCAAAATGATATCAATACATCATTCAACTATAAGAAATCTAGTCTATAAACTGTTCTATGCTAAAAGTCCTGTTTTAGCACTAACCAATTTAAATAACAATCTTCTACATGGTACAACCAAAGAATTACTCGAAGAAATCGACCATATCCAGAGAAAATATTTTGGAAGTGAAAGCCACTTACAAAATGCAATAGCTTTACAACAGACTAGCAACAATTGTACACATGGCAACCATTTACTACACACATACAAAAAAGAAATACTAAGTACATCCGCTGAAGCACCAAACCATGTGTGTGTGTGTTGCCGCAGAATGTTTTATAAAAGTAACACAAAATCTCTAGACGTAACATACAAAATAGAAGACAATGAAGATTCCAAATTGTTTGAATTAGCTCTCTACCTTATAGCGGAAAACAAATACGAAATAACTGATCCCTTAATACTTTGCAGTTACTGCACTGCAAAACTTGACAACAACCAAACTCCTTCACGTGCTATTACAAATAACTTGGAATTATTCCAACTACCAAAACCCCTGCAACAACTTAATTTATATGAGAGCATCATAATTCAAACAGTGCACCCATTTCAAGCAATAATACGCCTTCAACCAAAAACAGCAAAATTACCTACCTCTGAATTGGTGAAAGGCATTTGTGGCAAAGTAGTTTATTTACCATTAGATCTGAAAGAAAATGTGCACACTCTGGGAGTGCAAGGTCCAATAGAGCAATCTTTATTTGTCTTGGTAAATGCTGTACCTACAAAAGACCAAAAGAATTAGCAACAACTCATAGACTTACATAAAGTTAGACAAGGCTTGCAATATCTAAAAGAAAATAATGAATGCTACAAAGAAATAAATATTGAAGAAAACTTAAGGGAAAGAACTGAAATAATTGGACTTGGCGTCGTGTCACCATGGGAACTAAATAAATAGTCCCAAAATGGCGGCCGGCTGCTGTGTACGAAGCCAACGCGAGTGATTCCAGTTCTGCTTAGAAGGTGAGTGGTGTTCGCTGCCCTCGCGCAGCGCTGTCTCGTTTTACTTTGGCCTTTCAGCCCAGTTAATTTCTCGCCGTGAACTTTAGAAATGTCTGATATAAGACCACAACACGAGCGAATATAGAGAGATGGTTTCTAACCAAACAAATCACTATGTTGTCGCACATTTTATTTTTATAACACATTTTATTAGATTTATATCATGCAACCATTGGGCCTTCTGGGGCCAACATTTAAACAACATTAATGATAATAATAGAAATAAAAATAACGTTGGATGGGAAAAACACTCATATGGAACACATGCTATATGCTATTATGTAGCATTCAGTACATAGTGTAATATTGTTTGGTACGAAAGTAGATTTTCCGCAGCATTGTCCACAACCCTTAGTCTATTATGTTATGATATTAGAAGTTCAGTAGTTCATATCGGGTCTTCCCAGCGTTGCCACACTCTATCTGCTTTTTCAGGGCAACCTCTGGCTCTGTACACCCTCCTTTCTATTGCGATGCCGATTTCTACATCTGTAATCCACTGATTCACCTGCGGCGTTTCCGCTGCCCACCATATACATGCTATGTTTCTTTTGATGATCGCTCTTGTGGTCATGAGGCAGGGCTTTTCGTATTTTGAGAGATCTATCCCACTGGCCACTCCCAGTAGCAACAGTTTGGGATCTCTGGGGATCGTCTGGTTGAGGACTCTTGATAACACGTCGCAGCATTGCTGCCAGTAATGATTGATTACCGGGCATTCCCACAGTATATGAAAGAAGGTTCCTTCCTCTTCCCGGCAGCGCAGGCAGTTGGATTCAGCTATTTTGCCCCATTGATACAGGGGTACCCTCGGGTAATAGATCCTGTGCAGTATCTTCAGTTGTACTAGGCGTAGTCTGGCCGATATGGTAACTTCACGGGGGTACATCAGGATTTGGACCCAGTCTTCCGACATAATTTCTCCCACTTCAGCCTCCCATTTCGACTTTAATCGTTCCAGTTCTGTTGTGGCAAAGGAGGTGATAACACTGTACATCACAGTGGTGACCTTGGCTGGAATATGGTCCACCACTATGTTCCGTTCCAGTGGAGTAGTCTCTGCCATGTCGGAGAGAGAAGGGAGGTGCTGTTACAGGGCGTGTCGGAGCTGCGTGTAGTGATATCTCTCGGTTTCCGGGAGGTCAAAGGTCGAAATCAGTTCATCAAAAGGTCTAATAGACCCTTCTGTTATAATGTCTTTCACTTTTTCTATGGCGTGTCTCATCCACACCGGCCATTTCAGCAGTTTGATTACCTCGGGGAGGTTCCTGTTGTTCCACAGTGGTTGTAATGGAGTGATTTTGTCTCCCCAGCCTACAAAGGTGTGTGACTCTGCCCAGATACGTGGCGTGTGCGAGGTGATATCACGTGGAGATGCCCTAGGTGTCGCAGCATATAATTCCATGGGGGGTGACGCTCTCACATGTGGTAGTGTGGGATCGGCGTGTAGAGTGTCATTTATCACCGCCATCTGACTGGCCCAGTAGTATGTCTGTAGCCTCGGTAGACCGATACCTCCTTCCCATATTGACCTTTGTAGAGTTTGAAGCGCTATCCTCGGGTGTCCGCCACCCCACAGGAGTTGCCTAAGTACACGCTCTATCTCTTGGAACGTCTTGGTTGGTATATGCTGCAGGGCATTCTGTAGAACATACAGGTAGTGGGGAAGTGCTAATATTTTGAACAATGCAGCTCGTCCTAAGAGGGTCAGGGGTAGAGACTTCCAATATTGCACATCTCTTGTAAATCTTTCCGTAATGGGTTGCAGGTTGTTGGGTGTATAGTCGTTGAGATTTCTTGTGATCTGGACGCCCAGGTATCGAAATTGTTCATGCGCGATGTCATACGGGCAGGGTTCAGGGGGCTCGTTTCCCAGTTGGTTCAGTGCAAATAGTGTGGTTTTGGATCAGTTCACTTTCAAACCACTAAAGTTGCCGTATTCTTGCAATTGCTGTGTTACCACTGGGCAAGTTGTTTTAGGTTCTTGATGTTGTCGCACATTTGAAGCGTTTGTTAATACATAATAACTTATGCATCTAATATGAGGTTATTCAAATAGATAGCTTCTATTACATTAGAAGATGCTCACTCACAGCATTTGAAGCCTAATCAATGTTCTGCCCCTATAAAATATAATTTTCATAATAAAAATATATGGTGCATGATTTGGAATTAAAAATGCAATTTGTTTTGACAATAGATTATATATAAATGGGATTTGGCCCAACATATTCCTATCGCAAGAGGAGATACTCACCCCCGGTGTAGGTAAATTAGCTTATTCAGAAACATTTGGTCTAATTACAAAATCAAGCCTGAGAAAAACCGTGACTAACTGATTACCCATCTCTTGTCTCTGTATGTGTGTTTGTCTTTCCCCATCCCTTTTTTCTCTCTTTGCCCCATTAACATCATATATGTATGACCCGTTTGCGATTTTTTTTTTGTTGTAAGGATGGCAATTATTTCTCTATTTTTTGTTGATTTTTGATGTTTCTCTTGATTTGTGATGGTGATTTGTTGTTTTTAACTGGATGTTGCAACACATGATACTGTCCAATTGTTTTGTTGGTCTGGCATCACAAATACTTGACTCTTTTATTTAATATTGCGTATTTCCCTTCATAAATGTCTGCCATTACTAGTATGACCGCACTAGCCCTGATTTGAGAAAGGCCACATGGGGCCGAAACACGTGTTATCACCATAAGGGCGAATGTTAAATATTGGATGTTCCTAAATTGGAAAATTAAAATAAAATTCAACACCTTTCACAATCTTAAAGGGTGCATTGTCCTGGATTTTTTCTTATGTCTTTGACATACTTGTATCTGAAATAATTCAAGTCGAGTCACCAGAAACTGGTCAATTTGAACTTCTAGATCCTGCTACAGTATCCAATATTTTAGACCATTATACAATTCATCCATTACACTCTAATGACACCATAGATGATGCACTAGAAACGTACCAAATGCGACAAACCAAAGGATCACCAATCAGCATATGGGATAAAAGTATAGAAGCACATGCTTTTCCTCTACTATTTCCTACTGGCAAAGTAGGAAGGTACGATGATAGACCCACTCAGATAACAGCATCAGAATACCGCTTGTTACGAATGTATTCTGAAGATCCAAATTTTGTCTAAATCTGGGAATACATATTCCACCTACTCTTTGAAAGTGAACTAGCAACTCTATGTTACGGAGTTGCACACATATTAAAATCACGAACCCACTTTCAAAATATGTCAGCTATGCAATTAATACAAAAAGTGCAAGAAAAAGATGAAGTTTTACAATCAAGCATTACAAATCTATTAGGAAACATGAGTGGTACGAAAGAGTACTGGTTCCGACGTCACGGAGATGTACATTGTATGAAAAGAAACCTCGGCCCACCTACTTGGTTTGTTACATTAAGTTGTGCAGAATATGCATGGGAAGATTTACATGATTTCCTACGCATATCAACCCAAAACAAAACAAGCATAGATATACTAACACCTGGACAACTTTGCTCTCTAGATCCTGTTAACGTTTCAAGATATTTCCATCATCGTTTCATTGCTTTGCTACACTTTATTTGTAATAAAACTGTTCCTCCCCTTGGAGAAGTGCAACACTTCTTTTGGAGAAAAGAATACCAAGCCAGAGGAGCACCACATATCCACATGCTTTTATGTATTAAGATGCTCCTACCTAAATTTGGTCATGACAGTGACGCCACTGTTTTACAGTTTATCGAAAAATATGCACTTGTGAAATTCCATTGGAAGCCACAAATAGTGAACTTCATGCACAAATTTTACAATTTCAAAGACACAAATGTGGCAAATATTGTTGTCGCAAATACAAAAACAAAGGGAAATATAACACCAAATGCCGCTTTGGTTTCCCTAGACCAGTTACAGAAACAGGTGAAGTGAACAACCTCATGTCTTCAGTTAGACATAGTGTTAAAGATAAATCACCTAAGAACATGTATTACATAAAAAGAACAGAAGAAGCAAAATAGATCAATGATTACAATGCAATCATTGCCCTCTTATGGAATGCAAACATAGATGTGCAGTACATTGCAGACAATTCCACTGCAGTTGCACGATATGTTACAGCCTACTTAAACACAGAAAAAGCAGAACTTCAAGACCTCTGGAATGACCTATCATCGGACAAAACACTATCTCAGAAATTGTACAGCTTAGGTATAAAAATGCTCTCTCATAGAGAATGTGGCTCCTATGAATGAAGCTGCAGATCGTTTAACCGGTACTGTTTTGTATGGAAAATCTGAAAATATAGTATGGCTAAGTCTTGGTCCTGCTAAATCTAGAAAAAGAGTTCTCAAATCATACGACGACATAGAAACAATAGCCAAAAATGATCCCAACAGCCTAGACATTTTGAAAAAAATTTACTAGACACATACTACCCAAACAAGACTAGCACTTTGGAAACCATGTGTCTATACCACATAGCCCAAAACTTCACATACAAAAATAATATAAAACCTGATGAAAAAAAGGTAGATATAGAGTGACAGATTGTGAAGGCAGCTTAGTTAAACTTACAAAAAGAAGGTTAATTAATCATATCAAATTATCATTAAAATCTCCTCAATATAAAGAACTATATTACATGTCCCTGCTACAACTTTTTAAACCATGGAGAAAAGAAGAAGAGATACTATAAAAATATGATTCCTATGATGACGCTTTCAAAGCAAATTAAAGCACTATCACCAATAGAAACTTTTACGCAGTACAAAACAATGTTGCACAATGAACAGCAACACGAAGAACGACGCCAGGCCCAACTAGATAAGGACACTCCCAACAGTAGTCAACCTTCTGTAACAGGAAGTCAAGAACCACTGGGACAGCTACTAATAGCAAATGAGGCAGAATTAGCTATGACAGAAGTAGAGAACACCATGTGTCACTATGAAGAAGATACAGAAGACTTAACTGTACTACAATCAAAACTGAACAACGAGCAGCGTACCATTTTTCAAGAAGTAACAAAAGAAATTGCACATGGTGTACAACATAAAAATAAAGAATGTGCCTGCCAAAATTCCAAACCTATACTACTACACATCAGTGGTGAAGCTGGTTCAGGCAAAACATTCTTAATCAAAATCATCAGCAAGTTCCTTCAACAATTGACAAACAACAAACTGTCAGCTGTTATAACTGCCCCCACTGGTGTAGCTGCCCACAACACAGGTGGTGTCACTTTACACTGATTACTACTCCTTCCAGTAGAACACCAAAACAAATTAGAATATTACACACTTTCTACAGATGCTGCAATGGAACTACGCAGAGTGTTAAAACAAATTAAAATGATACTAATAGATGAAGTGAGCATGGTCTCCAACCTAATGCTGGCTTTGATTCACCTCAGATTGCAAGAAGTACTTAAAACAAACTACAAAGAGCTCTTTGGAGGAAACCACATTATTGTTTTCGGAGATCTTCTTCAATTGACACCAGTGAAAGGTGAACCTATTTTTAAAACCTTAGGACACAAACTCTGCCGTAAAACTATTGGCAGCATAGGAAATGTCAACCTTTGGCAACCTTTACAATACAGAGAATTAACAGAAAACATGCGCCAATCTGCACACCTCACTTACGCCAACATTTTAAAAAGTATTAGAGTTGGTACTATCTCAAGAAGCACAAGCAATATTAAAAACCCAGCACATCCATGCACTTTATGGGCATAACCCATGTGCTACTGATGTTATGGAACAATTAGCCCACAAAAATGTCAATTGTATGTCCTTACTGCCAACTCTTGCAAGCTGTTCTAAATTCAATGAAACAATGTTGAAAAAAGAAATGCAACCAATAATTTTTGCTCTACAGACAAACTGGATGTACATGGTATGACACTACCCATGTGTCAACAAGCCACAACAAGACTAAATACCTTAGAAAATTCTATCTCCAACACAGCTGGTTTGGAGAAAATATTAGAATTATCCTTAAACTGTAGAGTAATGCTTAAACGTAACCTTGACGTGGAGCAATGACTAGTTAATGGAGCACTGGGTACAGTTGTTGGCTTTCAAACATACCCATGTGACAACAACATTCAGTTTGTCAATATTCTGTTTGACAAACTTACAGAAGTAAAAAGGATAGGGCGCTCAAAAGCTCGATTCCTTCTCTTCAAAGACATGTATGTACGCAGAGAACAATCTTCTCTAACTCTAGCATACGCAGTCACCATTAACAAATCACAAGGTCTTACCCTAGACAAAGCATTGACAGATATTGGGAACACAATCTTTAAAGAAGGCATGAGCTACGTAGCACTATCACGCTTATGTAGACCTGACGGTCTATTTCTAATCAACTTTGATGCAAGTAAAGTAAAAACTGATATTCCTTGCATTTTAGAATACAATAGACTACATTCACTATACACCCCCAATCTAAAAACATATTCTCTTCCACAAAAAGGAAAACGTTGTAAAAGAAAACTAATTCAAACAGAAATGCAACAGAATCTCACTGCAAATCCTCCAAAGAGAGTAAAAGAAGCTAATACCTCATCAATTACCACAACCAAAGAAGAACCTATTACTCAAAGTAACTCAGGTAATTGTTCAAAGAAGCAACACACACTCCGAAAAAATGACTTGGACGCAGAACTATCCGGTCCATTTAAATTTTCAAATATAACTGGTGTAAGTTGCTACGCAAATGTAGCAATGAATATTCTATTTCAATTGCCACCAATTGTTGACAACATTTACTTACACAGTACAGACCAATTGTGTTTGCAAATGTTAGTCCTTCATAGAAACGCAACAAACAATCCTGACAACACATATAGTGTTCATGAAATAAGACAAGAATTGGACTACTGTGCTGAAATGGTGAAATTCACTATAAACTCACAAGAAGATCCTCAAGAATTTCTAATGTACTTACTACAAGTACTGGAAAACAAAAACATACCTATAAATGAAATCTTCCAGATTTCATACATGTGGAAACATACATGCACTCTCTGCAACAATGTGGCACAGGAACAAATCCCTAATGAGCGCTTCGTGTATGTATCCATACCTAATTGTGAATCCGTTCCATTTCAGCAACTTGTACAAAATGCAAACCATGGTAGATTATGTTCTACCTGCAATTCAGATAATCGCTCCACCTTACTAATACAAACACATAGTAAATACGTAATACTAATGCTTCTACATTACAATGCAGATGGTACCAAAAACAACTGCAAGCTGACTGGATTCACACATGGTCAAGTATCACTTGGTAAGAAAACCTTCACAACAATAGATATAATCTACCACGCAGGAGCCACAACCAATGCAGGTCACTTCACTGCATATATAAAAAAGAAATGTGGATGGTTCGAATGTAATGATAGTACCATTACTCTAAAGCAGAGATTACCAGCAAATCTTACAAACGCTTATTTAATCTTCTTAAAACCAAAATGTAATAACTAATCTGTATTTAAACATTAACAAAACTTCAATTAAAAAAAATATAAACTGTTACAATACACCAACAGGTATCTAACTGCTTCAAAAATCTGCAACAAGCCAACAGATAGAACATGAGCCAGAAACAAGTGAACACTGAAAAACAAACAAATCGACTGTAGCATAACAAAAAAAGTTTTTTTTTAATCCGACATGGATTTTTTTCCCCACAGACCCAATGATTTGAAAAACAAACACAGAAACTGAGCAAATTGCACAGTACACTGGTTTGTAAACTACTAAATATGAGGGTCGTAAAAAAGCTGAAATGTCTATTATACAATGTAATAAGTCTTTATAAAATACATACACTAACATGCTCTTTTCTTATATCACAGAAATTGAAAAAGAATATGTGCTCCATTTACCCAACTCATGAAAAAATATATCCAATCTCAAAAAATCAAACAGTAAGTATATTCTAATAGAACGCATAAATACTGCTGCATAACAGAACCATTGAAGCAAACATCTAACCATACACCACAATACAAAATGTTTACTTCCATGGATATGCTATAATGCAGTGCTTGTTACCAAACTCTACAATCTTAATGACAAACTATACCAATCAAACAGTACACAAACTGTAGATTTGTAAATATTTGATAGATATTCGATTATATGGGTGTGATCTATGGGTGCAATATGCTGCGATGGTTGTGGCCAGGGCCTAGAGTCTTGGGTGTATGGCCTACGGCCTGCGGCCATGCACCAAAGACTCTAGGCCCTGGCCACAACCACCGCAGCATATCATACCAATAGAATCAAACATTTTAACTGTGCCAGATGAGCAATTTTTATGTCCGCGGACGCCGCGCGTATCCTTAGAACGGTTCCAACTTGCCTGTGGACAGCACAGATAGGAATACTGTCCTTAGGACACCCCTCATTTTGACTCATTACGGACATCCCAGACAGCACGGGCATGGCGAATACATCAGGAGCACCTGCCACCTAACAAATACAGTATTTGACCCATCTCTTACTCCCCAAACCTCCTCAAGCACTCTTGCACACCAAAACACTTCCCAAAACTGCATTTCGCCTCTGTTCGCCGCCACGCTGTCGGCAGATCCAAGATGGCGGGCGCATCGGAACAATCTGACGCACTTCACGCTCTTCACCATCCAATCAGCGAACACGTCACATGTCCACAGACATGACACGAGCCGATTAGCCAATCGGTGTCCTGTCCGCGGAGCAGACATAGATAACACACATTTTTTGTGACCTACTTTTTCATCGTTTTAAAAAAAAAAAAACTACTGGATGGACTTTCACCAAATTTACAAAAGCAGGCTTTCGGGACCAAGCCGCTGCTCCTGCCACAAATTTGGTGAAAATATGTCCAGCGGTTTGGGCTGTAGGCGTGCTCAAAGTTTTTTTCCCATTCAGTCTATGGGAAAAAAGACATTTTGGGACCCCCCCCCCTTATAACTCTGCCCCCCCGGACCAAACCTCACCAAACATTGTAAAAAAATCCAGAGTGGGCCATATACTTTTTTTGCAAAGTTTGGTGAGGGGAGAGCGAAGTTATAAGCCACCCAAAAAGTGCTCTTCCTATGGGATTAGCAACTTAACCATAACTACACAGCCACTGGCGTGGCTGTGTAATATATATATGATACATTACTCACCGTAACCGTATTTCTGATGCTTGTATCTGCTTAGATTCAAATGCTATGTATAGGCCGACAGGAGAGGCGTGGCAAGCAGCCATGGAGTTAGGCTGCTTGGGAGAGGAACTCCTGCCGGATCTGACGATATCCGATGAAAAAGGCATTGCTGCTGCGTTGCCGTGAGCTGGCACAAGGGGGAATCTGGTTAGAATATTGGGACAACAGTTTGCTGCCCGGCGAATTAACTTAGAGTGGACATTGTTTGAACGGCGCGCTCCAAAGAATGCCATCCCAGGAAACAAAGGCGGCAAGATGGCGTGCACCGTAATGGGGAGACCGGCTGGGGCAGCGGCAGTCATTTGATGAAGAAAACTGTTTTATTAAATCCTGCCAAGCCCCAAACACTCCGTAGAGCAGCGGGTTGCGGCTTAAACACGGCTGCACTGTATATGTTGGCGTCGGCAACGGAGGAATAGCAGGGACCGAGCGCCAGCAGTTAAATGGTCTGGCATTGCACCGGACTTGGAGGAGTGCTGCGGTAGCACAGCAGGATTAGTAGCTTGAGTCCGGAGCATCAACGGCACTGGGGATGACGGCCAGAGTACTAGGACAGCGAAGCAAGCTCAAGAGAGAGATCCTTGCTGAGCATAAGAAGTGTGCTCCCGACGGAAGGACTGGCGGGAGGCACACCACATTGGATGTTGATCCGGCTGGCCAGTAACATACCCCCATAGCCTCGCGGGATACCACGAACCTCGCAGAGTGAGGGAAGTGAAGGGCACACGTCGGCTGGGACGTAGAGACACAGAGGTGTGGGGAGTTACATGAGGCAGGTCTGTCCTCCCCCGCCCTTGGCTGGGAGAGCGGCGATTCTCGTGGAAATATCAGCGGGAGACATATTTCTACAGTGTTGGAGGCCACGAGGCTTTTGATTGCCGGCGGAGCCACAAAAGTGGAAACGGGACACTAATGTTTGCAAGACACAGATCTGGTGACCCTAACATTGAGCTCCAGTCAGGGTCTGAGAGCCTGTGCAGCTGGCTGGCCCGAGGCTCACATGGTGTGCCCCACACAACAGCGGGTTGAGGCACGCACAGTGTAACATGTAATGGCAGGAAGAAGAACAGAGTGACCACAGCCTGTCAGCAGGACACCCTCCATAAAGTAGGCATTGCTACTTGTTGCCACCAGGAAACGTGCCAATAATTTCACGCTGGCCTAGCGCCCTGGCAAAGTGGGTCACAGGTGACCATCTAGAGAGCATTAAAGTAAAGGAAGCAGAAGCAACCGTGTCTGTGCATGACCGGTTTGGACTCCCCCCGGCCCACTTGCACAGCCGCTTCCCCTTGAGCACAGGGGTGAGATCAATATAACTGCCAATTGGAAAACAGAGGGACTATAACGTTGAGCTCCAACAGGCTGGATGACGTCTAAGCCTGCCAAAGAGAATAGCTACCAAAAGATAATGGATAACTACGCGGTACTCCCGCCCCACAAGCCTAAAGACAAGATAGCCACAAAAGACGAAGGTGGAAGGGAAGCGGACAAGCCAGACAACCAGACCCTACTGACGATAGCGGAGCTAAGAACAACTTTAAGCGCTAAGATCAATGAAGTAATTGTAGATGTTGGGCTGCTGAGACAAGATGTGCGTAAACTGTCAGAAAGGACAGAACTGGAATCTCAGCAGAAGGACACCAAGGCGACAGCATAGGAAAACAGCACCCAGGTCCACATACTACCAACAGAAAGTCAGTCTCCAGGAAAGTAGAGCAGAAGAATCGGATGGGAGGGCATGGAGGAACAATGTGCACATGGTTGGCCTTCCAGAAGGGGAAGAGGGCGCTGACCCCACGATCTACAATGAACATTTTATTTTGCATTGGGCCCGGGAACCTCTGTGAAGGATTTGCGACAGAAAGGGCGCACAGGCCACTCATCAGAAAACTGCCACCAGGCGCTCCACCGTGCACGACGATTGCGAAAGTATTAAACTACAGAGTGAAAATCCTATCCTACTCTAGGCAAGGCGGTACATTGCAGAGGGCTTCCGCAAAACTGCCCGTTTTACCCGGATTAAACCTTCCTAGTCCAGAAGAGTAGGGCACAGTTCACCACTACTAAAGCTAGGCTTTGCGATACTGGCCTCAAATTGATATTGCATTACTGCAAGAGACATCTCGCACCTAATTGCTCTGAGTGAGTCTGGGTATGCTTCAATTCAATGTGGATCAATGTAGTACAGCCAGCACGAGTGAATTGCCTTCTCACAAATTTCCCAAAAGTACATACATAAAATAAGGCTCTCAAGTGTGTGTGACCGGGAAGGAGAAATAGGAAAATGCTCCAGCGCCAAAGGACAGCACGGGCAGCGTAGCGGGTCTCTCAAGGAGAAATAGCGTACCGAGAAAGAAAGCACAAGAGGAAGAGAACCGTCAAAGCGGAACAAAAAGGGAGGAGGACGGCGTCTCTGGGGAAAAGAATGCTGGGCAGCAGACAAGAATAACAAGGATACAAAGTAGCAAAAGATGCAGACCGCAAGCGTTTAACCTGAAGGTATGGGTTGCAACTCTCCGACCGGGGGGGTTTGGGAGCCGGCTTGTAGTGGCGGCGGCCATGTTGAATACATAAACCAGACCGCTAGAAGGAGGAGCGGTGCAAAACATAGCGGAACAATCAATGGAGACGCGAACGTCTCCACATGCTCCATTTGCGGTGCATGACAACACAAAGGTGTAAGCCTAGGACCTGCACCCAAAGGCAAAAGGGTCTGGGACCGTGATGAAAGAAAGGTTCTGGGACACTGAAGCAAATGAGAGAGAGTTGTATACTTGGCAGGAGAGTGAACCAAGTGGATATAATGCAACTGCGAGTCGGGCTCTCACCCATATGTGAACCCAAAGTGTAAAGCCAAGAGGGGGTCTGGGACCCTGAAAGAAGAAAATAGACATTGCAAGAGAAAACACTTGCTTGGCAGGGAAGTAAACCAACCTGTGTGAAGTATTGCGAGTCTGGGACCCGCATCCACGGGAGAGAAGGAGAAGTCTAGGGAAAAGGAGCACAACCGTAGCCCTTGGAGTTGTGTATTTACTTGAACATTATTTTGCATCCCTTTATTGCCAGAGAGACTGGGAACATTTCTGGTGTTTGAAAGCACCACAAATACTTTTTACTTTCGGAGAAGAACATCCTTGCACAGTTATCTGAGATTATTAGTGTTAGTACAGAAGCAGGTTTTTGAACACAACAGTGACGTACTCTCTATTTTCAGACATCCTCACAATTTCACTACTTTCCTTTGAGTTTGGGAATCTCCTCTTAGTTTTAGGGATAGAGAGACATTTTCTCAACCTTTTCTTATTTAATAAAACTTTATATTCAGAAACATGCCACTGTTGTGTCTGATCCTTACTTCTGCACCCTTACACATTCAATTAGGGCCTTTGCCAAAACAAAGCTTGGTAATGTCTAAGTTAGAAAGTGGCTACTTACCCCGTTGCACAGTTCAAAGAAATAAAGGCACCAAATGTGTCTTCCACCTTCCCCTTTCAGGTGGCGTAACAGTCTTTGGTTAGTTTCTCTCTCCCTGGGTTACCAGCTACTTTGTCTTAATCTGGGGTCGTCATTCATTCGTGGGAATCCCCTGGTTTGTAGGTCCCCACCAGGTACTCTCTTTGGGCCCCCAAACAGGGAATCTTGGGGTGCTTTCTCTACTTGGCTACCTCCTCGTTTTTTATCCCTCCCTGGGGGTCACCGATCTCTGGTTTCTCTTAGCCTACCTTGGAGGCTAGTTGCTTTAACGCCACCCTGGGGTTGGGTGTTTCTCTCCCGACCTTAGGTTTGGATTCTTGTTACCCCGCCTTGGGGTTTGGTTTCTGTCAACCCGTCCCGAGGTCTGGCTTCTCTTACCCTTCCTTGAGGTCTGGCCATCTCAACCCAAGTTGGGGTTTGGTTTCTGTCAACCCTGCTAGAAGTGTGGTTGCTCTTACCTAGTCTTCGGGTCTGGATTGGCTTTTCTGCCCTTCTCTCGGCTCCCTGGAGCGACCGCATACCTATCTCGGTGCTGTACGCCTTCAGGCAGATGTTCATGTAGGCTAATGTAGTACCTCCCTTCCCACTTGCTCTAGGTGTTTAGTGTATTCTGGACATCCCTTCCCAGCATCTTCCTGCGGGCTTCAGGGTCCGGTCCAGTCCCCATTGTACTGCTCATTCCCCTGTCAGGCATTCTCCAATACTGGAGATTCACATGGGCTGGACTACTCTGGAACTGGTGCCAGCAGGATTGTGGAGCATGTTAGGCAGAAACCTGTGCAGTTCCCTTTGGGACCACTGCAAAAGATTTAGGACTACAGGTGTTAGCAGTAAACCCACTTTGTAGCAGTCTGTACCACCCAGAATTACCTGGTAGCTGTGGCTGAGCAGTCAGACTTCCCTTAAGAAGAGTTAGGCAGTATGCAAAGTATACACAATAGGCACTCAGATACAACACCACAAGCAAAAACTGACCAGAGCTTTGGTATTAAAGTATATAATTATTTATTTAAAAACACACTGTTTGAAACACTCCAGCACTCTTATTGTAAAATATACTAAACACAGTTACTATTGTAATATATACAGCCCTTATTCCTTATCAGATAAGTCACAGTAAAACACCACTTATTTTCATACAGAGGTGAGCGCTTAACTAGATGGCACTCCAATAAGTTTGTGAGAAAGGGAGGGAAAAAGACAGAATAGGGAAAGGTACACCACTCTAAGATTCAGGAACACTGTTAGCAAGGCAGAAGAGCAAAAGTCACTGGTGAGTCAAAGTCCATAGGCTGGGCCCACTCTTAGAGAGAGGAGAGCACAAATGCGCCCAAGATCACACAGTTACACTAGGCTTAGAAAGTCTTGCAGAGAGTTCGAAAAGAGTTTAGAGAGGCTCAGAAAAGTTTAGCCAGGGTGTCCCAGGCTAACCCAGGTTCGAAAGCCGGGGGCTAAATCTACCCCGTACAGTCAGTGGCAAGGGAAGCCAGGCGGGACACGGTACCTTAAGTGGGAAGGATCCTCCAGCAGTGGCAGTTTTTCCTGGCAGCGGGTGCAAGTCTCGTCGTTGTCCGGGGGAAGAGAAGATCTCGACTTGGAGGAAAGATGAAGGTCGTTGCACTACCAGGGAAGAAACCAGACGTGGAGTTTTCCAGTTAAAGGTATTACCCTTTATTTCACGGTCGTGGTAAAACGTGGTATTCCGTTTGCCGGGGTGCTTGGCACAGGCAAGGCGGCCACGAGATGCGTCGGGAAGGCGAAAAGACGGTGAAACTGGTTAGCCCCACCAGTCAAAGGAAGAAGACTCTCCGGCGGGAGATCTCCTCTGTCGTTGGGAAAAGTGGTGAGACGGTCCAGCAGGGCTCCACCGGTGGTGTCGTCATGGCAGGTCGACTCAGCTTCTCCCTCATCGGATTCTTAGGTCCTGTGGCGACTTCTGAAGTTCCAGTCCCCAAAGCCCTGCTTTTATGCAGAAAACCCCCATTCATTCAGCCTAGCTGTCACTCAAACATACTAAGTGGCCGGCTCACCACTTGGGCCAATCAGGACGGAGTGCGACTTGAGTTGCCTAGGCAACTCAGTCCAGGGTGCCTAAATCCCCCTCCACCCCTCCTAAGTACCCCAGACAGAGTGGCACCACTTTGGAGGGCTTCTGTGGAGAAGCCCGCCAAAAAGTGGATCAAAGGGCTCGACTTGGGTTGGAGTCACAGAAGAGAACACAAACGCCATTTTCGAACCGAGTTTTTGCAAAAAATACCAACTGGAGAATTAATAATAATTAAATAAACCGGCGGTATGTTCAAGGCGATCGTAATTAAATAAATAAAGATAGTAGCCTCGAACAATGGGAAAATCCCATAGAGAAATATTCGCGGTTGAATATAAAAAGTAGTATCCACTGCCACCAGCCAAAACTCAATCAGGGGGGGACGGAGACGTGCCCCCTCGACTAACAGACCCCGGGGAAATCGAATTGCCCCAGCCAGTACGTCCACAATATGATGGCTTGTACTGGTTCTGTTCAGAATTCAAGACTAGTAAAGTCAATGGTGACTTTACATGCCCTGGGAGACAGTAGTCAGTCCCAGGGTATGGAGTCTGTACTGGGTGGGTTACTATGGCACCCCTGTGTTACTGCATTGAGGGTGCTGTGTAACACACATCACAAAAACACATGAAGCCCTATGGAGTAAAAGACCCCATGGCCCATTAAACACATCTAGAGTCAAAGAAACACACTCAAATCATGCCCAAGAGTGAGGGTAAAAGAGTCTCACTCTTGGCAGGAGAAAAAAAATAAACCCCAAAAATCCAGCAAAGCTGCTGAGGGACTCACTAGGTTAGGAAATTCAGCCTAAACAGAGAATTCTCCCTAACAGAGCATTCTGCGGGTTTGGCCATGGGTTGATCTCCCATGCATGTGCTTTCTTCCCTTTGCCAAATCTACTAGGAGGAGGTCTGGCCTCTTCTGCAGCTCTGCAAGCTTCTCTTCTCCCCATGTTCAAAGCTGATTGGGTCTTGTTCAGCGTTGAGGAAGGTGCCAGAAACCATACAAGCCATTGATGTAGGAAGTTGCGAGTTATTGTGCAAGTTAACTCCCATACAAGCACAAAACTATTAGATTCCCGAGACAAGGGAGGGTGGCACATTTACCTGTTTAGGGATTGGACTGCCCTGCCCTCTAGGGGGTGTTACGCCTAGTGAGTTCACCTCCCTAGTCCCCAAGGGGTAGCTCCCCCTTGTGGAGACGGGATTCATTCCCTGGATTCGTCACAATGCACAGAACTGCTTTAAGGATGAATACGGATCTGGATTTAACATATGTAGGGTGTTTCGAGGCCTTATACAAAGAATATTTTAGTGCTTCTGTCTAAGTGCATTTATTGTAGTTTTTGTGTGCGACTCATTGCTCCAGGTACACCACCATATCTCCTGAAGTCTTGCCTTACTGTTCTGCTGCACTTTCCTGGTAGAGTCTGGCTAGATGTAAGCATCAATAACCGTGTTCATCAACTAGGGTGGCCTCTAAGAATCTGCCCACAGGACTGGTTCTGAAAATCCACATGAACACCAACCCCTTCTGAGGGAGAATACAGAAGCCACCCAAGGTCTCCGAGACAGCAAGGATCTCGTATGCAAAAGCAGCGGGTGCCCGCAGGGCATCATGGGGTCATGTCACAGAGTCAGGAAAACCTACTATAATCAGAGTGAGAACATCAACAGCACTGAAGGAGGATGGCCATGAACAGGAGCGAGGGCGAGGTGTGACCAGTGAAAGTGCAAGAGAAACACAAGGCTAGTGAATGCTGAGGGGGAGCTCTATGAGGCAGAGCAGCTGCCAAGACCTGGGTCAGAAAGGGGCTCCTTAGCTCGTAACGTGGGACAGGACTGAGGGCCAGGATTAGACCAGAGCAAAGGGCCATCAAAAGGGGCATCAAGTACAAAAAAGCAAGCTGAACCAGATCCGATGCCTGACCCCTCAACCAACCTACGGGTCCTGGGTGGATGGCCGTGGTGGCCACAGATGAGAAACCTGATGATCACTGCCGCCTCCAAGAACGAACGAGAGCCAAAACAAAACCGCGAAGGACACTATAAACCTGACTGTTTTGAACTGCTGAATGGTGAACTTGAAAGCAGGAAAGGAAGAGGTCAAGAACCTTCTAAACAGAGTCGGGGCGGAGGTGGGAGTGTGCAGAACTAGCTTGGGTCCAAGATGGGAGATTTCTTCTTGGGCTCCATATCGTAGCTCCTTTCCATGGTTCCTCGTTTCTGCAGGCACTTCCTTTAAGCTCTCCAAGACGGGGTAACATATGGGTAATCTTTAGAAGGGATGATTTGGCAAGGTGCTCTTGAGATGGATACAGTTAGGTTTAGAAGAGGTTTGTATGTTCCTGTTTGCTGATGCTTTATTGTATGGTGTATTATGTCATTGCATTATGATGCCAGTACATTCTTATTTCCGTATCTTGTTTTTACCTGACTCATGGTCCAGAATTCACAGGGGTTCTGAGAGTCAGTTTGAGTTGGCTTTACTAAAGAAGCAGTGCCTGCTGCTTGTTGTTATTATACTTAATAAAATATAGTCTTCACTTCATTCCTCGCCTCTGCATCAATCTAACCCTGGAGATGAGGATTCTTCTCAGGCGTGCAGCGCACCGAAGGTCCACTATCCCATTTTGCATGCGGCGGCCATCTGAGCAGGAAGAGCGAGCGTACAACAGAAGGAGGAGCAGAGAGAAGAAGGGCCCCAAGCAGCAGGGCCTGCGACCCCGCCCGACGCGCGTCCCAGGTTAGGTGGTGTGCGTGGGAGGACAGCGGGCGGGGTACGCAGGAGCCATTTAGGAGAAAGGCCCGTCCACGCTACAGGTATCACAATGCACTGTGAGGCACGCCTCCTAGAGTGAAGGGGGCATGGCCTCCCTTCGTTCAGCATCGGAGGCTGACATGCCTGGCAACCCTATACACAAGAAAGGCTCCTGTTTACAATGAAAGGAAGCAGTGTATGATATCATAAAGGCAATGCTGCGTTGAAGAAGCTGCAGTATCCATACCCCCTGCTTCCATGATTATTGCCAGGAAACATTACCATTCTACAGATTCAGCCCTGCATCAAAGGGGCTGCTGAACACTCTAAGCCTGTTTTTTTGTGACGCTTCATCTGTTCATAAAAACAAAGTATCAGTGATCAACTGTCAGGTCTGCATGTATGTGAGAAGTAAGATAGGTTGTATGTCTGGGTTAGGTAAAAACATTGATTAATTGTGAGAAGGGAATTCACAATTGGTTGTTGTACTTAACCTCCCTTTTACAGAGTGATAATTCCCCAAGTCGTCATGGAGGAAGTGAAGCTGCTCACTGATTGGTGGAGTGAAGGGCCTCAGGGCAGTACTAACATTCTAAACTGCCTTTCACTGTTCATTCCCTAGCAGGAAGGTCCTGCTTTTGTTAAGTTCCTGGTTTTAGGCCCAACTTGAAGTTTTTATGAGAAGATTTGGCAGAGAGATTCTTGAAATCTGCTTTCCAATTGATCAAGGACTACGTGGAACAGGCAATGCTGTTAATCTGGTGGGAGCGCAGCGTTTGTTTCAAGTGGAAAGAGCATTACCTTTCCATCAAGTTTCTTATCTTCATTAGGTATCTAGTGAGTTAGGTATTTAGGTTGCTGCAGAGAGTTTACTTCTTAAAGACATTGTCAAGTGTTAGTTTGCTGGAAATCAACTCTACTTACTAAGAAAGACATTCTGTAAAATACATGTTGAATGAATACGGAACCTGACAAGTGAGCTGCATGCAAATAATCGTTGCAAGTAGAAGTCATGCTGGCTTAAAGCAGTGTGGAAATGTGTGGTTAAAAAACTGAATGAAAGAAGACATTCTTACCTGCATGTTTTTTTTTTAAAAGAAAGAAAGGCAGTGCAAGAGCAACAGGGTTAATTGATACTTTAATAATTCTGCTGCAATACTTTCAAAGGGAAGTGAAAGACGCTATGTCCAGGGTTGATTCCAGGTGTTGATCTGTTAATTCATGAGTTGAGAACTGGTTTTTAGTGGCTGAGCTTTCACTTACAAGCAAGACAGGAACATGATGGAGTTGGAATGTCATGTAGTCACCTTTTGAGAGGATAAGGTGTTTTTTCTGCAATTTGGAACTTAACTTCCCTTCAAAAGAATCCAAGTCTAATTGCAGGATACACTAAGAACTCATCAGAATAACACAAGTTACTTACAATTGCAAATAACATCCTCCAAGTTGTTAATGGAGGGTTAACAGGTACTGATCCTATGAAGTAGTTTTGGATAAAAGATTTTGAAGGTTATGCTGTTTTCTGATTAACCTTTTTCCTTCCCTTCTGCAGATCCGCAGCCATTCAGAAGTTGGAGTCTGGTTTTTGATTTTCTCCACATCCCCTTTCCCTTGGGAGTGTTAGTTCTTCAGCTGGTAATTTACACAGTTGTTGATCAAACAGTGGGATCTGTGGGGTTCAGCAGCTCCCGCGGACAAGAAAAGTCAGGACCAGCTAGATGAAAGGCCATTTTTGATCCGCCTGAGCTGTTGAACCTCGCAGATATTAAGATGGAGCATTTAGAAGGGCTGATTCATGAGTTGAGGGAAGAACGTAGGATTGCCCATCAGGAAAATTCAAAATTAAGTAAGAAGGTGGAGGAGCTATGGGAGAAGATGTCACAGATGCAGGAGATTCTGGGGCTCAACATTCAGCTGAGACTGGAGATATTGTAAGGGAGATGCAGCCCTCTGTTTTAGCAGGGTCTCTGGGATTACAGCAGTATTCGATAGAGTCAGGAGATACTGCAAGGGAGGATCAACCCCCAGTTTTGATTAGAGAAGAACCGGAGATTAGGAGGGGAGCTACTGGAGGGCAGGTTTTTAATCAGGTCCCTATTCCATTGGCACCTCCCGGACACTTTAGCAGAGAATCTAAGAAATTTCAAGTTTTTCTAACCCAATGCGAACTGCATTTTCTTTGCAGGCCTGAGAGTTTTCAATCAGAAGTAGCCAAAGTGGCTTTTGTATCGTCTTACTTAACGGGGGAAGCAGCTGCCTGGTCCATTTTGTTTGTATCCCAGGAGAATCCCATTTTAAGAAAATGTAATCTATTCAAAGAGGAATTCAGGAAAATGTTTGGAAGGAGACTGATATCCCAGGAGGTGGATGGTGAGTTACTAGAACTCAAGCAAGGAAGAAAGGAGTCGGTGAGTTATGTTACACAGTTCAGAGCTTTGGTTCTAGAAACAGGATGGCCGGAGGAAAAGAGAGCTTCCTTGTTTTATCGAAGGGCTAAAAGATGAACTGAAAGATGCCTGGTCTGCTGTGGTAGACCGACCCACTTCCTGTGATGCCTTAATAGATTTGGTTATGCAGATAAATTATCGGTTGGGGGAAAGAAGGAATGAGCGCAGCAAGGTAGGTGGGGAGGTTAAGAATTGTCAACGTTTTGATAAACCTCACATGAGGGAGTGAGTAAGGAAGAGAGAATTTGGCGGGCAGGCCAGATAGGTAGAGAGCGAGGGCAGTTATCTAAAGAAGAAAAGGACAGGAGAAAAGCTAATAATCTATGTTTATATTGTGGCAGGAGTGGTCATTTCTTGGGGAATTGTCCTTACACGCCCAAAAGAGGTCAACCCGGCAACAATCGTTTTCAACATGTGGCTAACACTCTTCAGGCTGCAGTCTTGCATATTACGATTAATGTATCTTTACACTTGAATGGAGAATTAAAAGGATCAGGACCTGCTATGATTGATTCAGGAGCTACTGGGAATGTTATTGATTGGGGGTTAGCGAAGTCATTGGGAATTCCTTTGGTTGAGAAACAAGTTGTGGAACAGGTGAGGGCAGTTGATGGTTCCCAGTTGAATTCCGGTCCTATCACTCACGAGACAGTCCCTCTATTTATGTCTTTGATAAGGAACCATGGAGCGGTTATTGTTTTTGAACTCATTGATGCTCCTCAATTAAGAATCATTTTAGGAATGCCTTGGTTAATTTATCATAATCCTACAATTGATTGGAGTAGAAGAATTTTGGACTTTCAATCTGACTTCTGTAAAGAACATTGTTTTGGTTTTGTTCAAGAAAACGAAGATGAAAATGATGATGGGGAACGAGTGGTAGCCTTGGCCGTAGGGATTTTGGAAGACATTCCATAGGAGCAATTATGGGTGTATTACCTGAGTGTTATGAGGAGTATGTCAAGGTCTTTGATGAAGTTGAAGCAGGAGAGTTGCCTCCTCATAGGTCTTTTGACTGTAAAATAGATTTGGAGGATGGAACAATTTTACCCAGTAGCAGAATGTATGCCTTGACTGAGAAGGAAAATGAGTACTTGAAGGAGTATATTGATGAAAATCTGAAGAAAGGATTTATCAGGCATTCTCAGTCTCCAGCAGCCTCGCTACTTTTTTTCGTTCCGAAGTAGTAAGGGAAATTGAGGGCTTGTATAGACTATCGTTCTTTGAACAAGATTGCAGTTAAGAATCGTTATCCCCTACCTCTGATTCCAGAAATGTTGGACCGCATCCAAGGGTCTTCCATTTTCACCAAATTAGATTTAAGGGGGGCTTACCATTTAGTCAGGGAAGGGAGGGGGACGAATGGAAAACAGCTTTTAAAACCCGCTTTGGATTATTCGAATATCAGGTAATGCCATTTGGTTTATGCAATGCCCCGGCCGCTTTCCAATTTTTTTTATCAATTACTTACTCAGGGAATTCTTGGACATTTTTGTCATCGTATATATAGATGACATTTTGATCTTCTCTAGTGACCCGGAGCAACATCGG
The DNA here is from genome assembly GCF_040938575.1 of Ambystoma mexicanum. Classification (NCBI taxonomy): domain Eukaryota; kingdom Metazoa; phylum Chordata; class Amphibia; order Caudata; family Ambystomatidae; genus Ambystoma; species Ambystoma mexicanum. The sequence goes on from NC_090935.1 coordinate 20,929,866, forward strand.
CATCATGTTAGTCAAGTTTTAAAGAAGCTGTTGGACAACAATCTTTTTGCAAGTTTGGAGAAAAGTCAGTTCCATACTGAAGTGGTGGAATTCTTGGAGTTTGTGATTTCCCCTCAGGGATTAGAGTTAGAGATGGACAACAAGAAAGTTCAGGCAGTAAAGGATTGGCCAAGTCCCACTAGAGTTAAAGACATTCAGAGTTTTTTGGGTTTTGCCAATTTCTGTAGGAGATTCATTAAAGACTTTTCCTTGATAATTCCACCAATCACTAAACTTTTAAAGAAAGGAGTGAAGTTTCTCTGGAGCGAGGAAGCTGAAGAAGCCTTTAATACTCTGAAAGAAAGATGCATCTCCGGTCTGATCTTGTTGCATCCTAATCCTGCTCAACCATTGTTTGTTTAAGCCGATGCCTCCAACTTGGCGATGGGAGCCATTTTGTCCCACAGACATGGTGCAATGGGTCAATTGCATCCAGTCACATACTTCTCAAGAAAATGTTCAATTGCTGAGAGTAACTATACTATCATGGACAAAGAATTACTGACCATTAAGGCGGCATTTGAAAAATGGCGGCATTATTTGATGGGTTCTCTGAATACTGTTACTGTGTTGACAGATCATCGGAATCTGCTTTTTCTTACGTCAGCCAGAACTCTGTCCCCCAGGCAATTGCGATGGTCGTTATTCTTTGCAGACTTTGATTTTGTGGTGATCTATAGACCAGGAAAGTTGAACGGGAAAGCTGATGCACTTTCAAGGCAATTTCCAGGAAGTGAGGAGTCAGAAATAAGCCCTGAACCAGTAATTCCAGAGAAGCATTTTATTTCAGCAAACTACTTTGAGGATGAAGATCTCCTAAAGCAAATTAAAAAGAGTTTGTCTTTAAATCAGATGGAGAATTGGGCATGCTTGGATCCTAGTAGATCTGTTTCTAAGGGATTACCATATTTTGGCTCAAAATTGTTTCTTCCAGATAGTAGACTTCAAAAGAAGATTTTGAAGGAGTGTCATGATTCAGCTTTGGCAGGCCATCCTGGGTATAGGAAAACGTTGGAACTGATTCAACGACTTTTTTGGTGGGATAGTATGAAAGATACTTTGGAGTACGTAAATACATGGGAGATCTGTGCCAAAACAAAGAGTACTGCTGGGAAGCCTGTTGGTCTTCTTGAACCTCTACCAATGCCTCCTCGGCCATGTCATACAATTTCACTAGATTTTATTGTTGATCTGCCAAAGGATCAAGGTTGTTCAACAATTATTGTTGTGCTAGACTGTTTTTCTAAAGAGAGTCATTTTATACCCATGAAGGGGGAGGTGACAGCTTCTAATTTGGCTCAAAGCTTTATTCGAGAGATTGTATGATTACAGGGGTTACCCCAGTCAAATGATATCTGACAGAAGGTCACAATTCTAAGTTCTGGAGGGAATTTTGTAAGAGTCTAGGTATGGAAGTTAAATTGACTACAGCTTATCATCTGGAAGCTAATGGGCAGGTGGAAAGAATAAACCAGGAATTGGAAAAATATTTGCGATGCTTTGTGAATGAGGAATCAGATTGGATTACATTATTGTGTACAGCGGAATTTGCATACAATAACTCAAAAAAAGATTGGACCTCTAGGTCTCCATTTCTTTGTGGCAGGGGGTTTCATCCATGGTTCATTGGGCAGATGAAGGATGATGAAGGTACGAGCCTGCTGTGAGTGAAAGACTAGAATCTTTTAAAACGGGGTGGGTCAAGGCTATGGAAATGCTACAGAAGAGTAAGGGAGCTTACAAGAAATCTGCCGACAGAAAAATAAGTGTGTGTCCTAGTTATGTGGAGGGAGATTTGGTGTGGCTTTCTACTAGGAATCTCAGAGTGAAAGAAAGAAATACATTTTGTCCTAAATTTGTTGGGCCTTTCGAGATCAAGAGGGTGATTGGACCAGTTTCAGTTAGACTGAAATTACCCCTAGGTTTGAAGGTACATCCTGTTTTTCACGTTAGTCTTTTGAAACCAGTGGTCAAGGGAACGAGGTTGGGTGTCATTCCCCAGTCTATAATTTTGGAGAACAATTCAGAAGAATTTGAAGTAAGGAGGATCTTGGATTCGAGAAAAGTTAGGGGGAAATTGCAGTATCTCATTGATTGGGAGGGCTATGGACCAGAGGAAAGAACCTGGGAGTTTGAATCTGACATACATGCTAAAAAGCAGTTGGAAAAATTTCACAGAAAGTTTCCTAATAAACCAGGCCCTGAGGTCAGGGCTTGAAGAGGGGGTATTGTCAGGTCTGAATGTATGTGAGAAGTAAGATAGGTTGTATGTCTGGGTTAGGTAAAAACATGAATTCATAATTGGTGGTTGTACTTAACCTCCCTTTTACAGAGTGAGAATTCCCCAAGTCATTGAAGGCAAGCGTCCCCAACCAGCACGATCCTCCCCGCAATGAGAGACAATGAAGGACTCTCCCAAGTCGGGAATAAAGCCAAGACAGAGTGCGGGTGAACTTAAATTGGAGTTTATCAATCAGAATAGGGCATGCAAAGAACTCTGCAAACTCCGAGAGCGCTCTGTCTGACAATAGCAAAGACAGGCGTATATATTTACAAAACACGTCATCAGAACCTACATACTATAAGGGGCACAAGTTCAATGGGATTGGGTGGTGATGACTAGCTTTAGGCGCTGCTGCGATGTGGTTGGCCTTGGCTGGAGGACATCACTGGTCAGCCTCGTGGGTTGGGCTGGGCCTGGCGGGTCGGCTGAGTTCATCCGGGCGGTGTTGTTGTGCCATCGTGGCCAGTGTCAGAGATGAATGTCTTTTCCTGACTTGTTTGCCCTAGGCCATGCACACCGCAGTCATTCAGTCATTACAATATTATCTTCTTTAGTAAATCTTCCAATAGGTTATTCTACAGGTTAATGCAACACAGGAGGAATGCACCTTGTGAGGGGTCTGATGGTCATTCGTCAGGGCATGGTTACCAGTGTCCTGTTGACCAGAGCCATAGGTTGAGGGGCTAAGCTTCAGGGCATGGGACGGGCGGTACATGCCTCCCTGTCTTGTTAGATGTTGTTATGATTGTGCCGCTGTGTGTTGCCACAGTATTGGGTGTCCTGATTGCACAGGGCCATAATTCTAAGATGATCCGGTGGGTTGTGGGGTTTACGGGGGGCGCCTTTGGATTTGTGTGTTCAAGCAGAGGTTTACTGCTGTGCTGTAAATAATGCAGGTGGCGGGCCGTGCCCTTGGGTGCTGCAGAGGGGACTACAAATCTTTGAAGCGGCTCCAGTCTGGTTGGGGGAGGTGGAGCAGCGAGGCGCGGGCCTCTGTTCTCTTGTTTGGCAGTCTTTGCAGGGTGGGAGGGGGAATGGCCTTGCACATATTCACAAAAGGTATCTTCCTCGTGTGTTGCCGACTTTAGGAAAAAACATCACAAACATTTGACCACTCTATAATACTTATTTGAATCACTCGGAAACGTACATTTCAATTTTACTAAATGTGTCTCAAATATAGCCAGTCTGAGCACCTTATTCGTACACTATGTTTTACCAATCACAGCATTTAGTCATATGCATATTCATTTTGCAGTAAGTGAGGTAGTAGCGAGGTTGGTGGAGCACATAGAAAATGGCTCGCCACCGTACGTGGCGGTAGTAGCACATAAGGGGTTTAGACATATACGCATGACAAGTGTATTTGCGCGCGTCCTTCACATGAGCCCTCTGTATGATTACATTCGCCTTCCCTTGTACTATAGCAGCATTAGTTCGGTTGATTGTGCAGGTCCACGGGGTGTAAACTTCTCATAAATGTACATAATGAACAGTCCCCTGGAAGGCTTCTTAATTGTTAGCACCCAACTGCAGTGGTGGGGGTTCTTTATTGCTATCATCAGGTGAGCATGCATTCTACCATGTTTATATATTTTACAGGCATCCTTAATAGAAGAAGCTTTGTGGGGAAATACACACTTTACAAATAGTCCTGGCATTAATATTTTGGAATTTTCTGCTTTCATCCGATGACCATGTTACAGTTCTCACCATCACCCAGGCCTTGCTGACCGGGTCATGCTGGGGGCAATGATGCACTGCGGAAGGTGAGATGTTACAATGTTAATATCATACGCTAGCTCATGTCCGTCTTGTTCGTGGGAACGGACTCACAGCGGATCTGCCAGGGTGCTGCGGCAGCAGGGATAACTGAAACTCTCCGAGGGTGGGGGCCGCGCTACAGTGCGCTAAGCTCACACCATCTTTATTAGACAAAATGGTTTCTGAGGCCTAGCTAAATCCAATACGTGTGGGCAATGTCTTCAGCAGGTGAGCCATCCACCACCTGGGCCCTGGTGGTATGGAGGGGACGCCCGATGAGCCATGGCCCTCACCTGGGGTGGGGATGGAGGCAAGGGGGGGGGTCTTTTGGACCACTCCTCCCCTACATTTCCCCCCTTTCGTTACTTAAGTAACGAATACTTTAAGTCTTCCAGTCTCCTACATTCTGCTTCGTCCATCACTGCCTCATCCCATGCTGGTGTGCCTTTTATGGGCATCCATGCTCTGCACACCCCCCTTAAGCTCTCCCCTCTTCTGGCATACTCATCTGGGGTACAAGTCAGGTATATACATCCGCCATCTCCCGCCAAATCTACCCACACCTCCTGGTACCATTCTAGTACACGGGGCTCTCTAATGGTGGTGTGCCACGCCTTATCTATGATATCCTTGTCGTGATAGATAGGCACTAGCTGATATCGTGGTGTGTCATCTACTCCTGTTTGTACATGCACTTCCTGCATGTTTTGTATGGTACCACGGGTGTTGCCCATTGTCACCATCATCATTGCACCATTTGGCACTGCGTTAGCACAACATCGAAGACCCACCTGGCACAGGCAAAAAATTAGAAGGAGGTATACCACAGCTGGCATCAAAAATTTCACAGTTGTTCCAAGCCATGAGGGGACCCAGGAGAAGATGTTATCGAACCACGTGCTTTCTTCTGCTCCACCTTCCATTTTCATTTTTTCTCCTAGGTTGTGGACTGCTTCGATCACATGGGACAGGGAGCCGTTTTCTGCGTCTTCAGAAGGTACGAAAGTGCAGCAGGCACTTCCAATTTTTCGGCAAACACCTCCATCCATTGCCGTCAACAGGTCCAGGACATACCTGTTTTGCATGGTCATCAGCCGCAAAGCTCTTCGTTCCACTTTGATTACGTTGAACCCTTCTTCAGTGTCATTTGCCAGCTGAATCAGTTCCCAGCGTGTTATCTGGAGCCATTTTGCGTTTGCTTTGGCTTGGACACTTGAGATGAGTGAGGCAAAGAATGTTTCTGCGGAGCTAAATAGTCGATATCTGTCTGGGATCTGAGCCAACAGATCCAATGATGCCTTTGATATGTAGTTTGATGCTCGTCTGTTACGGATCAACACCTTTTCCTTGCTCCCGGAAGACAGGACATACATTTGTGACTCCGCAGTTGGTTGGGCCGCACTCTGTTGTATGCGTTCCTGTGTCCTTTTACTTCCATCGATGTGGCTTTCTGGTATTACCATCAGGGCTGAGTGCAGAGTGGCCATTGAGCAGCTGCCACTCCATGACGGGGGGAGGTGCAGGTATGCCTGGTTACCGCATACCCAGTACGTGTCCATCAGGGCCGCTGTCCCTTTTTTCAGATCTGGGATGGTGAGGGTCTTGCTACAGTTCTTGTTTGTCCCCATGGAGGTTTTCCCCTCTCCTTTAAAACATAGTTCATAGTCTATTTCGTTCTGTAGTTTGAAGGGTTTTTCAATGGCGGTTACCCAAGTTAATTTTGAAATGTGTTCCTTCCATACTGGTGTGCATGTTTCTTCTATCCATTGCAATTTCTCTGGTGCCACACCTCTCAGTGCTTCAGCTTTACACATTACTTCTTCATCCTTCCACTTGTTGTCCGAAAAAAGTGTCCCTTGTATTACAAAAAAGGGTTCCTCCAGACATACCACCCCTGCCGTCCTTGGATAGCAAGTTTTCTCGTCTGTAGCATTCTAAAAGTAACTTTGTGTGCCTGGAAGGTGTTCTTAATCCTGCATAAAGTGAGATGAAGGAGACATTGGGCGTCTATAATTGGCAACTCTTTGGGTAGCAATACTTTGGGTGTACCTGAAGCATGAGGAATGAGGGAGCAGACATAACAGCTTTCATTTGTTGTTTGTTTAGCTGTCGCACTCAAATCCGCATACCATTTATTTGTCTGGTGGGGGTGTCGTGGGTCTTCCATTTTATCCAGTCCTAACCCATAGTACTCATCATACTTCCTCCTCCCTGTTTCCCTTTTTCGTCTGTTATTCTTGTTCCTCATGTACTTCCCAGCCTCCTGGGCGAGGGAAAAAACAGACCCCCCTTTCTCATTCCCGCCCCCCTTGGCCCATGCATCATATAATATTTTGTGTGTTGCTAGCATCTTTTCCTTTTCGTCCTTGACGTTATCTTGCAGGTAGTTTAATATGGGGGCAGGTTGGCTGGTGGGGGCGTTATACAACCACAATATGGCAGACGGGTTTCGGTCATTTAAACTGCGAGCATTGTACTTAGACATCTTTGGCGGGGACACTGTGCTATTTTGCATTCCACCCTGTAGCCCTTTTTTTCCTGATATGACAGCATTGGATGGTGTGGTATGATAACCCCATACAAGTTTAGTTCCGTCCCATACCAAAAAATCACCTTCCCTAGTATTGACACTTGCAGTTGTATTGGTCCCAGTAGTGCTGTTAATCCCAGTGCTGTTAATCCCTCCTTCCTCGTTCATCTCGATAGAGATGAACGCTACAAACCAATATGTAACCAGGCCAAACATTATTATAAAAAACAACATAATGCACACAGATAATCCACATTCGTACGAATATCTGCATCTCTCATTTAATAACTCTCTCACTCTACTACGTCTATCCGTTGCAGGCTGCCCGTTAGATGCCATGGTAGCTCCTGTTTGAGATATAAAAGTGCATTAAGTGCATGCATGTAAACATTTTGTTGGCACTATCAGTGCCAATATATATTTGACAGGGAACGGAAGCGGGTAGGGTTTGTAGGGACCGGGATGCACAGACAAGGGTGTAAACACTTCACAATTTGATCACTTCATTAATTACATATAAGTCCATAAGACAAAAAAGGAAAAAAAAACTTTTTTTTTTTTTTTAGTAACATCTTAAAAATGCAAGTATACTTATCAGCCATTTTCCCATTCAGGTGCGTTACTGCCACACACACACAAGTTCATATTCAGCCATTCTGCTCAGTTGCATTGTTTGCTGTTGTCTGTGCCTTCTCATCTACCTCCTCCTGCACATTACTATATGCTTTTCGTACATCTGTCAAGTGTACCCAATATTTCAGGCCTTTTACTTTTACTGCCGTGGGCGTGCAGAACACTACCTCGTAGGGGCCATGAAACCGTGGTGCATTCCATCGACGCACAAAACTCCTAACATAAATTAATTCGCCCGGCATCAGTTGTAGCTGTTGCTCAGGCTCCGTGACAGACCCTGTTATGTTTCCCTCCTCTCTAGTGAAGGGTGGAGAGAGCTGCTTTGATATTGCGCGCGCTGCCCTTGTTAATTTCTTCAAATAGTCTGTGAACTCTTCTCCCAATATCGCGGCACTTCTGTGCGCATCTGAGTGTTCGCGCAGTGGGGAGTGTGCTGTGTACATTCGTCTCCCAGTCAGGATCTCGTGCGGGGACAAATGGTGGTCCTTTGCTTGGCTGATTTCTCAGCTCAAATAGCGCAAGGGGCAGACAGTAAATCCAGTTCTTTTTCAATGAAAAGCATAGTTTTGATAACCTTCCTTTTAACAGTCTGTTCATCTTTTCCACTACGCCATTACTTTGAGGATGATAAATCGAACACAATTTATGTTTTATTCCCAATAATGTAGTAACTTCATTGAAAAGCTCATTTAGAAAGTGAGTGCCGTTATCCGAGCGAATCACGTCACAAATTCCCCAGCGCGGGAACACTTCCCTCACTTGGAATTTTGCAGCGCTTTTGGCATCAGGTTGTGCACATGGGCCTGCTTCTACCCACCTTGAGAATGGGCATACAACCACGATCATGTAACGTGCCCCATTACACCTTTCTCCCATGTCTGCGTAGTCAATATGTAGCTCTCTGAATGGGCCAATGGGTTTTGGAATTGTTCCCCGGAGTGTACGTAATGTCATTCCTGAATTGTATATCTGACATGTTGTGCATTCCAGCGTCAATCGAGATACGTGCTCCTGGAGACAGGGCACAAACCATTCTTCCTGTATTTCTGCTGCGATGTGCTGTTTGGTATTGTGTGCAGGGAAGTGTAGTTGTTGAAACGCAATTTCCAATAACTTAATTGGCATTACCACTTTCGCTGAGTTGTTTTGTCGCCACAGTAAGTCTGTCGCCGATTTGCTGCACCCTCGTTTTGTCCACATCAATTTTTCGTCTGCACTAGCTTCTTCCTGTAATTCTAGTATTTGTGATATAGGCATCATGTCGTAGCCTTCTGGGTGCTCTTCGTTTGTCCTGTGCTGCAGCATGTACTCGCCTGCTTCATATTTCTGAAAATAGGAAGCTTCCTTGGCGGCAGCGTCCGCTGCTGCATTTCCCAAAGACACAACATCTGTGTTGGATGTATGTGCTTGGCACTTCACTATTGCTACCGCTGTGGGGTCTTGTAGGGCCTCAATTAACTCTTTCAGCAATTCTGCATGCTGTACTGGTGTTCCGTCTGCCTGTCGAAATCCCCTCCGCCCCCATCTTGCTAGACCTCCATGCACTGTCGTCATGTAAGCTGAGTCTGTATATATTGTCACTGCGCAACCCTTTGCTGCATGTAGTGCTTCTATGAGCGCAATCAGTTCTGCTGCTTGTGCGGAGTAATGTGATGGGAGGCGATACTGTACTAGTGTTTCATACTCACCGTCTTCTAGCCTCACCACTGCCATACCAACATGTTTCTCTCCCGTGTCCACGTCAATCGATGCAGACCCATCCACAAAGTACACTTCCCCCTCGGTCAGTGCGTTCTCACACACCACTGTGTCCTCCCCTCTTTCTCCTGTGTAAGTTGCACAATCGTGGTCCTGCATGTCCTCTAGTGTGCACGCTTCTGTAATGAATGTTGCGGGGTTCACTGTCTTGCATCTCACCACATGGATATTGGCGCTAGACAATATGATCTCATAGGCTGTTGCCCGCTGTGTTGTCAGTGTGCTTTTTGACCTCTCAAGTATTGCAAATAATGAATGTTCCACAAACAATGTCACAGGGCATCCCATTACTATTGTGGCACTTTTCTCAATCGCGAACGCGGCTGCAGCGAGTGATTGCTCGCACGTGAAATGGCCTTGCATCACGGCATCTAAAGTACCACTATAGTAAGCCAAAGGCTTGTGTCCTAGGGACGTCTTTTGTGTCAATACAGCTGTCATGAGTGTTCCCTTGCAGTGTGAGAACAGGTAAAACTCGCGTCCATAATCAAGATTTGCTAGTACTGGAGCGCTTGAAATTAACTCTTTTAATGATTTAAATGACGCACTCATTTCTTCTGACCATTCTATTTTTTTATTTTCCTGTTGTGCTTCCTTGAGTGCTTGTAGTAGGGGTCTCGTGTATGCTGCATAATCTAATATCCATGCTCGGCAATAGTTGCACATTCCCAAGAACTTCTGCATGTCTTTCACTGTTGTGGGTTCTCCTACTGATCTTATTGCTTCTACCCTGTCGGGGATTATTCTTTTTCCATCTTTTGATATTAGCTGTCCCAAGTATAAGACCTCTGTCAGGCAGTACTGTAGCTTTTCCTTGTCTACCTTGTACCCCTTATTGGCCAATAGAGTCAGGAGTGTAGTTGAATCCTTTCTGCATGTTTCTTCGTCTTGTGCACACACTAGTAAATCGTCTACGTACTGAATGATCGTACTCTCAACTGATAGGTTTCCCAAGTCTTCATGCAATATGCGGTTGAATATGCTTGGGCTCTCACAGTATCCCTGCGGTAATCTGCAGTGTTCATATCTCTTTCCCCCTAGTGTGAATGCTGTCAGGTATCTACTCTCTTCAGCCAGGGGGATTGAGAAAAACGCATTTTTCAAGTCCACTACTGTGAAATGTGATGCCGTTTTTGGGATACTGCATAATATTGATGCAGGGTTCGGGACCAGAGGGAACTCTTTCTGAATTACATCATTTAGGGGGCGTAAATCCTGTATCATCCTCCAAGACCCTCCCTTTGCTTTTTTGATTGGATAAATACATGTGTTACACGGGGAGTTTGAAGGCACTATTATCCCTTGTGCTAGTAGTGCCTGTATTGTCTCTTTTATCCCTTCTTCAGCTTCACGGGATAATGGATACTGTTTCACTCGGGGTAGAATTGCTCCTTGCTTTAGTTTTATTGTCACAGGTTGTACTCCATGCAACAGCCCTACATCATGGGGGCCTGTCGTCCACAAACTATTTGGTACGAGCCTCATGTCGTCATCGAAGAATGACGGCGGTGCTCCTACCACTGCCATCAGCTGAACTGGGATTTCCCTTGCTTGAATCAGAATATCACAGGGCATCGCTATTTCCATTACAATTTCACCATCCCCCTCTGCATCTGAGAAGAGAGTCTCTTAGGGCGATGTTGGCATTCGTGCACAGTACTGTACGCCACTCACATCCTTCCATATCTATTCCAATCACAGCAATCCTTTTCGCTGATACCTGTACAGCGTGCAAGTCTAATGATACCACTGATCCTGGTGCTGTGTCGGGGCACACTATGGGGCGAAAGAGGAACTCTGCTGGAATCCTCCAGTCCATTTTCCTTAGCTCTGGAATTATGAGGGCCAATGTCTTTAGCCCTTCAACAAACATCTCCTCGTTTTCCGGCAACCCTCGTACTTCTTCTCGTACTTCTTGTGTGGTCGTGTGGGCTTGTACTACCAACATTGCACGCAATGGGCATATTCCGGGTGTTGAACACACTATACCTCTCTCAGTGAATGATATGGTCATGTTGAGTTTACTCAGGAGATCCCTCCCTAATAAATTTATTGGTGAGTGTTCATAATACAGCAAAGGTGTCTTTACTGTTTTACCCCCCACCGTCACGTCCACTGCTTCTGTGTAAGGAACTTCAATTACAGCCCCAGAGAACCCCTGCGTCTCTAACCTCCTGTTAGATAACGGGAACCGGCCCTCCCTAATACATGATTTCTCCGCTCCCGAATCCACCATGAATATGAACTGTCTCCTATCTGCGCCCCTACCAATGGTTCCTCTGCTGCATCGTAGGTGGTAGATAGAACTGGACACGCAAGTGTTCTCTGTGGGCTGTCCTATGCGGGGTGTCTATCGCCCCCCTTGATTGAAGACACTCCCAGAAACCACTGATACGCCGCTATAGGGTGCTGGTGCGGGGGCCCCGTTTGCTGTTGTCGAAAAGGGTTGCCTGGTGTGTACTGCATATTGTCATTGTTTTGTGGGTGGTTCTGTGTTCTATACTGATGTCCCTGTTGTTGCTCATTATTTCCTTGACCTGGGTTTCTCGGTTGTTGTTGTCCCATTGGAAGACCATATGGGCTCCCCGGGTGGGGATGGCCATACTGTTCTACCTCTTGGAACCCGTTGTTGGGTCTGGCTCTGCACTCCCTAGAGTAATGCCCCCATCTTCTGCAGTTCCAGCAACTCCCTTGTGCACCTCTAGGACCCTGCCATCCATTTCCTCCCATTCCCCCGTACCCCGGTCCACCTCTTCGGCCCCTGTACCCACCTCGTCCTCCTCGAGGGGCCCACTCCTGCCACTGCGACCCTCCGCCTGACTCCTGCTCGTTCCACTGCCGCTGTCCTGCTCCGGCCCAACTAGTTGCCATCCTTCCTTGTATTGCTATCAGCCCCTCCTCCTCCTCATCTCCCTCCCTGCTGTGTGGGAGCGCGGCTACAGCCGCTGCGACCTTCACCAACTTTGTCTGCACTAGTTTTGCTTCGTCTGCCAATCTCTTCTGCGCCACCTCCTTCTCCCTTTCTTTTATTCGCTTACAGTGGTGCACTATTATGCTCTGAATCTCAGGCCATCCCTTCGCTTCAATACCTGCTATCTTGTCGAGCGCCTTTTGCACCTCTTTTGGGAGACCTCTTTTTATAATAAAGTAAAATAAAGATGTCGATTGATACCAGGGCGTACCCGCTTCTGCTCTCCACATCTCTTGGACTCGAAAAATGTAATCCATAGCATCTTCCCAGTCATTCATTGTACACTGCATTACTGACTGTAAGTCTGGTGTATCTGGAAAAGTTTCCCGTAAAGCATACCACACCCTTGCGCGTACTGTGTTAAAGGAAGCCCCATCATGGCGGTCGCAGCCTAATGTTACTCCTGGGAAACCAGCCTTGACCCATACCCTGTCGGCCTGATCGCCCACTGCTGATACAAGCAAACTTTTCACATCGCCTATTGCTAGGGGTACCCCAGCGGTGTGTTTCTCAAAGGCGTATATCCACTTACTTGCCCCTCCCGATAACGGGGGCAATAACTTTAACAAATTGGCCTTATCCATCTGAGCCCATGGGATATAATTCGGCCTCCCTCCTCCCCTATGTATCAATGGGAGCTGTAGCCTTCCTTTTGTTGTTCTATCTGCACCCGTTTTGGCTGCTGATGTTCCCAGTGACGCCATTTTCCCCACCCTATTTCTCAATCGTCCCGTCCACTCATCGTCCAGTCTTTCCATTGAACATGCACCATCTAACCTCTCGCTTTCCCCTCCTATTGCCATACTCAACCTGTCACTTTCCTCCAGATCGCCCCTTATTTCACATAGTAGTTCCTCTCTGTCCCCTATAGGCCTTTCCTTCATTATCAATACATCCCTCTTGTGTCCCTACTTCTATTATTCGTGTCGGTTCTTCCTCAATTCTGAACAGTATTTCACCTTTTTTCCACCCATCTTCAAGTGTTCTATTCTCACTTGGTGCTCTAGACGTGCGCCCTGATAATTCTGCATTAAGTGCTGTTCGTTCACATATGTCTTTTATCCTTGAGAGCTCATCTTTCGCTATTGAGAGTCTTGATTCTAAATCATCTGTTAGTTTTTCTATGTCCACCCTCTGTGTACTTGCCTGGGCTCGCTCCCTCGTACTTTCATACGGCGGGGGTGCCGTTGGCCGGTGGGGTGTAGTAGTTGTTGGGGGAGGCACATAAGTGGGGTCGCTGTACCCTTCTGCGGGCACAGGCTTGTTTCGTATCGGGTACAAGCTTATTACCTCTATAGGTGGCTCTACATTTGGTGATTCCTTAACCTCTTTCTGTATCATCAGTGGATTGTCAGTGGTGGATGGTAGGTCAGTATTTAATGCTGGTGCTTTAGGCGGGGGTGTCTCTTTAAACAACCTCCAGAGATCTAATATTTCCCTCCTATTGTGCAACTGTTTCCCCTTGTATTTCAAACAAATGCATGTGGCCACCATATCCAGAACAATTTTGTCAAATGACCCCCCCTCGGGCCATATCTGGGGTAACCCCTCTCCCTTCAGCTCCGTTATCCATTGGTCATGATATTTCTTAATTCGCTCCGCATACCCTGGTAGGTTCTTACAAATATGTGATAAGGGTGTTTCTGCCCCCATCTTTGTACCCTCCTAGTACTTGTGTGTCTCTGTGTGTCCGCAATTATACTGTAGATGTAATACCACTATGATTTTTCGTCTTCTATTTCACATTCAATAATGGGCTCCTTTATGCTCTTCCTTGCCTGCATAATACAAAACTGGCTGTACACAGTCTCTATTCTATTCTCTTTGGGGGGCACATACAAGAGCAAACCATCAGTGATTTCGACAACATTAACCCGGGAATCAAAAAGGTACACACTCACTTCACCTTGTCATTTTTGTCTTTCAGAAGCTTTAACCGGCCACACTTACCATGACCATTCAATTACTATACATTTATAGTCATTTTTACACACCCACGGCACCAAATTATCTTCTGACGCATACGAGGTGCACACAGCTCTCTGTAAGACTCTATTCACAATTCAATCTGCCCTCCCTTTCCTCCCTAGCCGGCTGTCCCTGTCCGTCTTATTCCGATATATATATATATATATATATATATATATATATATTTATTATTCTGATCTTCCCTCTTCTAGTAGGACTCTCTCTCTCTTACTTTCTCCCCAACGTTTGGTGCCGATCTTACTTTTATATATATTTATTATTATTTTTTTTTCTTTTTTCTTCCCCCCAACCCTAAAGAAAAGAATAGAAAGAATAGCAGTCACTAATATATTCTCCGTGTCCCCCTTTGCCAGACACTTTTATCTTATTATCCACTTCTTCATATATTCCCAGTACTAGTCAAGATAGCACTATGCGGCGCCGCCTTCCACCCCCTTTCGGAGCTAGGTTCCCGTCACTTTTATCTCTTATTCACCTCTTACTCCTAATGGCCATATGCAAAGAAAAAGCAAGGAAAGTTTAAGATGACCCTTAGTAGATCTGCGTACCCCCTTCTCTACCCCTCTTCGTTCTCTGTCCTAGATTTCTTCTTCCATTCCCTTTACGATCGCTCGCACTCAATACTCACGTACCCGTCTTGAACCGATAGTCTCCGAAACTGGGTCCGTCCAGGCAGTGCTGCCGTCAGCTCAACAGTCAGCCCCGGCTCCGGCGAGCGGTACTCAAAGGGGATTTTTCAACCGGGATCCCGTACCCTCTCTATTGAGTGCGCACTTCTTAGTGTACCGGTCGCCGTTGGCGGGCAGCCTCCCGGAGCCGGCGCACCGTGCGTATCCCTTTTCGACCGGAGATTCTCGTGCCAAAAGGGGACGGTAATGATAGGTCGGGAAAAAATAATAATAGTAATCACGCTTTCGGGGTCACCACTGAAGGCAAGCGTCCCCAACCAGCACGATCCTCCCCGCAATGAGAGACAATGAAGGACTCTCCCAAGTCGGGAATAAAGCCAAGACAGAGTGCGGGTGAGCTTAAATGGGAGTTTATCAATCAGAATAGGGCATGCAAAGAACTCTGCAAACTCCGAGAGCGCTCTGTCTGACAATAGCAAAGACAGGCGTATATATTTACAAAACACGTCATCAGAACCTACATACTATAAGGGGCACAAGTTCAATGGGATTGGGTGGTGATGACTAGCTATAGGCGCTGCTGCGATGTGGTTGGCCTTGGCTGGAGGACGTCACTGGTCAGCCTCGTGGGTTGGGCTGGGCCTGGCGGGTCGGCTGAGTTCATCCGGGCGGTGTTGTTGTGCCATCGTGGCCAGTGTCAGAGATGAATGTCTTTTCCTGACTTGTTTGCCCTAGGGAAAAAAGTGAAAAACAGATAGACTACCCCTCTCTTTTAGTCTTGTATGGAACTTCCGTGGGAGTTAAAGGCAGCCTAACTATATCATTGGTTAGGCAAACGCCGGCGGAGAGAAATTATACTGATCACTCTAAGTTGTAACAAAAGTTCTATCTCTTTAATAGTTCTAAAACATCTTTAAAAAGCATTTTTAAATTGATGCTCAATCATATCATTCATTCTACATACATTTCATCTTAACAGGGGAGTTCTAGAGTCAATATACATCTTTGTAGGCATAATATTTCAGTTTGAATATGCATTTGTGACATGGGAAAAAAACATTTGATTTTCCTTAAACCGTCGACATATGTTTCGGCCCGTTATGATATACCACGTTTGTCAGCAGTGGGCAACTTTCGCCCCAGATCTGGCCAACCTATACATGGACGACCTGGAACAACACTCCATTTTTGATCTAGCAAATCCTTTTTCAAAATCAATCATAACATGGTTACGATATATAGATGATGTCTACATGATATGGAGAGATACCCCAGACAATTTGGCACTATTTCACCAATGGTTGAACACTCAAAACCCCAACATACAGTTCACAATTCACACAGATTTACACACCATTCCATTTTTGGATCTTCAAATACAAAAAACAAATACAGGAGACATAGCAACTAGTCTCTATAGAAAACCGACAGATAAAAATACTTTGCTTGACTACCACAGCTTCCACCCATTGGCATTGAAAGAAGGCTTACCATACGGGCAATTTCTACGTGTACGCAGGAACTGCACACAAGTAGAGATGTATAAACAACATGGAAAATCATTAAAAAGAAGGCTACAAAACAGAGGTTACCCCAAAAAAACTGTTCAACAGGCATACAAAAGAGCATTACACATAAACAGAACCACATGCCTAGAACCCATTCAACGCAACAAAGAAGACAAAATCACATGCGTAAGTACATACAGTCCTATAAGTAACCATCTCAGGAAAATCATTAAAAGACACTGGAATATGATCAAAACGGAAGATTTCAATCCCTCAATGCCCCGTTTTGCATTCAAAAGGCAACGTAATATAAAAGACTTTATAGTCCACACATACCCGAGACCCCCAAAGGCAATCACCACTCAAACCCAACTGTGGGGCTTACCACCGGTGATAGGTCATCATCGTTGCGGCAATTGTTCAGTATGTGCACAGACTACAACAATGAAAAGCATTCAACTATGTCACATGACCATACTTTTGAAGACCTTTACTAACTGCCTCACTAAATGGGCGGTATATGCCATTAAATGCCCATGTGATCTAGTTTACATAGGCAAAACTAAGCGACAGGTACGCCAAAGAATCTGCGAACACAAATCCTGTATTCGAAATAAAATAGACAACAAACCCTTGGTGGCCCATTATGTTCGCCAACAGCATAAATATACAGAATTACTCTGGTGTGTTATTCAAGTGATCCAACCATCCCCTAGGGGCGGTAACATGGATCTCAACCTGTCCAGATGTGAGCAAAAATGGATCTACAATCTTGACACTGTGAAACATGGCCTTAATATCGCCATAGAATGGAACACACTTCTTTAAAGATGAGCATAGAAATGTTGTTCTCGAGAACTAACGATGACAGAAACAGCACCCTGTACCATTACCGCATCGTATCAACAATGCCGAAGGGTCGATAACTAATAGTAATAGGTCAACAGCACCGTTTGAAAAGCACAATCCATGCTCTCTAACGGTGCCAATATATATAAAAAATAACATCTGACTAATTAGCCCGTGAAGCGGATGACTAATTATAAAACACATACAGTGATAGCCATAAATGGGTTCGCCTAACCCATTCGAGTGTACATATTGAAATCAGGCAAATCCAAGTAAAGCTCGGTTCGCATAACACATAAAAATACATTATAAGAACAAAATTAAAGTCATACTTCGGTTTCACAATATCAGTTCTAACTCCCTTGAGGCTTGGAATAATATACTGGCGACCATGTGTTTAAAGCATATAGATTGAAATCAGGCAAATTCAAGCGAAGCCCATTCCGTATAACAAACAGAAATGCAGCACGAAAATAAATAATTAATCGATTTAGGTCATATTATTGTTTTAAACTACCAGTCCCATCATCCTTCAGGCTTGTGATAAACTGGCGATCACGTGCTGGCAATTCTGAACCATGTGACCTTATTGAAATAAGACTCAGTTTCACTTTAAGCCGTGTTGCCCATGCCTGAGACCAGTCAGCTTTCCAGCGCACGCCTCTTTGTGGACTAAAAAGGTAAAATATGCTCTCGAACTAAGTGACCTCAATATGAAAAAGTTACTAGCTTAATTTCCTGCCTTTTTGCACTTGCACCAAAGAAGACACTCTGCGAGTGTCAACAGTCAAAAGCTAATCACTGGTTTAAAATCACCCGGCAAAAGGGTTTTCTTTTATAGACTGCATTTAACAGCATGGCGGCTAGCGCGACAACGGATTAGTTGTAATGAAACATGATAAGATTGTAAACAGCCCTTGGGTACATTTAACACCAACGGCACAAAAACAGACGGGCCGTGGCTCTGTCACAATGAGTTTTAAAACAACAATAGAGAAACGTGTTAAAATAACGTGCCCCAGAGCTCATTTTGAGCTTAGTTTACAAGCATGTTTTTTTCTAGCTTTTCATACATACAAGTGCTCATTACATTTCGTTTCCATTACCATAGGAAACAATTCCACTCACGGCCTCTCAGTCCATCCTAAATCACCAGAAGGCACCTGGCAACATTCAACTAAGGCATCAACGACCATTTATGTACAAACAGCTGAAGCCAAACTGTAAGTCGTCATTTCTCCTCATATCATCTAAGAGGCTAGCGACCAACTGAGGTAGACTCAAACAGTGGTCAAGTATTAAACATAGGTGCCATTTCTAAACAGTTGTTTTAAAATTAATTATAGGCACCAAGACCGCAGAGCGCAATCCGAGTCACCTGTGCGACAAGTTTTGAGTACAATAAGCTCAGACAGCGAGACAAACCGCAGACTTTCAGTCACACAAATACAAGATGTGGACATGTAAGTGAGTTCAATTTTATTTGGTATTTTTGAAAAATGTGTAAAGAAAAGTTAAATTATAGGGTTTCCCATTAAGTGAAAACCTTAGACTAAGGCAGTTGCACAGTTAGTGGCACCGTTAGTCAGAGTATTCTCAATAGTCTAAATTGCATAATATGGACTTAGTGGGGTGAAGGCAGGTTCAGTATATCACAAAACTAGCCATCGCTCTTAAACTGAATCAAAGTGGAGATATACAATTTGTCTGTCGTTTTTAACAAAAACAAATGTTCTATAGTAGGGTTTAACATAAGATTAATATACGCACACTGAAGTATGAAAAACATTTTTTTGCAGATATATGTATGTACTAAAAGGGGATCGAGATTGATCGACTACAAAGCAATTGGTGTCCTGAAGATGGCCTTATATTTATTCTGGTGACCACTGCTGACAAACGTGGTATATCATAACGGGCCGAAACATATGTCGACGGTTTAAGGAAAATCAAATGTTTTTTTCCCATGTCACAAATGCATATTCAAACTGAAATATTATGCCTACAAAGATGTATATTGACTCTAGAACTCCCCTGTTAAGATGAAATGTATGTAGAATGAATGATATGATTGAGCATCAATTTAAAAATGCTTTTTAAAGATGTTTTAGAACTATTAAAGAGATAGAACTTTTGTTACAACTTAGAGTGATCAGTATAATTTCTCTCCGCCGGCGTTTGCCTAACCAATGATATAGTTAGGCTGCCTTTAACTCCCACGTAAGTTCCATACAAGACTAAAAGAGAGGGGTAGTCTATCTGTTTTTCACTTTTTTCCCTTATAGATTGTCCCTTCCTCCAGATTAGACCCCCCGTTAACAAAAAATAGGGATTACCCATACACTCAAAACCTTGTTTGCCCTAGGCCATGCACACCGCAGTCATTCAGTCATTACAATATTATCTTCTTTAGTAAATCTTCCAATAGGTTATTCTACAGGTTAATGCAACACAGGAGGAATGCACCTTGTGAGGGGTCTGATGGTCATTCGTCAGGGCATGGTTACCAGTGTCCTGTTGACCGGAGCCATAGGTTGAGGGGCTAAGCTTCAGGGCATGGGACGGGCGGTACATGCCTCCCTGTCTTGTTAGATGTTGTTATGATTGTGCCGCTGTGTGTTGCCACAGTATTGGGTGTCCTGATTGCACAGGGCCATAATTCTAAGATGATCCGGTGGGTTGTGGGGTTTACGGGGGGCGCCTTTGGATTTGTGTGTTCAGGCAGAGGTTTACTGCTGTGCTGTAAATAATGCAGGTGGCGGGCCGTGGCCTTGGGTGCTGCAGAGGGGACTACAAATCTTTGAAGCGGCTCCAGTCTGGTTGGGGGAGGTGGAGCAGCGCGGCGCGGGCCTCTGTTCTCTTGTTTGGCAGTCTTTGCAGAGTGGGAGGGGGAATGGCCTTGCACATATTCACAAAAGGTATCTTCCTCGTGTGTTGCCGACTTTAGGAAAAAACATCACAAACATTTGAACACTCTATAATACTTATTTGAATCACTCGGAAACGTACATTTCAATTTTACTAAATGTGTCTCAAATATAGCCAGTCTGAGCACCTTATTCGTACACTATGTTTTACCAATCACAGCATTTAGTTATATGCATATTCATTTTGCAGTAAGTGAGGTAGTAGCGAGGTTGGTGGAGCACATAGAAAATGGCTCGCCACCGTACGTGGCGGTAGTAGCACATAAGGGGTTTAGACATATACGCATGACAAGTGTATTTGCGCGCGTCCTTCACATGAGCCCTCTGTATGATTACATTCGCCTTCCCTTGTACTCTAGCAGCATTAGTTCGGTTGATTGTGCGGGTCCACGGGGTGTAGACTTCACATAAATGTACATAATGAACAGTCCCCTGGAAGGCTTCTTAATTGTTAGCACCCAACTGCAGTGGTGGGGGTTCTTTATTGCTATCATCAGGTGAGCATGCATTCTACCATGTTTATATATTTTACAGGCATCCTTAATAGAAGAAGCTTTGTGGGGAAATACACACTTTACAAATAGTCCTGGCATTAATATTTGGGAATTTTCTGCTTTCATCCGATGACCATGTTACAGTTCTCGCCATCACCCAGGCCTTGCTGACCGGGCCATGCTGGGGGCAATGATGCACTGCGGAAGGTGAGATGTTACAATGTTAATATCATACGCTAGCTCATGTCCGTCTTGTTCGTGGGAACGGACTCACAGCGGATCTGCCAGGGTGCTGCGGCAGCAGGGATAACTGAAACTCTCCGAGGGTGGGGGCCGCGCTACAGTGCGCTAAGCTCACACCATCTTTATTAGACAAAATGGTTTCTGAGGCCTAGCTAAATCCAATACGTGTGGGCAATGTCTTCAGCAGGTGAGCCATCCACCACCTGGGCCCTGGTGGTATGGAGGGGACGCCCGATGAGCCATGGCCCTCACCTGGGGTGGAGATGTAGGCAAGGGGGGGTCTTTTGGACCACTCCTCCCCTACATCATCATGGAGGAAGTGAAGCTGCTCACTGATTGGTGGAGTGAAGGGCCTCAGGGCAGCATTAACATTCTAAACTGCCTTTCATTGTTCATTCCCTAGCAGGAAGGTTCTGCTTTTGTTAAGTTCCTGGATTTAGGCCCAATTTGAAATTTTTGTGAGAAGATTTGGCAGGGAGATCCTTGAAATATGCTTTCCAGTTGATCAAGGACTACGTGGGACAAGCAATGCTGTTAATCTGGTGGGATTGCAGCGTTTGTTTCAAGTGGAAAGAGCATTACCTTTCCATCAAGTTAATTATCTTCATTAGGTATCTAATGAGTTAGGTATTTAGGTTGCTGCAGCAAGTTTACTTCTTAAAGACATTGTCAATTGTTAGTTTGCTGGAAATCAACTCTACTTACTAAGAAAGACATTCTGTAAAATACATGTTGAATGAATACTGAACCCGACATGTGAGCTGCATGCAAAGAATCCTTGCAAGTAGAAGTCATGCTGGTTTACAGCAGTGTGGAAATGTGTGGTTAAAACACTGTGAATGAAAGAAGACATTCTTACCTGCATGTTTTTTTTTAAAAGAAAGACAGACATTGCAAGAGCAACAGGGTTCATTGATACTTTAAGAACTCTGCTGCAATACTTTCAAAGGGAAGTGAAAGACGCTATGTCCAGGGTTGATTCCAGGTGTTGATCTGTTTATTCATGAGTTGAGATCTGGGTTTTGCTGGCTGTGCTTTCACTTACACGCAAGACAGGAACATGATGGAGTTGGAATGTCATGTAGTCACCTTTTGAGAGGATAAGGTGTTTTTCTGCAATTTGGAACTCTGCTGCAATACTTTCAAAGGGAAGTGAAAGATGCTTTATCCATGGTTGATTCCAGGTGTTCAACTGTTTATTCATGAGTTGAGATCTGGATTTTGCTGGCTGTCCTTCTTCAGATTCGCAGCCATTCAGAAGTTGGAGTTTGTTGTTTTTTATTTTCTCCACATCCCCTTTCCCTTGGGAGTGTTAGTTCTTCAGCTGGTAATTTACACAGTTGTTGATCAAAAAGTCTTGAGGAATCTGTGGGGTACAGCAGCTCCCGTGGACAAGAAAAGTCAGGACCGGACATCAACACACCCTGTAGCTAGTGAGACAGAGGTGATGGCTGCAGCCATACTGCCACCTGCGCCTTTCTTGGCAGAGACTGGGCATCCTCCCATTAGATGGGACGATTGGAAGGGCATATTTGAAAACTATGTTGTTGCCATTGGGGGAAAGCCCTATTGCTACACAATCTACGACCAGAAGGGTGCAGTGTATTTGATGGTCTTGCAAGAAGTCATGGAGAGATTGCAGGGGAAGATGATGAGTACACAGTGGCTGTCATGCAGATAGAAAAACATTTTGAGCCAAAGAACAACGTCACATTCGAATGCCACAAGTTTTTCCAACGTGTTCAGGAGGCATCATAGTCAGTTGAGTCATATATTGCATCCCTCAGAACATTGAGCCACACCTCTAACTTTGTGACTTTGACTGATTCCCTGATAAGAGACCAGTTAGTGAGGTGCACCAACAGTTTGAGGGTGCAAGAAGTTATTGGCTAAAGATGTTACACTGGAGCAGGTGATTGAACTCGCTCGCAGCATTGAACAGACCACACAGTACATAAAAGTGATGAAAGTCGACAAACAAGTGTCACGGGGCGTGTGTGCAGTAGGACCAAGGAAGAAGTTGACTGCATCGAGTGCCAGAAAAGAAGGGTGGAACCAAAAATGTACCAAGTGTGGTAACACTAGGCATGGGCCCAACTTTCCCACAAGTCCGGCCAGGTTTGCAGATTGCTTTAAATGCAAACGCAAAGGCCACTTTGCCAATGTGTGTAGGGACTTCTCCATTAATATGTTGTAGCAGAGGGAACAGAGTGGCGATGTGATGAACCGGTCAAGCACAAGTACACTGAATGTGGCACCCATCCAGGAAGCAACACAGAGACATGACTTTCAGATATCTGCTGTGTCAGGAGAACAGAGTCGACCAGTCGATGAGTTCACAGTTGATGGGTGTTTATTTGAAGATGAAGGTCGACTCAGCATTGCCATGGAACATTATTTCTGAAGATACCTTGAACAGTTTGGGCAAGGAAGTGAGTGCACTGAATTCAGCCAAAGTACAGCTGTGTGGTTATGGTGAATCTGCCATTGAATTGGTAGGATAATTCCAAGGTCTAGTATCATACAAAGACAGGAGGTGCACAGCGGACATTCTTGTAGCAAGAAAAGGTGCCTCGCTGCTTGGCTGGGATGAGCAGAGAAAATTGGGAGTGCGGATTCAAGCAAGTGCTTTAGATCCAGTGACCATAACAGAAATGGATGACAGATGGACAAGAGAGTTTGCTGAAGTCTTTACAGATAAACTGGGAAAGTTGAAGGACTTTGATCATGAAATTAAGTTAAAGACTAATTCCCAACCTGTAGTACATAAAGTGAGGCCTGTTCCCCTAAACATGAGGCAGCAGCTTCGTGAAGAATTGAGTGACTTGGTTCAGAAAGGGGTAATTGAAAGCATTGGTGGTACAGAATGGCTTTCTCATTGTTCTTGTGACCAAGAGCAATGGGAAACTGAGACTTTGTGTGGATCTCAGGGGATTGAACAAGAACATTCTTATAGACAGACACCCGCTTCCCATCATAGCAGAGAGATTGGCCACTCTGGGAGAGCCCAAATGGTTTTCTGTGATTGACTTATCTGCTGCGTACCACCAAGTACCTCTGTCAAAGAAATGTCAGCACCTAACAACGTTTATCACACCTGAAGGGACCTTTAATTCCTTTTGGTTTGGCTTAGGCCACTTCGGTTTTTCAAAAAGTGATGGAAGAAGTTCTGAAGGGCACAGAATGTGTGGCAGTGTTTCGGGATGATATTTTGGTATATGCTGACAGTGAGAAAGAACATAACAGAGTGCTGAGATGTGTGTTAGTAAGATTGAGAGAAGTAAGGCTCACAGTACAAAGGAGTAAATGTAAGATTGGAGTCAGAGAAGTTGAGTATGTAGGACATTGGGCCTCATTACGAGTCCGGCGGTAAAACCGCCTGGTTACCGCCGGACTGGTATTACCATTCCGCCTCCGTGATTCCCGGAATTACCGGGGCATTACAACCCCGGTTTCCCGGGAATCACGGAGGCGGAATGGTGTTAATCCCCATTCCCATTGAGTCCTATCAGACTCAATGGGAAGGGGGATCATGGAAACACCGGCAGCATCTCGTAATGCTGCTCGTGTTTCCTCGGCTGCCTCCAGGTGGGCGGTGTTAAATCCGCCAGGTCAAACCTGCTGGGAACATCACCTCCCGCCTGCAGGAGTCGGGATCAGGCGGTCCGGAAAAAACGGTGGCGGCGGGTTTACCGCCACCGTTATTTCCGGACTGCCTGATTTGTAATGAGGCCCAAAATATCCAGTCATGGTGTATCACTCAAAAGCAATTTGGTGGAGAGCATTTGTAAAACCCCAGCACCAGTTGACAAAGATCAATTAAGGTCCTTTATGGGATTAGCAGAATTTTATCACCAATGTGTGAACAAGTTTGCTTCCATTCCAGCTCCATTGAGAAATCTGATTAAGAAAGGGATCAATTTTAAATGCTCTGAGGATTGTCGAATAGCTTTTACAACTATAAAAGAGGACATTGGAAGGGCTCCATCTTTGGATGGGTTTGTATCAGAGAGGAGGACCACACTGTCAGTGGATGCAAGTCTTTTAGGTTTGGATCAATTTGATTCAGGAAAGATGGAGCGCGTCATAGCGTGGGGCAAAAAAAAACCTATTCTGTAACAGAGAGAGACGCGCTAGTGGTGTTTTGTACAATACTCCATTTTAAATTCTTTCTGTGGGGCCAAGAATTTCAAGTAAAAACAGACCATAAACCTCTGGTCCAATTTATGAGTAGTTCAGACTGGGCTAAGGGTTTGCCCAGGATTGCTGGGTGGATGTGGGTTTACTGGGTTACAACTTCAGAATAAGCTATAGTCCTGGTAGGGAAAACTTGGTTCCTGACTGCCTATCTAGACTTCCGGTGGAGGATGAGGGCGTGATTGATCTAACGAGAGAACGGGATATGGTCATAGCTGAGGTTGCATGTGATGCAGTAAACAAAAGTGAGTGGCTGGAGGCAGACAGAGAGTAATTGTAACCAAAGTTAAGGAGTGGACAACTGAGGGGTGGCCCAGCAAAGAAAACCTGGAAAGGAGTTATGATAGATACTATGAGGTGAAACTAGAATTAAGTCTATCTGAGGATGGCTGTAGACTTAGGAGAGGATCAAAGGTTGTACCTCCTTTTGGCATTAGGGCCCGATTGGTCAACCTAGCCCACCAAGGTCATTTGGGTATGGGAGGTACCAAGAGACTTTTAAGACAGTAATTCGGGTGGCCTGGCATGGATAGCGAAGTTGAAAAAAAGAATCCGGTCATGTAAGGAGTGCGAAAAAAGTGATAAAGGGAGAACTGTGAGAGAGGTACCTCTTCCTCCAGTGCAAGTACCCAGTGAACCCTGGGAAAAAGTGGTTGTTGAATTGGTGGGTCCGCTACAAGGGCTTGGGGATGGATATACCAAATGGTTGGAGTGGAGAGCACTAAGGGAGGCCACCACCACTCCACCACTGAAATGATTTCATTTTTTGAAGACATATTTTTCAGGGAAGGATTCCCTACAGAAATAATTACTGACAACGGAGTACAATTTTGCTCTGACAGGATGAAAGAACTTTTAGGGAGGTTTGGTCTTAAACATCTCCGCACGGTACTGTATCTCCCCAGGGCCAATGGATTGGTTGAGAGAGCCAACAGATTCATCAAAGGGGGGGATATAGCTAGCGTTCAGTTCAGGGTTGGAGTGGATGAAGGTTCTCAAGGAAATGCTGTGGAGCTACTGCACAATTCCTCACTCTAGCACAAAAAGTTCTCCCTTTGTGTCGTTAAAGTGTCGACAACCTGCCACAAAACTGTGCCCAGG
The DNA here is from genome assembly GCF_040938575.1 of Ambystoma mexicanum. Lineage (NCBI taxonomy): Eukaryota > Metazoa > Chordata > Amphibia > Caudata > Ambystomatidae > Ambystoma > Ambystoma mexicanum. The sequence continues at coordinate 20,955,782 of NC_090935.1, forward strand.
ATGGTTGGAGATGGCAGGCTGTATTGTGGTGGATCGGCAGGAAGTTATGAGGTTGATATTGGAGGCACAAAATGAGTACAAAGGTTTGATGATATCTCATGAGGAAGGTGGAGTATGAGGTGGTGATTTGGTTTTGATAAAAAATCCTTGTGTTGGATCCAAATGTGTGAAGAGTAAATACTTAGGGCCCAAAAGGATTGCAGCAGTGCGTGACAATGTTGTGATATTGGAAGGTGGTGAGTGTTGGTCTAAGGCACGGTTGGTCAAAAGTTCTTCTATTGTCAGTGATGGAGATGTTATGGATAGTGGTGAAGGCAGCAAAGGTGATGAGGTTATGAGAGAAAGTGTGAATGGAAATGATAACGAGACACATTTTAATGAATGGGGGCAAAGCTGGTCATCCCACAGTCATAGGAACGCCTAAAAGGAAAGAGCGAGGAAAATGCCAATCCTATTTAGAGATTTTTGTTGTGAGTGATATACTAAATCAAATGTTAATGGTAAGGAGGGAGATGTGTTAGGTTTGGAAGTGGTTTGTATGTTTCTGTTTGCTGAGCTTTATTGTATGATGTATTAAGTCATCGCATTATGCCGCCAGCACATTCTTATTTGCATATCTTGTTTTTACCTGACTGATGTTGCAGAATTCACAGGGGTTCTGAGAGTCATTTGAAGTTGGCTTTACTAAAGAAGCAGTGCCTGCTGCTTGTTATTATACTTAATAACATATAGTCTTCACTTCATTCCTCACCTCTGCATCAATCTAACAGATACCTGGAGTGTTACCAGCCCCCATTCTTGCACGGCCAACCCTATTGAGTGGAGCTATTGAAACAGTTCTGCTTTGTGAGGTTTGGCAGTGGGAGATCCAGGAAAATCAATGGAGGCTGGGAGGGAACTAGCTCTTCTAGCAAGTACTTTGAAGCATCTTAGCAACGTTGAAGAAACTCAAATGAGCACCGGGGGGCTGGGACACAGTAATTCCGTAAAGCATGCCCGCTTTCCATTCTCTAGTCTCAGAGCAGGCACTGTCCTAGGGTTTGCCTAGTGCCTACCCCAGCTCCACTCCTGTTACCTCTCCTTTTATCCAAGACCAGGTTTGCCACCAATATTCCCACTCTGAGGTTCGGATACTTTCGATTTACAGATAGGCAGCCATCTTGTAGAGGAAAAATTGCTTCAAAAATGGCTGTTAGAAGGAGGAAGCAAAGAAAGGAAGACTTATTTTCTGCCAGAATCGCAATTGCATAAGAAGGAGCCATCAGGTGTTTCTCCTGATTGAGGCAGTGGCAGGGGAAGACCAAATGATGGTGGGCGAGATGGAGAGCCCTTCGGAAATCATTCAGAGCAGAAGTGAAACTAGAAGGGTTCGCTTAAAAGAGAGGGCGGGTGGTGCACTCAGGAGAACCCAGGATGACTGTGATTGGCTACATGAAGCAAGACCTGGGCTTTATAATGGAGTGGGTTCCATCAACCTGGGAGTTAGTTTGACTGAGATGGTTTGGCTTTAGATGCAATGTAACTCAATGTTTGAGCTTGCGTGAGGGTAAAGGGGGTCCGCTATAAAATAAAAGGGACTTTCTAGAATTGTGATCTTTATAGTTGCATTTTCTTAACTAGGCTTCACTGTTGGCTACCTGCTTCCCGTTACCTCCTTTGTGCTTCCCTGAACTTTCAAAACGTTGGGATGGTCATAGAGAGTAGCTTTGGTCTGCTGGCTACTTTTCATGTCTGTGTTGCTTGACTGCTTCAAACTCAGCATCAATCTTTGGCTAGTCAATAAATAACATGTTTTATAAGCACCTTAAAGATTTGGTTTCACTTTGTCTGCTCTCGCAAGTGGAGCTTTAGTCCATCGGGAACCCTGTGTGTGATATGAAGTAAGTTACTGTATAGCTGGAAGGTTGTCTGCTTACCTCTGGACTGTCACCTGAGGTTGTTTAAGGAGGGCCTTTCCTACCAGGACCATCTCCTTTCAATGGCATTATGCCAAAAGCAAACAGAAGCTAAATGGATTACAACAGGCATGTACTTAGGGTTTAAGCCATCAGAATAATATCACTGATCTTTTGCTGGTGTGAGAAGAGAACCAGGTGCGAGAAACACTAAACATGACCAAGCCATACAGACCGCTTGGAGTTTTTCTGTGGTGATCATATCGAAGGCAGCAGCGATGAAAGAGAAATTGCAGGCAGAGGCTGTGGTAATTTGAGACATGGGATACATCCATTTGGGTGGTGTGGTTCCTGGCAAAATTGGACTGAAGACCCTAATGACTGCTGTGCAAGGCAAGAGGGCATTAATGACTTCTATGTAAGGCAAGAGGGCCCTAATGACTGCTAGGCAAGGCAAGAGGGACCTAATGACCGCTATGCAAGGCAAGAGGGCCCTAATGACCGCGGTGCAAGGCAAGAGGGCCCTAATGACCGCGGTGCAAGGCAAGAGGGCCCCAATGACCGTGGTGCAAGGCAAGAGGGCCCCAATGAGTGCTGTGCAAGGCAAGAAGGCCCCAATGAGTGCTGTGCAAGGCAAGAGGGCCCTAATGAACGCTCTGCAAGGCAAGAGGGCCCTAATGACCGTGGTACAAGGCAAAAGGGCCCCAATGACTGCTGTGCAAGGCAAGAGGGCCCTAATGAACGCTATGCAAGGCAAGAGGGCCCTTATGACCGTGGTACAAGGCAAGAGGGCCCTAATGACTGCTGTGCAGGGCAAGAGGGCCCTAATGACCGCTATGCAAGGCAAGAGGGCCCTAATGACTGCTATGCAAGGCAAGAGGACCCTAATGACTTCTATGCAAGGCAAGAGGGACCCAATGACGGCTATGCAAGCATAGTGTTTACGTCTCAATGCATTATCTAAATCCGCCCACAGGTAGGAATTTTTTGGTTTTTGGTTTTGGAAAGTGCTTCCATAGCAACTGTTAATGTAGCTGGCAGGAGCCTCTCAATAGGAAGGGGCTGTACTTGGAACAGTGTCAAGGAGCAAAGGGGCCGATAATATATCTCTGACATTACTAGACATCCCTCTGCATAACACACACATTCACACATCAGGGGCCAGTAGTCAACAACACAAATATTCACCTCTAAGAACTAAACAGACATGTGTGAAAGACATTGGTTTTAATTTATCATTAAATAGAATCAGAGAGATTTCAAAAGATTGATTCTTTCTTGAGATTTCCTATTAAAGAGCATTTTATAAAACACACAATAAATATGTACAATAGTAGGAGCACTACTACACTTTACCTCCCAGGATATTCAAAATAAAAAACTATTCTCATTAAAATCAGACGCCATAACACATGTAAATGCAGTATCTGTGAAAAGTGGGAACATGACTCTCCTATCCGAGCAGCAGAAAGGAGTGAATATCATTGAGAACCAGATGTTGCCTCCACCCCCTTCACTGCCAGTCTCATGCATGTAGCCAGGTCCTTACACGGGGCACTGCCATACACAGGTCATTAGAAGTGGTTGGTGAAACGCACGAGCATAAATGGCACAGACGCTCGGTTAACCAGCCACAGAGGAATACAGCTCAACTCTCTGCAATACACAAACTGAAGAGCCTCAGATTTAGACCCCACACATAGTTGGTAGGCAGATCTACAAATGTCATATGCTTCCCATGAGTAAACACTCAAGCGTACACTGCAGGAACTACTAGAGCAGATGCCTTTTTGGAGGTGGGAGAGTTGTCTTCTTAAACTATTTCCACAGGCATGTCATCTGTGCTTGTTTCTGGCAGATTCATAATGACCACTTTCATTGCATTTTAACATTTGGGGTAGCTCCCAACCAGGTTTCCCTGGCCACTGGAGTTCAAGGGTTTGAGAAGTCTCAAAACTATGTATGATATTGGTAGATTGATTACTATTTTCCATGTAATATGGGCCATTGACATGGCAGACACCACACAACCAACTCGGTCTTGCCATTAAAATATCCGGTATTATCCAATTCACTGGTACTCCTTTTATTAACCTCCAAATGATAAAAGCAAAGGTCACCAGGGTGACATTAAAACCTGCAAGTTTACATGGATCCTGGCAGGGGGCACTTAACCCTATTTGTGCAGATCTAATCTAGATGCCCAATGTAAGTTAGGGACTCAAAAATAAGGAAACACAGAAAGAATGACACACTTGCAAGTTTTCGCAGCAACGAGGCCTAGGGTTTCCCCAATACGCATAGGCATGATCAGGAATACATGCTTACCGGCATATTTACAAGTGTTTTCATCAGAGTAAATGGAAAGAAAGAAAATGGCGTCAACACCTCTTCCTCCAATGGTAGGGTTCCGGAGTTAGTCCCGTGTGCAAAGAGTTCAATTGAATTTAGTACTTTTCTTAACCATTTCTCCAGATTTTCTGAAGAATTCTGCCCATGGTGTATGTTAAACGTGTTATTTCTGTTAAGACATACACCAGTGTGGTAGTGCAGAGATTAGAGATGAGCAGCCACTTATTCAGTGCATCATGTGACCAGCACAAGTTCATGGTCCAATCCTTATAAATTTATTTTAGCTCATAGAGCTCCCTCTCACAAGGTTTCAGGGTGAGGGTGTTGCTCTCTCCTCACTTTCACTACTGCTTTCACTCTTGTGTACTCTTCGTTGATGGGTGTACAGGTTTGAGGAGCAGCTGAAACTCTTGTCACATTCGGAACAAGTGTAAGGCTTCTCCCCGGTGTGTGTTCTCACATGTTTGACAAGACTAGAATCACAACTGAAGCCTTTACCACATTCTGTGCATTCGTATGGTTTCTCCCCAGTGTGTATTCTTTGATGTATCATCATGCGCGAGGAGTAATTGAAACTCTTCCCACACTCACTACATTTGTATGGTTTGGAGCCTTTGTGAGTTTGTTGGTGATTGAGGAGGACAGAAGACTGTGTAAAATGTAACCCACATTCATGACAGCTGAACGGTTTCACGCCTGTGTGTGTTCGCTGGTGAGTTACCAGGTTGGAAGACTGATTGAAGCTCATTCCACATTCCTCACATTTGTATGGTTTTTCTCCAGTGTGTATTCGTTGGTGTTTGTACATGGTTGAGGAGTCAGTGAAACTTTTCCCACATTCAGCACATGTAAATGGTCTCTCTCCGGTATGCTTCCGCATGTGACATTTTAAATGATGCGGGGCATTAAATCTTTTACCACATTCATTACACACATAAGGTTTTTCACCTGTGTGTGTTCGTTGATGTGTGCGCAGATTTGTGGAGATGGTGAAACTTTTTCCACATTCTGTGCATGTATATGGTTTCTCACCAGTGTGAGTTCGCTGGTGTTTAGTCAGGGTTCCTGGGTCAGTGAATCTCTTCCCACATTCATCACATGCATACAGTTTCTCTCCTGTGTGTATGCGCTGATGCATTTTCAGGTAGGACGACTCACGGAAGTTCTTCCCACATTCACTACATGTAAACGGTTTAGCACCTATGTGTATGCGCTTGTGTTTGACCATATTGGCCGACTGGTTAAAACTCATTCCACATTCATCACAAACATACACTTTCTTCCCAGTGTGTACTCCTTTGTGCCGGGTAAGCAGCTGCAATGTGCTAAAGCTTTTCCCACAATCACAACACGTATGCAGTTCCTCCTCTAGGTTACTTGCAGTGTCCTTTCGAAAGCTCTTTCCATATTCAGTAAAGGTATAGGTTGTCTCCCCTGTTTGTATTTTCAGTTGTGCCATGGAGTGGTCGCCTCTTTCATGTTGAGTGGGTTCTTCTAGGCTTTTGTGACTGCCAGCCTCCTTTTGCTTGCCTTGCATCCTATTCTTCCTCATGCAGGTTCTTCCTTGCCCTTTAGCCTTAGCAATCTTCTTTCTGACTTCCCTTGAGACTGGCTTTGTTGGGTGTAATTTGTCAGTACATTCGTACATTTTTAGTTTCTTGAATTTGTTCACAGGTCCACTTCCTATTGGAAAAAGAGCAAGAATATTTGATTTGGCAAAAAACATGATTCAGCTAATTTAATAGGTAATAAACTACAGTATCAGAAATATGCTGTGATAAAGCTGTACATAAAAAAGAGCAAATAGTTAACAAGTTAGAATCTTTAAAGGCCGTCCTGAAATATATTCTCTCTTGGCTGGACATGTGTGTGTGAAAGCAAGGGGCTTGAATAAATGGCTCCTTCTGAATCACAAATGCCCAACTCTTACTCATCAGTTAAGAATGTGATATGTTACATCAATATGGCCAACAAACAATTTCTGAAAAAATAACAGACTAAATTCTGTCGTTTAGGGAAAACTAAATTAACTATTTGGTAACCTGTTCTTTCCTTGTTATTATTTCACGGTTAAGTTTTCATTGAATTGCAATACCCATATAAAAGCCTGGAAATTATGTCCTTATAATACACGGCCACCTACACGGCCGCCTGCAATATCCGTATAAAAACCTTGCAATAATGTCCTTATTACAGTCTATTTGCGACATTGCAACTAAATAGCTCCCCTCATTTTCGAACCTTTGGCTACAGAAAACGTTACAACATATAACAAATCAAACATGGATTATCAAAGAAATCTGAAGAATAAATCTCAAAAAGAAACAGATGAATGGAAAACATTCACGCCCCCTCCAAACATTTGAAGAAATTACATGTCACATATAAAGTTCATTGTAGAAGAACCAAGTCTCTGAACGGGTAAATCAACCTCTCCTTAGTAGTTAAATTGGACATTTCTTTGATCCAATACTCCACTCTCAGTACCACTCATTTCCAGGTGTACTTTTATGGTTCATAGACTGGCATCTTTGGGCAGGTCCTTTTCCAGGGCATTGTAAGAAAGGACCAGCAATATGCTCACGTATAAGTAGCAGCAAGAAATCACAGTTATTCTTTGGAGGATCTTTCACTACCAGAAGTAGTTTGTAAACGAACAAGACCGTGGTATGAATTAGCTCTAAGCGGGCCACTATTGTTTGAATTGTGATGGCATGGTGATCGCTAGAATGCCATGCATCGTGACGGGATGGTGAGTGCTAGAATGCCCTGTGAGGCCAGGGAGATGAAACCGCTCCGCAATACCCTCACTAGAGGTGGAGGTAAGTGGGACCTACCTGGGAGTGACTCCCCCTCAACGGACAGACTCCCATTCCCAGGAGAAACTCCTACCAGCTGGACGTACCATGGCCTACATGGGATGTTTTAAAACACAAGAAAATATTAACTGTCAAGACAGACGAAGAAACGTCTGAGGGATATCAGTATCTTGTGAGAAAAAGTTGTTTCCCTTTAAATCCAGACATCCACCTTATGGGAAGGAGTATGTTAAAATGTGTGCCTCCAAACAGGGAAGAGAGAGAAGCCAGGAAAAAGAGAGAGGATCGGAGATGCAGACTGTGGGAAGTCCTAAGTTGCTCAACATCGGACAAGAACCAAAATCAGGACACCCACAAGTTTTAAATTCGCTTATGGCTGCTACACGGGACGCCAAAGTTACGGCAGTCCTGAGACGCGAGAAGTCGACAGGGTGGAGACTCAAGCCCGAGCAGAGGGGGTGATGAGACCATAGCGATGCATTTGTGTTGGGCCAACAGTCAAAAGAACGTCGCTGAGACCGCCAACAACAGGAGATCATAAGGTATTTGTGAGTGCAGACGAGCAAAGGGACACCGAGAGAAGAAGGGAGAAACTTACGACGGGAATGCTGAGGAGAAAATGGCGTCCACGATACAGATAGCGAATGAGTGACTCAGACCAAAACCCTCCAACAACGTTCCCCTTCAAGAAAGAAGGTAACCGGGAGAATGGGAGGTGCAGGGAGATTTCAGAAGATCAGTATAACGTACAACTAACTCGTCACAGTAGAAGATATGAAACAGAGTTAGCTTTGAAGGCAAACCTATACAAAGATTGTGAATCAAGAGAAAATCATTACAATGCAAAGTTTATTCAAACAAACGAGCACCTTAGTTATTAATATAAGCAGGGACCACCTTGAGTTAAAGGGAAAGACAGGCCTTCTAGCGTTACTTTCATAAACAGGAGTATATCATGTCCTCGCTCATAGGCACAGTACGTGCTTTTTGTCATTACCAAATAAGAGTGGTTCTACGCAATATTCGTACAAAAAATATAATGTTTACATGAAGAAAAGGCAAAGATAAAACAATGCGCTAACAGGCCAATAAAACTCCATACGACAGAGAGAAAAGGGCGCAACAAGTAACACTTTGAAGCAGTTCCGAGAGTTCCATTGTAGATAGGTCCTCATGAGCCAGGCGAGAGGGAGAAGCAGGCCAAGTATGAAGATGAAATGAAGAACATACCCACCAGCAGTGCCGGAGGATCAGGTAAACAATACCCTGGGGTAAAGTAAGCAGTTCTGTAGGATGCGGCTCTTGGTTTCCAGGTGCGACTGCACATTGTTCATCTACCATCGAGGACTCCAATGATGGCGCACCTATGTATATGGGATCCCCAGGACATTGGGAAGAACAGTTATTCAAGATGTGAAGATTCACAGGTCAGGGGTCAGAGTCAGAGGAGAAGACAGGAGAGGTAGCTGTAGTTCGCTTGTTGGTGATACAGGGCTTACAGGTCCTCCTCGAGCACATGGTCCAGCTTCTGAAGATGCGTTTGACTTGGCAAATACACATAGAAGAGCAGATGATGAAGAAAAGCTGGAAACAAGAAACCGGAGAAGGACCAGCCATGGAAGAAGTATCGGGAAGAATAATCTGGCGGTGCCGTCACAGGACTGGAGGTAGCATGGCCTCGGGAGCTTCTCAGGTGAGGGAAGACTGAACCAGAGAACTTGCCCGGGGTTCTATGGTGAAGATTCTTAGGACAGTTCAGCTCAGAGTCTTCAGGGTCCTGGCAGGGATGGGGCACTGGTTTCAGGCCGACTAGAGCCCCCAGGTCCCGGAGGAGACATACTGAGTGGCCAAAGATGGCCACTTCCTCGCATTCAAAGGTCATGGGAAAGTGCTGGGACCTCTCAAGTGTTGTAACGTCCTACCTGCATTTCCAGCTTCCAGGGACATCGTCCAACTGACGCCCAGTGTTTGCGCCAGCCCACCCATGTTGTGCACTCCCTTGATGGCCACTAGAGTGGTGGGGGCTTGGTTTTTTTAATGTCCTCTATTGTGTTCGTTCTCTCTCTCTCTCTCTCTCTCTATATGTATATGTATATGTATATGTATATGGGATACATTACTCACCGTAATCGTATTTCTGATGCTTGTATCTGCTTAGATTCACATGCTGTGCATAGGCCGACATCTAGCGGAAGCTGCGGAGTATTACAGTTTGTTTTTCGAAACTCGAAAATGGGCGTCGACACAGGCGTGCCAGTAATACTATCCCTAGTGTGACGTCCACTGTACCCAACATCCCTCACGCGTCTAGGATCCTCAGATTGTATTTTTTCTGACATGAGGAAGCATGAGGAGTAGCGCGAGTACAGATAATCCAAGCAGATAGACAGAAAGGTAAGACTACAAGCAATCATGCGCCTTCTCTCGGAGGGGAGGAAGGGTGGGTCGCATGTGAATCTAAGCAGATACAAGCATCAGAAATACGATTACGGTGAGTAATGTATCCCTTCTGAGGCTTGTGGAATCTGCTTAGATCACATGCTGTGCATAGATTAGCGAGCAGTACCAGAAGAAGGAGGTGGGATGTGAGAAGGGTCATGAGCAAACAGGTGTCTTAGAACCGCTTGTCCCACTTGTGTATCTGTCTTGGAATGAGTGTCAATGCAGTAATGCTGAGTAAAAGTGTGAATAGAGCTCCAAGTAGCTGCTTTGCAAATGGTGTCGAGGGGAACATTTGCAATGAAAGCCAGAGTGGCCCCAATGCCTCTAGTAGAATGGGCCCTTGGCGTAAAAGGCAGAGTTTTTTCAGAAAGAGAGTAACACAGCTGTATACAGTTGATAATCCACTTCGAGATCGCGCCTTTAGAGACGCGATCCCCCTCTCTGCCTGTAGCTACGGAGACAAACAGTTGATCTGTTTTCCTTAGCGGTCTGGTTTTATTGACATAGTATAGGACCGCCCTACGCACATCAAGGGTGTGTAGTTTCACCTCAGCTGAGCTTTGCGGGTTCTGGAAGAAAGCCGGAAGCTCGATGGACTGGTTTACATGGAACTTAGATATAAATTTAGGTGAGAACCTAGGGTGTGTGCGTAAAACCAGTTTGTCTTTGTGGATAGTAAAGAAAGGATCCTGCACCGACAGAGCCTGAATTTCACTGACCCTTCTTATAGAGGTAATGGCTACTAAGAAGGCCGTTTTATAAGTCAGGTGTTTAAGACTACTTTTATGCATGGGTTCGAAAGGGGGGCCCATGAGCTTAGCTAGCACCACATTGAGGTCCCATCCTGGCGGTGGGTTCGAAATAGGAGGGTGAAGTCTCTTTACTCCTTCCATGAAGGCTTTAACTACTGGTACTTTCCACCACGATACTTTGTTATGGGATGTGGTGTAAGCCGAGAGGGCTGCCAGGTGTACCTTCAGAGAGTTAAATACCAAACCTGCGTCCAGCAGGTGGAGCATGTATGTTACAACGTTGGAAGGAGTGCAATTAACTGGGTTGATTTGTTTATTCTGGCACCAAATAACAAATCTCTTCCACTTGTCAAAGTAACAGTGCCTTGTGTTTGGTTTCCTGGATTCTTTTAGGATGTCCATACACCTCTGTGGTAATTTGAGATGCCCAAACTCTATGACCTCAGGAGCCATGCTGCCAGGTTCATTGAGTTGGGTTCCTGGTGCACTGTTTGACCTTGCTGCTGGGACAGTAGGTTGTACCAGGCTGGGAGTTTGATGGGTTTGCACACTGCCATCCTGCGTAGGTGTGGAAACCATGGTTGTCTCGCCCACATGGGAGCAACTAGGATGAGCGTCATCGATTCCTTGTTCATCTTGTACACCACCTTCCTGATGAGAGGAGTTGGTGGAAAAGCGTACGCAAACATCCCTGACCAGTTCATCCACAGGGCGTTCCCTTGGGAGTCTGGCTGGGGGAACCTGGATGCAAATCTTGGGCATTGTTTGTTTTCGCTTGTGGCGAATAGGTCTATAGTGGGGAAACCCCACTGAGAGAAGAGATCTTCTACGATATCTCTGTGAAGGACCCATTAGTGTTCTTCTGGGAGGGAGTCTCTGCTTAGGGCATCCGCTAGGGAATTGAGCTCCCCTGGAACATGTTGTGATGACAGGAAGATGTTCCGTTTGAGTGCCCATATCCAGATTTTCTGGGCAAGCTTGGACAGATTTGGCGAACGAGTCCCTCCTTGTTTGTTCAGATAGAACATGGCTGTCGTGCTGTCCGTCTGGATCTGCACCGACAAGTTTAGCAGATGGGGCTCGAACGCCCGTAGCGCTCGGAATACTGCCAGAAGCTCTAGCAGGTTGATGTGGTTCTTGGCTACTGAGTGAGACCAGAGACCCTGAGCTGTGTGGTGGAGATGGTGAGCTCCCCACCCAGTCAGGCATGCATCTGTAGTCACCACTGCCTGTACTTCGGGATCGTAAAAGGGTTTTCCCTTTGCGAGATTCTCTCTTGTCCACCAGTGTAAGCTCTGTACGAGTGTTGGCGAAACGACCACTAGATCGTCCCACTGACCACTTGCCTGAGACCACTGTTTCGCCAACCATTCCTGCATGGGACGCATGCGCAGACGCGCGTGGGGGACCAGGTAAATGCATGACGCCATCATGCCCAGTAACCGCATTGCTTTGCGTACCGTTATTTGTTGACCTGACTGATAATGTGGGATTTGCAGTAGTATATTCTGAATTCTCTCTTCCGAAGGGAAGGTCAACCCTTTCTGAGTATCTAGGATTGCTCCTAGGAACTGTTTTGAGGTGCTTGGCACCAGACTTGACTTCTTCTCGTTGATAGAGAAGCCTAATTCGTGGAGGAGGTCGATAGTCCTCTGAATGTTTGACCTGCAAATTCCTGGGGTTTCCCCCGTTATGAGCCAGTCGCCCAGATAAGGGTACACTGGGATTGCCTCCCTGCGTAGGTGTGCAGCTGCCACCGCCAGTACCTTGGTGAATACCCTTGGTGCTGAAGCTATCCCGAAGGGCAGTACCTTGAATTGGTAGTGGCGGCTGTCCACCTTGAAGCGCAAGTATTTTCTGTGCGCTGGGAGCATGGAAATATGAAAATAAGCATCTTTCATATCCAAGGTTGCCATGTAATCCCCCTTTTTTAGGAGGGGGATTACCTCTTGTAGCGTGGTCATACGGAATTTTTGGGGCTTGACATACTTGTTGGCAGGCCGTAAGTCCAATACTGGGCGCATTGTTAAATCTTTTTTTGGCACAAGGAAGTAAGTTGAATAGATACCCTTGTTTACCTGGTGTCCTGGGACGAGTTCTATCGCGTCCTTTTCTAGCAGAATGGCGATCTCCTCGAGAAGGATCTTCTGATGTTCTAAGGAGTGTATTCTTTGTCGTGGAGGGTGGTTCCGGGGACGCTGCAGTAATTCTATACAATATCCTGTGGACACTGTTGACAGCACCCATCTGTCTGAGGTGATCCCTTCCCAAGCCTGGGTGAAGTTGGAAATGCGTCCCCCTACTGGGGTTGCGTGAGAAGGGACCCTGAACTGAGCGTCACTGCTTTGGTGGAGGCGTGCCACCTCCCTTGTTGGGACTGCCTCTGCCTCTTCCACGACCTCTCTTGTTACCCCTGCCGTAACTCTGGGTAGACTGCTGGTTGTTGTTCCATTGTGTACCCTGTCCTTGGGCATAGTTGCCTCTTTGTGAATTTTGGCCGCGTGGGTGACGAAAATTACTGTTCCCCCTCTGGTTAGGGGGTTTGTTGGTAAGCTGGCCAAGGGATTTGAGTCTTGTATTCGTCCTTGGCATTTTTAAGTGCGTCTTCGACCGCTTTCCCAAACAATAGATCGGGTTCCACCGGCTTGTCTATTAATGAAGCCTGGGTTTCTGTTTTGAACCCCGACTGCCGTAACCACGCATGTCTCTTGATAACAGTACCTTCTGCTATCAATCTTCCTGCGTTGTCCGCGGCGTCGAAAGTTGCTTTTAATATGCAACCAGACACGGCTCTCCCTTCTGCCGAGATCCGAGCCAAGTGGCCCTTTAACGGTTCAGGAGCAGAGGCTATGAGCGCCGCGACCTCTTCCCATTGATGGCAGTTGTAACTTGCCAACAGGGTGGTGGAATTTGCAATCCTTGCTTGGTAGGCGGACGTTGAGGCTACCTTCCTGCCAAACCCGTACAGTTTTTTGCTCTCCTTGTCGGGAGGAGCTTCTGACGACGATAAGGGTGTCCCAGCCCTCTTCCGAGTGTTGGTAACCACTAGGGAGTCTGGTTTAAGATGTCCTCTTATATAAAGAGGGTCAGACTGGGCTGCCCTAAAAAGTTTTTCAACTCTGGGGTTGACGGCTCTGGTGAGGTTAGGATTCACCAGGGATGGGTCTATTCTACGTTGGATGGATTTAAGGATAGGGATGGTCTGAGCGACCGGCCTCCTCTCTCCCACCAACTCTTCTGCGAAGTCCCTTTCCTCCTGTACACCGTGGGTGTCGATGTGAAAGTGTTCTGCTGCGCGAGCGAGAACTTCATTAAGGAGGGGCTGGTTATCAACTGGCGAGTCGGTAACTGGGGCTTCGCTCTCTACCGGGGAATCTACTCTGTAAATTTCCTGCTCATCTTCTATCTCCTCCAGGTCCTCATCATCCGCATAGTATTCAGTCCCGGTTTGTTCCTCCATGATTTCAAACTCCTGGTCCCTTTCAGGGAAAGGCTGTCCTTGGTATCTAGGGTGTGGAGTAGAGTATGGAGTAGAATAATGCTGCACCTCTAAGGGTTCAGGTCTTTCGAACCGGGCCTTTTTACTTAGGGGGATAGGATCAGAGGAGCCTGAGGGTGTGGCCCCTTGAGGGTCATACGAAAGGAAATGTTCTGGGTTTTTGTCATAAAAATCAGCTAAGGAAGACATCCTTGACATGACCCTGTCTATGTCTTCACTGGACCATTCTTTGGAACAGGGTATGACTTTAGTAGGCAACTTAGAGGACTTAACAAGGGTACCCTTGCTGGATGTTGATGTCCCAGTAGATTTGTGTTTGTCTGTCTGCCTAGGAGTGGAAGGCTGTGCTTTCCGCTGTTTTCCCCCCTCCCCGTGCGTGGAAAAATGTTTTCCCTGCCCCTTGGAGGCCCCAGAGACTTTCGACGCCTGGCGTCGAGAGAGGTATCTGTGTGTTTCGAGCGTGGGGCCTCGCTGTTGTTAACTGCGGCCTCGGTCTCCTGGAGCGCGGCCTGGGGGTGGAAGTCGTCTTCCGACGATCGAACTTCCGTTAATCTAGGGAGCGAGGCACTCTTGGCAAGAGTGGATGATTGCCTTGCGTCATGAGGCGATCTCGATCGAGAGCGCCCAGAGGACACTGAGTCGGACCGTTCTATCTGTGCCTCTTTCCGAGAAGTCGACGTCGTCGAGGTTCGGTTGGACTTAGTGTGCTTTGTGTGTGTAGGGTGTGTAGAGCTTGCGTCGCCGGGGGTCTTCCCCATAGCCGCCCTGCCGGACAACCTTCCGAGGTCGGGGACCTGCGCTTGGCAGTCTTTCGACGCCGTAATGCCCTCGCCGTCCGAAAGTACGGCGTCGCTGCCATCGCTGAAGGTGCCCTCCGCTGCCATGGCCGCCTGCCTGGCGTGGTGGGCCCAACGCTTTGTCGAACGGTCCTTAAGTGTCTTAGGCTTAAACCTACTACACGCTCTGCAGTTCGCTTCGGGGTGGTCCCTCGGCAAGCAGAGATTGCACGTGGCATGCCTGTCGACCCAAGGGTATTTGCGGTTGCACTTGGGGCAGAATTGGAAAGGGGTACCCTCCATACGCACCTTGAGGCAGCGGGCTGGTAAGTGAAGGAATATATAAGGTGTACCTATATACCAAGAGTGAAGAGTATGTACCACCCCCCACTCTCCCTACTTGCAGGGCCGAGGCCAGCGGCCTACTAGGCCCGGGCTGAGGCCAGCGGCCTTCCGAGGCCCAGATCCGTCGTGCAGCAGCCGACGGTCAATGTCTTCTCCAGCCGTCGTCGAGTGTCGAGGGTCGACGTTGGGGTGGGGAAGGATGTAAATAAATAATTTTAACTTCAATTATTAGCAAAAATATGGCTAAGGCCAAGGGACTCCGCAAGATGCTTCCGACCAGTATGGCGGAAAAAAACAATCTGAGGATCCTAGACGCGTGAGGGATCTTGGGTACAGTGGACGTCACACTAGGGATAGTATTACTGGCACGCCTGTGTCGACGCCCATTTTCGAGTTTCGAAAAACAAACTGTAATACTCCGCAGCTTCCACTAGATGTCGGCCTATGCACAGCATGTGATCTAAGCAGATTCCACAAGCCTCAGAAATATATATATATATATCAGTTGTTCAATCATGCCGTTCAAAGCTGCCAGCCCCACACTCGCTCCAAGACCTCCACCTTTGCATCAGGACTACCTGTACCCTATCTCAGGTAAGAGGCGTTCCAGCTCCTCATTCACTCATTCCAGAACGCCTGGCTGCGTTTCTCTGGTGCCCATTGGTTGCAGTAACTTCCCACACATACTCGCCTCACACCCACCCTGCGTCCCCAATTATGCAGGGCATTCCATGTGCTTGCCATTGTCCTGCGACTCCTCCAACAGCCCACTCCCGCCTTCATCACCTTCCTGCCTGTCCTGCAGTGGAATAGTGCTCTGGCAGTCTTCAGCACACATCCCTCTACAACCTCCTTGAGTCTGGCCTCCGCTAACGGCCCATGTCCGAAAGCTAAACACCTCTTTGTAGGGAAATCACTGTCCGGTCATTGTGTTCGCAGGGCAATGCGGACACGCTCAATGTTTGCAATATGCTTTTGGCCCCACCGATGAAACCACTACCAAGTAAAACCTTTGTCCTAGGCGCTGCAGCGCTGTGCAATGCTCATCAACCTAATGTACATTATATGCCTTTTGCTTCTTCTCATGGAACGAAATCACCTGCATTGAACGATTATGCAATAGGCACTGCAGTACTCAGTAACGCGGATTATAATATATTTCATGTGCCTCTTGCTTCCTCTCGCGGCCCGAAATCACACGCTTGTAATGCCACTGTAATATGCGCTGCAGTGCTCTGCAAGTCTGACCATTCTAATGTATACAATGTGCTCAGTGTTTTCCCTCAGGGCCTGGAACCACGTGTAAGCAATGCTCTCGCAAGAGGCGCTGCGAAGCACAGTGATTATATCCCCATATATTCTGCTCCTCCTGCCTCCTTCAACAGCCCCCTCCAACCGTCATGTCCTTTTTTGCATGCACTAGAATGGATTGGCACCCCTTCACAGTCCGCAGTCCCACATGTGCCAGTCAGCTGCCAGCTAGCCCCCCCTAGATCCTCTCACCCCTGTCCCAAGGTCACACCTGGGCTCTTTGCTCACTGAAGTACGTCGTGGCATACCCTATGCCATACCGCCTACACCAGCAGCTATTCCATCCCTAATGCAATGCCCACTACCTCCGGCTGCATTAGCACCAACCAACCGGGGCGCCACACTACCCAGTGCCACATGCCACCAGGGCACTGCCTACCACATACACTCCATTGCTCGAGTCATACAGTACCCTCAAACCTCCTCTTGCGACTTCACCAGCATTCACACGGTACCATTCCTGGATGTACCCAGACTATACAGACTCTGCGCCAGAATGCTCACCATCACTACCGCCACCCGCCACCCCACCCATGGAACCCCTAGATAAAGGGCCAACCCTCCCCCTCTACTGCTCCCCGGCAAGACTCAGCGCATCGCAGTACCTACTAGTAAGGCAATAACTCAGAAAATGTGCACTAATCAATGTGAGATCTCTAGGCGCATCCTTGAGCTACACCTCAATGTCCTAGCCACCACGGAGTCTTGGCTCCATGATGCTTCCGGCCCCCTGAGTTCCAAAGCCATCCCACCTCACTATGCGATGTACAGATCAGACCAGCAAGATGGGATAGGAGAGGGCATAGCCCTCATAGCCAAATCCTCTTTATAAATCAGGACCAACCCACTACTATCCACCTCAGAGTAGGAAATGCTACTCCTGAAGTTGACCACTGACAATCAAACCACATTTTATTGGCTCTTGATCTACATGCAACGAAATGGGCCCAGCCTCTCTGATCTCAACATCTTGGTCCAGATCACACCAATCATGAAACCACTCACCAAATGCATCATCGTAGGAGACCACAACCTTGGATATGATGATACTACTGACCTCAAAGTAACCGCGCATGCAGCTGCTCTCAGCAGCAGTAGCTTCACCCACCTCTTAACGGCCCCTACCCATTCCAAAGGATATATCCTGGATTGGATACTCAGGGACAACGCAAACATCAACATATCGTCCATTAATCTGCTGTGCTCCGACCACTTCTTCATCCTATTCAATCTATCCCTGTCGAAGCTCCACAAAATCCTTCCTATTCCACTCAGTACAAATCAAGTCTGCGACACACTCAATCTGAAGAATGAAGACCTAAAACCTTCTCTCCTCACCTCACTCAGCACCAATGCCCCATCCCAACAAACACTTCGCTCACGACCTGGCCAATCAGTATCACGTCTGCCTACTCCAGGCACTCGACCGGCATGCTCGATCAAATCTAAAATTCCTAAACCTTACAAAGCCAACAATTCCTGGTTCTCCGAGGAATTGGTCCTCCTACGCAGGTAAAAAAAGAGCTTAAGAACACCAATGCAAAAAAACACCCCTCCCTATGGAACTGCCATACTCTTGCCACTGCGTACTTTAACTATAAAAAAGCGGTCTTCACCTGTAAATCTAATAGTTACAACGATAGAATCGCTAGTGCCGGCTCCAACACTAAGGAATTATTGTAATTCTCAGAGAGCGGGGAAAGTCCCATCCCGCCTATCGCTGGAATGCATACAGATAAAGTCTGGTGTACCACGATACAAGACACCCCAACTAATAAAACTGAGTCACTACTAACTAAAATCAGAGCCAAAACGGCTCTACTCAGCAACAAAGTACCTTTGCTTGACCCACATGCCCCCCCCTCTATTGGGGACCTCACCACCAATACCTCCCTTTTTACTTTTAGCAAAGTCACCCAGGAGGAAGTAGCAGCCTCTATCAGGATGCTCAAACCCTCTAATTGCAAAAGCGACTCTTGCCCAGCCCACAAAGTGAAGTTCTGTACACCTACACTCACTCCCATCATCACTGAGTTTACTAACGCCTCTTTCCCTGCCTGGGTCAGACTGTTAAAAATAAAAACAACTCCCTGGACCCCTTAATCCCCACCAACTACTGCCCCATTACCACAGTCTCGTTCTTATTAAACATTCTGGACCGCCTAGTCTATACTGAAGTCCAGCAGTTCTTGGAGAGTTGCCATCTTTTCGGCAAAAGGCAATCTGGATTTTGACCCCAAGCACAGTACAGAAACAGACTTACTGGACTTAACAATACAAATGCACTCCATCCGCGATTCTGGTAAACTAGCTATGCTCCTCTTGCTTGATCTCGCTGCGGCTTTCGACCTGGTCGATCATAACTTCCTGTGCCAACACCTCAGCCATCAATTACATTTCTCCCCGGAAGCTACCCTGTGGATCAAATCCTTTCTTAGTGGTCGTACCACACATGTGTTCATAGGGGAATCTGCAGCTGATGCTATCCCTGGCCCGCTCGGCGTGCGATCATGTGTCTCGGCCACCATCTACAACACCTACACTAACCCCCTTTTTGATCTCCTCAATGCTAGAGGGATGATTTACACCAACGTTACTGATGATACACTAATTCGTATCCCTCTCACGGGTGATCATAACGCAACACTATCAAAATAAATGCAGTTTACAGTACCATTCAGAACTGGATGGCCATGCATAATTTGTGCCTCAATGATTAAAATAACAAGCTATTTATCATTGCCCCCCCTGCCCGCCACACCGTCTTAGACACCTGGACGCTACCTTCTCCTGTTTTTGTATTGACGGCACGTCCAACCCTGTTCTGAAATAAATTAAAACATTGGGTACAACTGGAAGCTGACCTATCCATATCCAGACACATTAATGCCCAGGCATCATCCACCGTCTCATAAGCCAGACTTATCTCGCTGAGTAGACAGTTCCTCTCACTGAGTAACTGTCTCACTCTCGCACAGGCGCTGATCCTCTCAAAATTCGAGTATTACAACATACTACTCGTGGGTACCTCGTCCGCAACATGTCCAAACTATAACTAATCAAAATAAGGCACTAACTGCTGCCCTCTGCCTCAAACGCTCTGACCACATCTTAGCCCACAGACGTGAATCCCACTAGCGCCCCATCAAAGCCTGAGCGGAATTCAAAGCCTTGTCCATCGCCCACCACTGCATCTACAATGACGCCCCCTGTACCTCAACAATTGCAACACCCACATTTCCCATGTGTGTGCACTTAGATCTAGCTCTAGTATCTCGCTGCGTACCCCGCAGTACAATAGCAAAAGAGCAGGTGGAGTCCACTTCTGCATCACGGCACCCGCACTCGAACTCACTGCCTGCCCTCATCAGAAACAAACAATCATTCCCCACCTTCAAAAAACGAGTTAAGACCTGGTTGTTAGACAAATATGAGTAACTGCTGTCTTCGGTCTTGTACCCAGGCGACCATGATGTACTTTGTTCTTCTTACCTTTGTATTGTACCAACACTGTGAAACCTTAGAGTCTGGGCGTTTCAAAAATGAAAAAAATAAATCAATCCACCAGAGCTGACGGACAGCAGGGAGAGCTGCAGGAGCAGAGCTGTGCTGTGACCTGTGCTGGCACCGGTCAGAACACCAAGAGGAAGCACGCTGTGGGAAGCAGTGTGGAGGCGAATCCAGGCAGCTGAAAGAATCCAGAAGGCAGACAGCCTGCTGCCCCAGAACGCAAGCCAGCAGCAACCAGGCACAATAGAGACAAAGAGAAGTTGCAGCGGCTAACGGGACACATGCTGAGCCAGCAAACTGAAAGGAATTGAAACAGAGAAACCAGAGAGATACTTAAAGTACCCAGTAAGCCCAGGGAAGACGGACGGGTTATTGGGTTGCCTGAAATTGTGTGCAGTTTCATGAAAGCAACACGATAGAAGCAAAGTGAAGCCTGTGAAGAAATTAATACATTTGTGAACCATGCTATAAATGGGTCGCTGAACCCGTACTGCAGGAGAGAAAGCAGAGTGAATGTGGATGGTCTTGGAAAATGGGTGGGGACCCAATATGTACAAGTCCTGGCAGGAGAGTATACCAGGCAAAGCCAAGTGTTTGAAAGAAACCGCAAAGTCAACTGTGTGTAATAATAATAATATTAAAAGTTACATTAAGAGAAGAACCTCAAGAAGGATCTATGCCCTTGAGGGTTTGAATTATTGTAAATGTTGAAAAGAGCCTGGCAGAGCACTATACAACGTGACTTGTGAGCCATTTTGACTAAGTGTTCCCTAGACCTTATCTTATTAACCATCCAGGAATTATCAAAAAATTTGATCGCTCTTAACACAAATCCAGGATATTGAGAAGGAGCTTGTAGGCTCATTGGGGAGAGAGGAGTATGATATTATTCTAACGGACATAAATACGAAACTTGAAGATTACAAGACTGAGTTAGAGCAGAAGAAAGTGAAGAAGTTTAAACGGGATACATACGACTACATCAACGAAGAAGTATACACATGGATGGAGAAATATGGTCCAGTAGCACCTAAAAAACTTTACAAATATCCATCAGTCAACACATCCAGCTCCGACTCAGAAGCACAAAGGGAGCCTGACGTCCCGAGAGAACAAGCATCGAATGATCCTAATCAAACGACCAGCCCTTCTACACAAACACCCACAACCTCGCCTTTTTTAGGAGCTTGTTCAAAAGAACCCGCAGGCGGAGGAGGAAATCCCAGAAACAAGCCACAAACAAGAATACAGTTGAGGAAAACCAAGTCATCAACATATTCCGCAAAGTATTGAGTAAAACAGAAGAGAACACACTACAAAAGGGGTTGAGTTTCGTACCAACACACAGCACGACACTGTTCAACACCAAGATTGAACTATATAAGTTTATAAGAAAACTCAAACTGAAGGTATTCTTTGAGGAGCTAGAACCACACGAGAGGTCTTTGGATGCTCCCAACTTTCAAGAATTTAGAGCTAAGGGTGGTTCTATACCACCAATCTCAGTACCATCGATTGATATTTTCCAAAAACTTGCTACCCGAGATCCTGAGCATATCAGCTACAAAATTCCACCGCATAAGAACATGAAACCCCATGAGATGAAAACCATTAGAGACCTGTATTGTGATAAGGACATAATAGTAGTAATTATGAATACCACTGATTATGACAACGAATGCATTAGACAACTACAAGATCAAACCGTCTATGCACCCTTCGATCATGACCCCACTGTGTCCATCAAACTGAATCTTGAAACATTACTTGACAAGGCCATGGAATTAGACTGGATAAATGAACACACCCGTACATTTTTGAACAATCCTCACCCAAGGATTCCTAATTTCTATACATTACCTAAAATCCATAAAGACCTTGCCAAACCTCCAGGAAGACCTATTGTTGCAGGCATGAATAGCATCAATCAACCACTGGGAGTGTATATTGATTTCTTTCTTCAACCACTCATACAGAAACCTTCTACATACATTAGAGATACCACACATTTTCTACAGAAACTGAACTCCACAACTTTCGAACAGGACCATCTGATGTTTACAATTGACATGAAGAGTTTATATACGTCCATACCTCATGATCTTGGTATAGAATCTGTTGAATGGCTATTACTAAGAGCACCAGAAGTTTGGGCACAAAAAGAATTCATATTGACTCTCCTTCAATTTATTTCAGAAAATTCATATTTCCAATATCGCAATAGGTTCTTTCTACAAATTTCCGGCATATCGATGGGTGCCACCATGGCGCCATCATATGCGAACTGCTTCATGCATAAGTTCAAAATGGATCACATACTCAATAACCGAGAATGGAGCAAAAGTATACACCTGTGGTCACGTTTTATGGATGACATTTTTGGAATATGGATAGGCACTGAAGAAATATTCAATGACTTTTTCATATATCTTAATAACATTGACCAGCGCATTCAGTTCACCAGAGAGATTTCTAGAGACAGGATCACATTCCTTGATGTCCAAATAATGAAAAAGGACAGCAGTTACAGCACTACTCTGTTTCGTAAAACCACTGATCGGAACAATTTACTGCACTGTTTAAGCTTCCACCAACCCAGTTTACTTAGGAATCTACCGTAACTATTGCGAGTCAAAGAAATCGTCAGTGACCCAGAAGACTGCTTAGCACAACAAATTAAAATGAGAGACAAACTTGTAGCACACGGATACAAAATGGAAGAACTTGATTCGGCATTCCAGAGAGTTAATTCCCTCGACCGTGACACTCTGTTGAGGAGCACCACTAAACCTAATGAGAACTCAAAACCACGGTATATGTTTCAAGGTTCTCCATCGAGAGGAACCAGATTAAGAATTCCATCAAAAAACATTGGAATATTTTTAAAAACGACATTAGAGAGCAGAATCTTTTTGATCAACTTCCGGTATTTGCCTACCAAAGAAGCAAAAATCTACGAGATGAACTGGTCCGCACAAGGCCCCCCATGAAGGAACCCATTACTCAACACACTGGGACATAACCCCTGCTTACACTGTCCTAATTGCAATTTGGTAATCAAAGGCAATATGATATACCATCGCAGAACAGGCAACAAGATTATCCTTAAAACTTTTGGTACCTGTGACAGTGTGAACATTATATATGATATTAAATGTCCCTGTGGGAAATATTATGTTGGACAATCCACGAGAGCGGCCAAAGTACATTGGAACGAGCATCGTTCCTGCATTCGTAACTCCAACCCTAATTCAGCTGTGGCTCGTCACTGGAGTGATAAATGCCACAAACTCAAATCAGGTTCCTTATCCTGGAAGCACCGAATAAAACCAATCCCCATGAAGATTTGGGCCAGCGGCTCAATCAAAGGGAAACCTTTTGGATAGACAAACTTGGGAGCCTTTATCCAAATGGCTTAAACGAAGAAATTAACTATCATTGTTACATTTGATCTGGTGCATTCCTTGTTCAATTCAAAGCAATGTTGTAATGCTGTTGATTTTATATTTTGTGCATTCACCCTCAAGTGTCTCTGAGTACTAGTACCGAGATCCTATGGACATTTGATGTACCCTTAAGTGTGGAGTATATTTATGCTGTTCACTATAACTCACGAATATGTGGACACTGAATTAGAGTTTATGAATGTTTATTCATTTGCACCTATGCACCGGTGTCGCTTTTCCCGAACTTTATTCGGGACCCAAGGTAACACCACGTGGTGCTACCACATGCGACTAGTGTGCAATAACATTTTTTGAATACTTACAATAATTTGATGACAAACCGGTTTTGGTTGTGCCCAGTTAATTTTGAGACATATATGGTTTTGTTTTATGTGCATAATAATCCCTTCTCATCCACTGACTTTTTGGATATTTTGTTCTGTGCACTTTATTTTTGTTTTAACTTTTTTCATCCAACATTTCCTTTCTGTCATCCTTTTCATCATTTTGTGCATTGGCTAATTGTGTTTCTCTCAATGGCCTTTTACTTCCACAGTATTTCTTCTATGTCCTATTCTATTGTTCGTTTTTTGTATTTTTATTCTACCCTTTCTATAATTCCTCATTTACACCTACAATTGTCTTATTAGACCTGTTAAGGCCCCATCGTTTCCCCTGCATAGAGTATTCACGGCTGATCCGCATTGCGCCTTTTCCTAAAACGCGTTGCGGTCACGTGTCTTTATCGGTTGTTGTTACCGTGGTAATGCTGGTACCTGGCGAAGCGAGGCGGCATCTTCTTACCGCTGCAGCTTCAGCTTCAGTGCAGTTCCAGTTCTGCATACGCAGGTGAGCTTCTAGCCTCACGTAACTTTTACAGTAAAGGATCACTTTTCTGGTCCTTTAACCTACATGTTGTTGCACCCACAGATTCATCTGCTGATCAGGTCCAGTTCCTGATCCTTTGTCCTTTGCGATCGTGTTGGAAGACAACACAGCTCACATTGCACCATTATTGGCTACGACCGTCCCGTGAGGTAACTTTCCATGTTCCCCCACCTTATTCTGACATTTGACTATCCACTTACACATTATTCATTTCTCCTTTTTTCCCCTTTTTTCCTCTTTTCTACATGACTTGAATTCTTCTACGCACTGGTATGTGACCCTTTTTTGTTGTCGTGATTACGCTTGGTTGTAGAATATTTTGCTTTCAATATATGATGTGTTTTAACATTGCAATATTTACTATTTGATATTATGCCTTACTTACGTTTGACGTTGTTGTTGTGTTCATACTGTGCAACTCAGACTTTCCCTGACGAAGGAGTTTAATGCTCCGAAATGCATTGGCACATTAAGTCTACCATAATTATGGGATATGTTAGCCGCGTCTTCACTAAGACTGTATTAGTGACCACCTTTTGAAATGTTCTTTTTGATAAACAAATATCACTTTGACTTCGACTAGTGATTTATTCAGATTGAAGTGTGATTTATCCTCCCCACGCAGTGAACATTTACTAATTGATATATTTCTTTTGGAATCACACCACCCTTGTTGGGTATATACGGAGAGCGGCTGTGTGACTAGGTTTGTTATCTAGTCTTTTGCACTACCCACACCAAAATTGTAACACAGTGGAAAGAGAATCTCAAGGAGGATACATGCCCTTAGGATGATGAACTGTCTTGAATGTGAAGAGAAACATGGGGAAGGAAGCCATTTACCCAAGAACTGTGAACACACCAGGAGGAAGGAGCTATCCTCTTGGGGTTACAAGAAAATTGGTTATTCTTTGTTTGAACTTTTTGTATTGGTAAAAAGGAATCTCGGGAGTGGAGCCATTCCCTGGAACTGTGAATATTGTCCACTTGGAACCTTTGTATTGGATTTGAACATTTGTGCACTTTGAAAACCAAAGACACTATCCTTTGCAACTTAAGTTAGTTTAAAAGTGTGAAGAGCAGGATAGGATTTCGGCCACAGGATATATTTTTGTTTTGGACATCTTAACAAAGGACAGACCACTTAGCTTTTGGTTGAGGTAGGGAGATACCTTCTAGATTAGGGTTAGCGAGGCATTTTCCAACCCCCTTCTGATTTAATAAAAGTGTGTAACCAAAAACCGCGAGCCCGCTGTGTCCGTGTCTCATTCCTGGCTCCTCACACCATCCGTGTCTTGAAAGACATCCCGTTATTCTCTTCCCCTCTTCTGCCCTTATGTACCGTGCCTGTGTGGGTGTTGTGGCAAGCCAGAAGAACAACGCAGACCAGGGGACATGTTGTTAAAGAGTTTTAACTTAAAAGAAAATGACTTTCTATCCCCATTGCTAACAAACTATACTAAGGTGCCCGTCAATAATGAAAATAAGAAAATAGTCCTCTATCCAAGCCTATCCTCTAAACTGGTTATATGGGTGTAGAAGTATGAGATGGACCAAGAGGTAGCATAGTGTTGGTTATAAACGTTTATTTTGATATACCACAAAGAAACCTATCTATCCGTAACTCTATGAGGGGATTTCCTGCCTCAACCGAAAACTAAGGAAGTGTCAGAATCTCTGACAATATTCACTGTCCTTGTCCAAAACCCTACTTCTATTCCTTGCACTTAAACCCAAGAATACTAAATAAAGTCAAGTCTTCCACCAGGAGAAGGACTCCCATCTCCTGGTATTCAGTGTAGGGAAAAGTCCAGGAGAATGTATAACTTGTAAAGTTATTAACTCCTGCCAGCTCAGCAATTCAGTTGGCCTCTGTTCCCAGGCTCATACAGTGTCACAACTCTTTCTATGAGTTTCAGTGACACCCCTGTGGTCACTGAATTAGAGAAAGATTTCCTTATGCTGTACTGCACTTTTCTTTGGATTCCCGGCCCTTATCCAGCATCCAGTGGTCTTCCTGTGGCCACTGGGTTGAGGGCGTTCACCTCTGTGGCTTCTTTCAACTATTTTAGGGTCCCAGCCTCTTCTCTGGTGGTCAATGTTTTTCTCTCGCCACTAAGACAAGGACGTACTCGTTGGATGCAGTCTCTATTTGGCGTGGGGTCCCCGGCCCTTCTCTGGTGGTCAGTGGTTTCTCTATATCCACTGAAAAGAGGAAATGCTTCTCAATGCACTCTCTATCTGTTATAGGGTCCCCGACCCTTCTCTGGTGGTCAGTGGTTTCTCCATATCCACTGAAAAGAGGAAATACTCCTTGGATGCACTCTATTCATTATAGGGGCTGCAACCCTTCTTGTCCCACTTTCAGGCGCTGCCACGTTGATGGCTGGAAGCTGAGACCCCTAGATTCTTCCCTTGTGCCCACCGGTCCGCCAGTGCCTCCCGTTACCTGCTGGGAGCTGTTGGCATGGTGCCGGTTCTTCCAGGGACCGACGTCAGTCTTTTCCTGGTTTCCTGCCATCTTCAGTGGTTTTGCAGCATTTCCACATCTGTCGGCACCCTTTAGTCTCAGCGTCATCGTGGGACCACATGGTCCACTCCCTGTGGGAGGTCATGCCACTGCCTCGCCTTCATCCACCGGTTCTTGGATTCGCTGCCGTCGGGGCCCCCTGGAGGCTCTCTCTGGTTCCCCCTTGCATCCTCCAGTCTCTGATCTTCTGGACTCCTGCGTTTGGTAGCTTCCTCGCCTCTCGCTATTGTGGAGCTGGCTTGACGCAGCTGGCCTGGACAGTTTGTATAGTCCTTTGTCTCTCTTTATTCTTTGTTGCCAGCTCCTCCCTGGTGGAAATTATTTTTTTCCTTTTCACATTTGCATATTTATGCCTCCTCTGGGTCACCTCATACTAGTACTTGCCCGACTAGTACTTTTCACATCTTCTGTGATCTTCCTCGTCCTAGTCTTTTCTAGGTGGGCTCTACTGAAGGTATTACAATATTACATATGTTTATCCTCAAGAAAAAAGTTTGTGAGGGAAGCAGGGGGTCAGAGAATAGATTGGGGTGTGATGGCAACTGAGGGTGGTCTTACTTATCCCCATGTGGGGAGTTCCTCCCCAGGGGGCCTATTGGGAAGCGGCATCACCTCTCTAGCCTCATGGGAAGAGGCTCTCTCCTGGGGTTAAGTGACGACACCTAGTGAATCGTCACATGGCCCTACCACAGAGTTATTCACCACAATCTCTCTTGGGGCTTCCAGGAAATACCTCCTGGTTCCCGATACAATGGTTAACCGTAGAAACAATTCTCCCTGGTTTAACAGTTGAAAGTCTGTCAAAAGTTCCTCAAGTTAACAAAATAAAGTTTCAAGTTCCTGAAAAGACCAAATGTCCAAGTTGCCTTAGGTGGAGGGATATTTCCCTTATCCCGCTCCACCGCTTGGGTTGGTTTCTCCCTGTTGGTTCAGGTCTTGAGTGCCTTTGTGCTCCCCTCGAATCTGTTCTACACATGATTCATTGGGATCCTCTCGTTGCCTTGGATGTCCTCTGTCCCAATGTCTCACTTACTTCCCCGAAGTATAGGTAACCCCTCTTTGCATATTCCTCTAGGTTCGTGGGAGTTTGTGTGTCGTTTGGCAGATTACAACATTTGGGATTCTTCGGCTCCCGTAACCCTTAATTTTACTTGTTTCCTTCTCCATCTCTGGGCCTTTATGCCCCTGTTATAGGGTTAGGGTAATCCTTCCTTCTCCCCCTTTCACTCTCTGTTCTCCCCCCCTCCACTATGAGCAACCCAGGTACCTTCTATGTCACAGGGTTTGCTCGAGTGAGGGGTCTGTTCAGTAGTGGTGGTGGTGGTGGTGGTGTTATTCTCCACAGCTTGGTGGTCTTCCTGTCTGGACATGATAGAGATTTGTGTTCCGCTCGATTCAGTCTTATCCTGCTCCTCAGCTCTTGCATTGCGAGCAGAGGATTACTTCCTCCCTAGAGTTGTTTTGGTGCATTTTCCCAGGCACATGACCACCACGTCCTCCGTGTGGTGCGCCTCCAGGCAAGCACAGCTTTGCTTTGCCTTTGTGGGCTCAGTGCTGGGTCGGCAGCGTCCCTTGTGCGCTCCGTGTCACAGCCAGCTCCGCTGTGAAAAGCAACTCTGCCCCTCAACGACATGCTTACATTGGAGGCTCGCCTCTGTGCATTGCTTCTTCTCCTCCATTTAAGGGTGACCCCGTCTTTATTCCCGCTCCTTAACCAATAAGGGGATGTGCTGTCAAGCCCCGAGAGTGGCCAGCATCGTCTCAAGTCAAATATCCAAAAGGAACATTCAGTATTATTTTGAGTGCCACAGTAGAATGTAACAACAGTTTTCTGATTTCCCATATCTGCAGATAAGGCCTTCGGTATAGGGAGTTTCCCATGGGAATGGGATTTCTTGTCCCTTTGGGGGAGTCACTCCCAGTGAGGTCCGGCTTTCCTAAGCCCCTCACTTGGGTTTTGCTGAGAGGGCTCACCTCCCTAGACTCAAAGGGGTGTATCCTGCTCCAGGGAAGAAGGGACAAACCCTCCAGATTTGTCACAGTGTGATGACTTGCCATAGAAGAGTTGCGCCATCTTCATCCAGTCTTGTCTTGCAACGACTGGTGGTTTTCCAACTTCAATGAACTGTGGAGTTAGCTTCTCTCAACATTCACAGCAGGGCACAGTTCAATGTTTCTTTCCTTTGCCCACAGTTCTGTCCTTCATTCAAGGCTTTGTGGTAACAAATGCCTTTCTCTTTTTTGCAGGACTCGGGTCGGAGCTTCCCGGATCCCTATAGCCTGAACCCAGGAGTTCAGGTACGCAGGCCTAATTATTGCGCACAATGACCTTTAGCCAAGCAGACTAACACGTCATCTACAGACTCCGCCCCCTCACCTCCTTCATACCGGAAAGATAGGAAGACTATGTATGACACCAGATATCATCCCAATACTGCATAGAATATATGAGAGACGATATGCACTCAGACGATCATTTAGAAAAGTACACCCGTACTGAAATAAAAGAGGGAAATCTGCAGACACCACTGAATATCAAAGAGTTAAAATTTAATCTGACAAGTACAAAGTGATGCCATGAAGAGAAGAGCTGACATCCCGAAACGATGCAAGAAAACTGGAAGAATAAAGACGTAATTGAGGATAAGAAGGAAACATGCATGCAAATACGAAGTGCTATATGTAACACAGATAAGTAACCAGCGATGACGCAAATGTATATACGCAGAACCGCACAGTAGGTGAGCCACATAGAAGCTTGATGCAGTAGCAAACATAACATGAGTAAGGTGGCCATGATGGAAAGATCAATGTTGGTTGTTGTGTAATAGTAAGTGAAAGGCTCAGAGGAGAGAGACTAAGGCTGCAGAATCAAACTGAAGATGGGACGCGAGTTCATGTACAAATAAGAATAACTATTGGCAAATAATCAAGGATGCCACAGCAAGAGGCAACTGCGAAATATAAAGGGAGCTACCCAAGGATAAGCAACGTACGCAGGACAGATTTGTCTTAGATTAAGTAAATGAGTGAATATTTGCAAATGCCAATTTGGACAATTAAAGGTGCGGAAAGCCTGTGCAAGGTGGATTGAGCAAGTCTCCAGAGGCCAAGAGGATTAATGGCACCCAGCACAATTAAATCAAATAGCATTAAATAAGAGGCAAGATGGACAAAATTGTCGTCTCCTCACACGTGGTACAAGACCAGGAGACGGGCCGATTCATAAGCTCCAGATGAAGTTAATGTACCCTAACTTCCCTAAAAGTTCTGGAGAAAATAACGGCTAGCAAGGTCAACTACAAAGAAGTAAGCCTTGAGTTAGGGCCCTACTGATGAGAGATGGAAGGCTAATTGACCAGGTGGCCGGTTGTCTGACGATATTCTCTGCACCTGGGTTTCATTTTGCTTATGTGCCGCTAACAAACCGAACGCCCAAGGTTGGGAAAGGATGCCAACCAATCAGAGGGTCCTTGGAATGGCGATTATACATTGTGTCAAAAAAAAAAAATCCAATCTGTTTCTGTTATTCTATTAGTACCTATATCATACGTCATTAGATGGAAGTTCAAGGTGTGCCTAACTGATGAGGGGAAGCCTATTGTGAGACAGGCATGGTATCAAGAGATGACATAGGCACAAGGAATACAGATCGAAAACCCTTATTAAAAATGTCAGGATGGATGTAACGCCTAACTTGCGCTATAGCTACGGTGGGGATTATCCTACCTAACAAAACTAAGGTAAGTCCAAGTTCAAAAGTCCAAAACAAAATACTGTTTGCGTCAAAACCTATGCTTGCCCTCACATCTAATACAGAAATGTGGTGTAGGGTTATTCTAACTTCAATAGTGTTAAAAATAAAGTCTGGAGGAATCTCTGCCTCCCTTCCCCACATTCAGGATACAGTTCCAACAGTTATAGGTTTCATAAAGTTCCTACAAGACTTGGGTTTCTCTTGCCCATGTTTCAAGCACAGTTAGTTTCAGTAAACACAGTCCAAAAGGAGCTCATGGTTCCCTTCCACAAGCTTCACAATGTTTACTGGGCTTCAGGTTTACTTCCCCAAGCTCAAAGCCCTGTGATTTTCACAGTTTAACAAAGTTCCTTTGGCTTCACAAAATTCAACAGCCTTCTCAGGCTTCCCTTGCCCGAGTTAAAATACCCTTCTGGTTTCACCAAGTTCTGGTTGCCTTCCCCATATTCGATCATACACTTCAATTGGCTACTTTTGGTTTATTGAACTTGTCACACAGTTAATTTATTCAATGTGGTCCTCCCTGGTCGTGGCGCAGTTGTCAGATCGCACTGTCCACCTATTTCAGGTTGCACAACCAGTTACCTTGGGCTTTAGCTGTGACTTCTCCTTAAAGTTCATTAAGCCACCATGAGATTCTTGTTCATCATTCACTCTGTAAATGACAGTTTCATCATTGTTTCTTCACTCAGTCTCTGTGGTCCTGCGGGGTCACTCCCCTGCCTGGAAACCTACCCCAGTATACATGTCTTTAAGGTGGTGGTATCTACGGCCTGCCTGGCTCACTCTCCAGCCTGTTGCCCACCCCAATGCTTGCTGGAATTTGGCTCACTCTTCACTGCTTCTCACAGCTCCCCTTTTCTACAGCGCCACTTTGCTCGCACCTCGCTGCTTCACACAGCTCCCCTTTTACAATATTTATTATCAGCTCTTGCTGCTTTCAGTGTTTGCTAATTGTTCAGAGAAATTTCGAAAATGTGCCAGCCTCCTGCAACCCCTCCAACACAAACAAACAAACAAATATGGCTAGTAACTTCACACGCTCATGCACCGGGTTTCTTGTAATGTGATAAACTCACCAGTCGCTTTAGAAGCAGGGTCCCCAACAGCGTGGATAGTACGGGCTTCCTCTTCTTCCTCCAGGGGGTCTCACTTATGCCCCTCAGACATCCCTGTGTCACTGACCCAACACAGGGAAATGAGCATTTGGAAAGTCCATAAAAGGGATAGACTCTCCCGCTTGGCTCCCTTCTCCGCACTCGATTCCACAAAGTCCCAGCTCCCACACCCCCTCTGCTCCAGTTTTCTGACTGCTGAGGTTGCTCCTCCATCTTCAGGATTCCCTGCTTTCTCATGCTTTTGCATGGTTTTGGGCTCCACCTTTTGTACTCCCTGGGAGTAGTAACAGGTTGCAGGTGAGTATGTCTAACTTCAAATGCCTGACCTTACTAGTGGGACATATCCATTAAGTGTATTGGTGTGCCTCTCTAGTCATCTTCTCCGTCCCAGTAGAGTGGTGTTTTACACGGTTTATCCAATTTGATCGAAAAAAACAGTTTGAATGGGAGATTTGATCGAATATGAACATTACGATCATATCACCCATTCAAAAGCATTACAGTGAACAAAGGGAGCAGGGCTGCGGGGTTGTCCCCCGCACCCTTGTTCACTATAATGTCAACAGGGGTTGCAGGGGTGACCCCCGCACCTGACCTCTTAAAGATTAAAAGAAAAAAAAAAAGGAAAGGACCCTGCAGCGCCAGTGCCCAATCACGGAACTGAAAGGGAACAGGCGTTGCAGGGACACAGCAGGGTCAGCGGTACATAGCACAGTATGCTGCTGCTGCTGGGTAAGTATGGCGGTGGGAGGGGAAACAGGTTATCCAAAATGACCCTGGGAGGGAAAACCGAAATTTGTTTGTGAACAAATAAGTTTTGTTTTCTTCTCCCTCGGTAATTTTGGATTCGAAAAACCAAACAACGGTAATCCATTTTACAGATTGAGTGTATTGCTCCTTGTTACCTCTTCCTCGTCTCAGTACTATAGTGGTGTTTTCTAGGGGAAGTGTGCACTACTCCTTGCATCTTCTTCCTCTTTACAGTACGTTGTGGGATGTCAGGGGAAGAGACAGGAAATGAGTGGAAATACCCCATGAAGGCTGAGGGAGGGAGGACAGGGTAGGTCAGTGTTGGAAAAGGTGGGATACCATCTCTTGCCCTCGGGCACCCCACTTCTATTCTTTAAGAACCTTCCACCCAAGTGTTTCTAGATGTAACCCCGGGGTCGGCATCTGGAAGCCTTGCCTTTCTCTTGGCTACCGGAGAGGGGTCCCAAGATGGCTAAATGTCAGAACGCCCTCAGATTTCTCACACTGCCATGTTACTAACACTTATAGGAGTTATAAGTAGATATGTTCCCTTAACCTATTACCCTATTACCCAGCTCGGTTTTATTTGCCGCATAGGATGATGTCAGAGCTGACGCACATCGAGGTATAAAGCCTTTGTGTTTTCAAACTATAGTTGTGAGTGTGTGAATTACGATAGATTTCCCTACTTTATTGAATACCTAATAAAGTATTTGCCATATTCTTTGAGTCGGTCTGGTTATTTGAGCCTGAGATTTATTATTACACTAATTCCATCGACTTTAAAATAGAACGACGGTAAAAAAATTCAATTAACTTTAGGCCCTAGAAAAGCAAGCGATTGGTGCCAATCATAAAAACAGAATCCAATCAAACATAGGTGGATAGTATTCGAGAAAAATAGGATAAAACCACATTTTTAAAGTATCGATAATAAAAAATAGGAGCATACGAGTTGATAAACGAAGTAATAAAATTGATATTGTTGTATAGATTTGGAAATTGTAACAAATTCGGTTTCCATATATGGGCAGTCGATTGATGGTGTTTGCCAAATTGATTGTTAAAATTTGATTAAGTGATAAACAGATTTGAGCCATTAAGTATTGACAGTAAAATACAACTTGTGATTATGGGGGACACTCCCCTTTTACACGCAGGCCGAACACTACCAGGATATACACCTAAAAATCAGACGGGACCATGCTCAGTGGGTAAAAGGCACGACTAATAAAATGCTTATGCTGTGGCCTCAAGAAGGTTCACTATCAAAAACAGTATTGCGACATATTACAACATATTTGCATGCTACATACACGGGGAAGAAGCTATAGGAAAGGTGAACTATTTTAGAGTTATGGAAAATGTATCAGAGTGAGAAATAAGACCCACCGGAAAAGGAGTGGATGCTTAATCAGCAGTAAGAGGAGGCTGTAACGCCCTCAGATCCTCTTTCTCCTCCTGAAGAATATAGCACAACTGAAGACAAACAGGGAATTTACCCTTTGAAGGAATTAAAAGCAGCAATGGGGTATGTTAATCCTATTGTACAATATTGTACTATTGTAACAGCCTCTTTCTAAATCTACCTGCCTCTACTCTCCACCCTCTGCAACTAATCCAGAACAGGACTGCAAGACTTGTCCTTGGCCTCAAGCCCTGGGTTCGTATCTCTCCAGCTCTGAAATCTCTCCACTGGATCCCAGTGGATGCAAGGTTTACATTCAAAACCCTCTGCATTGTCCACAAGGCTTTCTGGGACCTGGGTCCAAAATACCTTCAGCTATCCATCCGCAAATACCTCCCCTCTCGAGCTCTTCGCTCCACTACCTCCAACTCACTCAGGGTCAGTCGTTTGGCTGAGGGTAGATCTCTGTCTTCGGCTGGGGCCTCCCTCTGGAATAGCCTCCCTGCCACTCTAAATCTTGAGGAGAACCATCTCCGGTTCCGGAAGCACCTCAAGACCTTCCTCTTCTTCTGCCTTCGCACCCCCACACCCCTGCTGATCTGTTCTCTCTTGGCACTGTGCACCTGGCCAACCTCTGTCCTTCGGGCCCAGGTACCTGCTCACCCTGCCACCCTCCCGCACTGCCTCCGGGCCACCCCTTGCACTGGGGTCTGTATCTGTACCCATACAGCCCCCCCTTTTTCTTCCTGCACTTATCAGACTTTCCCTGTCTGCTGCCTTAAACCTAGCACTTGCAAATTGCTGGCTGCATTACCACTGTTTGTTGCCTTTATTATTTATTTATTGTTATTTATCTGTTTCTCCTCTGCTTCGCACTTTCCACTTCTCCCTCCTTCCATGCACTTTTCCCCTCCCCCTCTCCCATGCACTTGCACGTTCTCATAGTCACTGGGCCTAGTAAGATCACTGTTTTGTTCTCCCCTGTTCCCCACCCTTGCCTTGTCGCGCTCTGAAACACTTGTGTACGAGCGCGATAGAAATAAAATATTAATCAATCAATCCAATATATGCACCCCCCGCTTTTGATAGGGAGGACAGAATGAGTAAGAATAAAGACTGTAAATATATGTCCACAAGCGACGAACATAAGGTGCGTGATAGGCATATAGAGGAAGAAGCAAAGAGATAAAGAGGAGAGAAAGATAGAGCAAGTGGGATGATGATAGCACAAAACAAGTAGATGGGAGGACAGATATTCCTTCAAATTAGATGGAAAACGCCTTGACTATGATAAAGAGAGAAAAGAAAAAGGAACAAGAAAGGAAGAAAAATGAGACAAGGCAACAAGGAATAGAAGGAAAAAGAGGAAGCAAAAGGATGAATTAAGAAGGCAGGAGGAGCAGAAGAAAGAATAGAAGAAACATGTAGAAATAAACGCACAAAGATGAAAAGATCATAGGTAGCAAAGAAGGCGAGAGGAAGAAGAGAAAAGGGAGATGAGGAGAAGGGAAGAGGAAATGAGGAGTTTATGACAAAGATGACGAAATACATCAAATTACCAATAGATGTATAATACCTATTGATGCACAAGAACGATGGGAAGAAGAGAGGGGATCACAACAGCCCCACTGAGAGCTGCAAGAGAGAGAGTACAGACATGGGCTGATCAACACAGTGCAGAAGGAATAGGAAAAAGGATTGGGGATTGTATGCACCAAAAACGGACAAGCACAGAACGCAGTCCTTAAGCAGACTAGACATTAACGATGAGGAAGTGGATAACGGCCATACCATTTAGGGTATAATGATGTCAAACTAAGAAAAAGGGATGAAAACGAGAGAGCCCAAAGGGAAGGCATAATAGACACAGAAATAGTGAGAGAGGTGAAGTGGTCAGATCTAGTAGATCCTAAAGAAAAGACACCAGAAACAATAACATATTCTGAATGACTACCAGCATGGTCGCATAGTGTAGGGGATGTTCCCACCTTACATAAGCAGACTAAGATCCCTGCCAAGACGAAGACAAACGGGAGAAACTAGCCCCACCTGGAAGACACAAAGTGTAGGTGGGTATAATTTTGAGTCAGCATTTACACAATTCCCATTATTAGAGGAGGGGGGAGGAAGACCACAATATAAACTGTGACCCAAATGGATAAGGACAATTTGAAATGTGAATTGCCTAGTTTGACTGCAGGTGTGGGTAAATGAATTCATGAGAGAATGACAGTGAGGATGACGCGAGCAGTGGGCAACATAAGATGCCTACTAAATCCTCTCTAATCTGTATCTTTCTATCACTAACACTCTGGGTATCCTTGCCCCTGTCATGAGAAATCTGGCTGAAGCCTACATCCAAGTGCAACTCTTGGAATGACTCTGACCTCGCCGTCTTGAAACGCAAGTGCAGGGTGGCTGAGAGGACGTGGAGGGATTCGGGCACATCTCCTCTCCTCTCCTCTCCTCTCCTCTCCTCTCCATCTCCTCTCCCGGCACCAGTTTGGCCAACTCTCCCTCTCCCTCTCCCCCTCCCCCTCCTTTTTCTCTTTCTCTCTGACAACACTTGACAAGGTTTCTAGACTGGTCCGATCTATGAAAGTGTCGTCCGAGCAGGTGCTCCCCTGCCCCTCCAGAACCATCAAGGACCATATTGACACTCTCGCTCCAGCTTTGGCCGATGTTTGTAATCACTCTTTCCCCACTGGAACTTTCTCCTCTCTCCTCAAGCACTCCCTTGTTCAACCCCTACTCAAGAAGCAGTCTGTCGATCCTACCTGTCTGACAAACTATCGCCGATCTCTATCACCCCTTTCCTGGGCAACCTCCTGGAAATGCTGGCCATCTCCCAACTTACTCTCCTCAGTGAATCTGTTGGTTGTCTCCATGACCATCAGTCTGGCTTCAGAGCTGCCAGAGGGATGGAAACTGCTCTGCTGAACACCCATGAAGATCTGGTCACTAACCTTGATTACAGCATTCCTTCTGTTCGCATCCTCCTTGATCTTTCCTCTGCCTTTGACATGGTCAACCACGCCATCCTGATCAATCGACTCCATGAGAACCTGGTTATCACGGATCAGGCCCTAGAGTGGTCGTCCCCCTTCCTCGTGGACCATCCCTCCCAGGTCCAACTTGGTTCCTTTCTCACCACCACCTCTCTCTCCTCCCGTGGCATTGCCCAGGGCTCTATATTTTCACCCTGGTTTTTCAACCTCTACTTGGCCCCTTTGACCCACCTGATCTCTACCTGCTTTCAGTGTTATGCGGATGACACTCTGCTCTCCTTCAGGCTCCCCTCAGCCTCCTCTCCTCTATCGCTTATTCCGGTCTATCTACGATTCAGTATTGGTGCACATCCAATGATCTCTGACTTAATGCCAATAAAACGGATATCCTTCCAATTGAGACTCCTGATCCTGCTTTCCCAATCTCGCTCTGGGCGCCCTCCTTGGGTCCTCTTCCTGCGCCTTCCTGTGAGGCAAAGAAAGTTGGTGACATCTTTTTCTCTCCTCACATCTCGAACGTCGCCAACAAGTCCCAAGACCATTTGCACATCCTCAAAGGTACTCATCCCTTTCCCACCTTCCCCCCGAGATTCTCACCATCTCCAGAGCCCTGGTTCTCACTATGCTGGACTACAGAAACAGCCTCTTTCTCAATCTGCCTTCCACTACTCTCCACCCTCTGCAGCTAATCCAGAACAGGACTGGAAGACTCATCCTTGGCCTTAAGCCCAGGGACCTTTCCAATCCAGCCCTGAAATCTCTCCACTGGCTCCTAATTGCTGCAAGGATTAAGTTCAAGAACCTTTGATTAGTCCACAAGGCTTTCTGTGCCCGGGGCACACCCTTCATCCAATGCTCTCTTCCTAAATACCTTCCTTCTCGAAGCCTTTGCTCAGCTACCTCCATCTCTCCAAGGGTCAGACGCTTCTCCAGGCAGAGAGTGGGGGGGTAGATCTCTCTCCTCCGCAGGTGCCTCCCTGCCCCTCTCAAACTTGAGCCTGACCAACTGAAGTTCCAGAAGCAGCTCAAAACATTCCTCCTCTTCTCTGCTTTCTCTCTCTCCCTCCCTCTCCTGCTGGCCTACCTGACCTACCTGTCTGCCGAAATGACTGGCTGCTTTGCTACCTTCAGAGTCTCACTGGGTACCAGGCTCTCTTGATCAGTCAACCCTGTAATGCTTCTGGGCCTTCCACGCGATTAGGGTCTGTAACTGTAACCTCCACAGTCCCTTGCCTCCTCGCATTTATACAGGGCTGCACAGCCCTATGCTGCACTTACTCAGAGCATTGCTACCTTGTTTTCCCCAGCCCTCTACCTGGCACTTCTCCTCCACCCCTTTCCCCTTGCGCGTCTTGTTTTCGCACTTGTGACATTCAGATCATGCAAGGCATAGTAAGATAGTTTGTCTTGTCTTCCCTCGATCTTACCTACCTTGTCTTGTTGCACCTAAAAACACTTGTGTACAGGCGCATTATAAATGACTCATATTATACTAGCAGCTATTCTAGGGGATAGAGCGGACATTTGGAGACGCACAGGATATGCAAGTGTAACTGCACAAAACACGACATGACGGAGTGCCATTTAATAATTGTAGAGCCGGCATATGGAGAGCATTAGAGTACAGTATCCCGACACATCAGACATGGGTGTGATTATGATAAGGAAAATGAAAGAGGATGAAGATCCTGTTGCTTTTATTCAAGAGCGTTGGAATCTCGAGACGAGAGAACCGTGGGGTAAAACAATAGCGTTATTTTATCAGATGAAAAAACAGGTAGGAATGGAAGCGAAGCCGTGGCCAGAAATCCAGCTCACTATTGTACATCATTGTCGCTTGTTACAGGAGAAAAATAAGAAGAAAGCAAGAGGAAGCAAAATTAGTTCAGAACATTTTTTCAAAATTTGCCATAGAAGGGGCAGTATCGACCAGTGGTAAAGGCGTGGCCACACTTGAAGCACAGTCAGCACAGCAAAGCAACATAGTTGACCCTATGGATCAGACTGGGTATAACCTTTGGTCATGAGGTAGAGGGTGTGGACCTAGAGGACTAGGAGTATTTCAAAACCCTCAAGGTGATGGAGGATTTAATGGCGGACAGCCACAACAATGCTGGAATTGTGGGAGGAAGGGACATATAGCCTGTAAATGTAGAAGTAGAGAAGGTATACAACAAAACTGGTAAGCTTCAAGGGGGGGCTATTCTTCACAGATACACAATCACAAGAATATTGTTCCCAAGCTCTCACATAGTATCAGACACGTGGCGCCAAAAACACAACAAGCACAACAGACTATTCAGCAGATACACTCACCACAAGGGCAGCCACAGCAAGCACCCATGCAGACAACAGGTATAGGCCACAGCAACCACAGTACATCCAGATGCAACAAGCAACGATGCCAAAATGGAAGACAGACACAGGTGCCACACAAGTGTCCATACCCAGGGTAGGGAGTGTGACAGTAGTGGGAGGGAATTCTTTCAGGGGTACAGGGATTAATTTATACCCACAATAGGAAACCCCACGGAGCGACTTGTTATGTTCAGTACTATCTGTGACACCAGACCCACAGGAGGCAACCAAGGGTCAGGGTAACGATAGGAGGTAAGACATTTTCATTCCTTGTAGACACAGGGGCAACTTGTTCCTGTGTTCGGGAGGCAAAGTACCCAATTTCTGGGATTGCCATGAATGCACAGGTATTCTTTGGGGCCACAAGTTTGGTTATCTTCACTCACAAATTAAGACTTTCTATAGATGACCAGGACGTGCTGATGCCATTATTATATTCTCGGCAGACACTAGTTAACATGCCAGGACATGATTTGATGACAAAGTTGAACATGACAAAGGGATAGTGTGTTCCACTCCAGGGATACACTACATGAGTGTAAGAGAATTCATAGTAGCTTTTACAGGCATGATGAGAAGTCCCTCTAGAACCAGAAATATTTCTATATATAGTGAATATTTTGTTGACGTGGCTTCCTGGACTGACGGGGAACATACTGTGAATACCTGATGAGCTTTTGTTTAGACTGGAGCTACCTATGGATGATGAGGAAGGGCAGGTTATTCCTGTAGAGTTGGAAGCAGCAGCGGTAAATAAAGAAAGAGTGGTTGTTCATGGGACAGATGATGAGGGAACAGCATGGAGTACAGTGATCGCTCTTAAGGAAGGATTCACACTGACAAATCTGACAGACAAAAGACTTGTTTGGAGACGAATATTCAGACGATGAATTAGTATTTCATAAGTCTTACGTATTGGATGAAAATTGAGAATAGAGAAATACTACAGAGAATGACATTGGTGAAGAAGAGACCATCATTTCTTCAGGAAGATTTAGGGAAAGTGCAGAACATTTTATGGACCAGTAGCCATTTGACATAGGCCTATTGGGTGAAGTAGGGACAGTTACAATTAAGCTTAAACCAGGTGCAATTTTGCCACAAGTAAAGCAGTATCCCTTGTCTAGAGAGGCAGATAAAGGCATATTTGAGACCATTTCTGCATTGGTAAGGCAGGGAATATTGGTGCCATCAGAATCTCCATGCAACACGGCTGCGCACCCAGTGAAGAAATCAACAGGGGGGTTGTGGAGATGTATTCAGGATCTTTAGCCCTTAAACAATATTGTTCAAGCAGAGTATCCTCTGGCTCCAAATCTAGCTACAATATTATGCAACATCCCAGCTAAAGCCAAATATTTTACAGTAATAGACTTAAAAAAACATCTTTTAAATTCTCCTTCATGAAGACTCACAGGATCCGACTTCCGTTTCATATAGAAATGAGAAACTAAAACATACTCATTTACCTCAGGAATACTGTAAGCCCCCATCAATCTTTAATAGAGTCCTTCAGATGGACTTGGGTAATGTACAGGTTGAGAGCACAATAATTCAGTATTTAGATGATATATTGGTGCACAGTGAGACCGAGAACAGATGCAGAGAAGATTGAGTCTGATTAATGGCAATATTAGAAGGAAAAGGATAGAAGGTAGATAAGGAGAAACTACAATATGGTCATGAAGAGGTCCTGAACATAGGACAGCTCCTCTCTCAAGAGGGGAGAAAAGTGACACCTGAGCGAACAGAAGCGACCATGAAAACTAACACCTGAGACAGTAATGGAAATGCAACCATTTTTAGGCCTATGGAATTATTGAAGGGCCTGGGTTTTTGATTACAGCACATATATTCAAACACTTTTAAAAGAACCTAAGGAAGCAGAGACAAGTAAAAGCAAGATAGTGTGGATAAATGAAATGACTGAGGGATTCAAATTAAAAAGGGCTATTTTCACAGCCTCTGTGTTAGAAACACCAGATTATAACAGAGTTAACTATTTTCACGTTTAAATGGAGAAGTGATGACGGCAGTACTTTCACAGAAGACATTTGGACATGCACACAAACCATTAGCATATTATAGCTGGATTCTAGACACAGTAATGAAAGGGCATTACCCTTGCGAATAAGCGTCAGCTGCTGCCTCTTTCGTGATTGAGAAAACTACAAGGCAGTGACCCAGGCCAAGGTAAGGAGTCTCCCGACCCCCTCCTCCCCAAACCCTGCAATGCAATATTGCATAGGTGCTTAAAAGCACCATAGCGCACTCAGCGCGTGGTCCCTCTCCCCAGCCCACCCGCTTCCTGGTTCCCCTGTGCCCGCCTCCCAACACGCCCACTCCATCCGGATTGGTCCCCATACCCCACTTCAAGGACATCCATAGGGCAGCCCTCTGCCCGGCAGCCCTGCGGCGAAGTACGGCCCCAAGATGTGTCTGCAGGTGTCCGCAGGGGACGCCAAGGAAGCCAGCAGCAAACAGACACCAACAAAAACTGTGAGTGTGACATGGGTGGGGAGAAGAGCGATCACTCTACTCCAGAAAACCCTTGTCACTCTATCTTACCTCCCTTATTAGCATGTCCACACCTAGATAGAACTGTGAATACTAGCATGTCCACACTTAGATAGAATTGTGAATACTAGCCTGCGTCGCATCTAGATGGAATTGTGAATGTTAGCATGTCCACACCTAGATAGAATTGTGAATACTAGCATGTCCACACTTAGATAGAATTGTGAATGTTAGCATGTCCACACTTAGATAGAATTGTGAATGTTAGCATGTCCCCACCTAGATAGAATTGTGAATACTAGCATGACCACACTTAGATAGAATTGTTAGTATGGATCAATCGGAAGCATGGACACTAGCAGCTGCGCTAGTCATGTGGAGGGGGTGAGGAGCATGCAAGGTTATTAAGGGAGCGGGCGGAGGGGACAGCTAAACCCTCAAACGGCCTCGAATCCAAAAACGGGCACGTACCTCCTGAGGCTCAGGGTGTACAAGCATCCCGTCGTGTAAGATTACAGAAGCCCAACCGGTTCACTCCAGGATAGAGATACAAACTAACCAATACCACTAACAATTTCCTTCTCTGCATACACCTCTCAAACTCCAAACCAAACACAACCACAAACCTCTAGCGCAGCAAACCGCACGAACGTCACTACACTGCAACAACAAAACAAAAAACACACAGACTCGCACATCCGCACACGACGACTACCAGCCGCATACACCCCAGGCCCAGCCGACGGAACCACCGGGCTGAGGCTGCCAACAGCACATCACTGCAATCTTGCACTTTTCCAGCCTCCTCCCTCTTTCAGAGCCGCCAGAGCGCCAGGGGACCACTCCGGTGGTGATAGTGCGCGGCCCAAATTACCTTTAACATTAACATTATAATGGGGTGCTCCATAACGTTATTCGTTGAGCATTCCCTTTTTGATATTTTGGAGAAACCCAACAGGACATTGACTACACAGAGAGAGTCTGGATATGAGGTGATTAGATCGAATCCAGTAAACAAAATTGTTAGATGTGGGATAGTGTATCCAGTGACAATTATAATGACAATGATGTGTTATTTATATAGCGCCTTAATCCAAAGCGCTTTACAGAGCACATATTTACATACAATATCACCCAACTGAAATTGGTACTCATTTATCGACCTCGGAAGGATGAAAGGCTGAGTTGGCCTTGCTGGGATTCGAACCTGCAACCTGCAGATCACACTCAGATCACAGCAGCAAACTCTCAACCCACTGAGCTATCCTACCGGCTTATAGCAGAGCCAGTAGAAAAGGAGGACTATGTGCACGACTGTACAACGTACACTGAATTGTATGATATTACCCATGTTAGAGAAAATGCTGTACGAGGGGGAAATTCTCTTTATTGACCAAACGGCTGGTGAAATGCTTAATGGGTGAAATTAAACAAGAATAGTAAATTC
Source organism: Ambystoma mexicanum (assembly GCF_040938575.1). Lineage (NCBI taxonomy): Eukaryota > Metazoa > Chordata > Amphibia > Caudata > Ambystomatidae > Ambystoma > Ambystoma mexicanum. The sequence goes on from NC_090935.1 coordinate 20,998,710, forward strand.
AAAGTAGTGACGATTGCAAGGTTGCCTTCACATTATTCAGCACAGGCTGCAGAATTAGTGGTGCTCATTATTTGAAGATGAGGAAGGGACGGTGTATTCAGATTCTGCCTACGTGACAACCATATACTCAGGGTTGTCACGTTAGAAATGAGGGGTTTTCTGCACACAGTCGGCACTCCAGTGCAACATGGTTCTCTATTGGGCAAGCTCATTAAAGTACTGAGTCTCCCATTGGCTATCGCTGTGGTGAAACGTGCTTCCCATACTAAAGGGGCAGACTTAATTTCTCGCAGAAACAAAGCCACAGACGTAGAAGCCAAAAGAGCAGCTTATTTTCCGAATATTTCTGATTTTGAATAAGAAGATGTTAAACAAATACCAGTACACTGTAAGATAGTGCAGGTGGCAATAGTAAAACGGACATAAGTGACCACAGTTCAACCACAAGGGTATGATAAACGGCTATCTAAACCTAAATCTAAAGATGGGAGCAAGCTACAACCATCAAATAATAAAAGAAGGCAGTCCTAGTGGAGTCTTGCCAATATAAAAGGGCCTATACTAACCTATTGCCAATCCTTACTAAATTACAAATAATGTGGGGTGAAGTTCATGAAAAAGAAAGAAGCGTTCACAAAATGATAAGTCAGGATAATTGGGCCATTGGCCTCCCTTCCCCACGTTTTCAGCACAGGGCAAGGCGGTTCACTTGAGCAAAGCGCGCACTTTGGCTTCTGCGGCACGAGGATACAGTTCCAATGTCCAGATGTCCGGGCCTTCTGTGTCCAGGCCTCTTTACTGCTTGCAAGTCTCTTGACTCAAAGGGGCCTGTTGTACAAAACAAATGTTCTTTTCCTTGCACCTGAATCCAGCAGTAGATGTTCACCCTGGATCTCCCTCTTACGGGATCAGATCCCTTTCACAGCAATATCATAGAATTCTATTACTCAGGTGACTCACGGTTCACCCCGGATCCCCTTCAGCCAGGCTCAGATCCTTTTCTCATCACACGATCAAAGACTTTCAAATGTACACAGGGTTTATCTTGACCCGTTGTATGACCACTTCGATCTCAATCTTCCTTTCTTAACACAAAGCATCAGTTGAATACCCAACAGAGGCTTTCAAATGAGCACCCACGTGGAGCTGGAGCACTCTGCATATGGTATCTTTGCTTGACCTTCCAAAATGTGCGTCGCTTATCGTAAACACCTCTCACACAGTTCTCTGTATACAAAGTTGCTGCTTGCAACCTTGATTCGAAACACAAGCTGGTTTGATATCAGTCTCTCTGACTCACCGGCTGTGCTGTCTTTTCTGACGCCGCTTTGTTGTAGGAGCAAAGGACAATCTCTCCTTCCCGCCTGGGTTATCGACGCGGGAGAGCCCCGGGTACCTCTGACACACTGTACAAATTTGATCAGCCTTCGTTCCTGGTCTTCAGTTTCTTACTTTCCAAGGTTCACGAAAGAAACAGTCTTTAGAATTCAAAGGTACTTTCTCTTCTTGCAACCCCCTCTGGTCTTGCCGCCTTTCTCCTTGTATTAAACTGCCATCTTGGAACTGCTGTCTCCTCATGTGTTTTACCTCGCTCACAGTGTGCTTGCGTGCTCCAGCTTTTATCCGTGTGGGGAAGTGTAATGGAAGTCAGGTCTGTGTAATGATCCGTAATTGCCCCTTGCCTGTCCCTGGTGTTGGGACAGGTCAGGTATACGGCTCTGGTGTTAGTCTGTTGTCCCTCGTGTTGGGCTGTCTGTGAGAAAGGGTTAATGCCAGAAAGGGGTGGGGTGTTGATTTCCTAGGTATCCTAGCTGACAGGATTCGGAAAATATAAGGAAGGGGATACAGCTTAGCTTCTCACCCTTTGGTGTCCCACTTCCACTCCCCGAAGACCCCTCATCCAGGTGATGCCCCCTGCACTGGTCTACCCCCAGGAACTGGATCCAAAAGCGATGACCGTGTCCTGGCCACCTGGATGACAGATCCCCGGGGATTAGCGGGTGAGACACCTTCAGCTTTCTCACACCCCGCTTTGAGGGACCTTATGTACTAGAAAAAGTTACTCCCACTGCTGTGAAGCTCGAAGGAAGAAAGGTCTGGCTGCATTTGAATGATGTGAAGCTCTACAAAGGAGAGACCCTGACCCCTCTGACAACCGCTGACAGTGAAGCAAGAGAAGAAGTTCTGCGTATGCTGACTACCAAGGGCAAGGATAAAGAATCAAGGGACTAAATATACTCTGGAATAATTAGACATTTCATAAAGTTTAATAGGGAATGAATGGACTTTCTGTAATTCCAGTGACGTTTTGAGTTGTACTAAAGAAAAGATTATATTTTAAAAATGAAGATACAAACTTGCACAATAACACTTTATGCCGCCGGAAACGTTGCACACATTTCTGCATGATGTTTTTGTTTACATACTCTGAACATATCCAGCTCTATTTCAACAGAACGTGGATGTTGATACATTTTTTGAGAACCCTAAAAATAGTTCTATTATTCTAAGAGTTATTGTAGCCATCATTATACAGTTCCTGTTAAAAAAAAAATACAAGTTTCAAAAGCAATTGAAAGTGATCAAGTGAATTAAAAAGGGAATTCTCCATTACATAAGACCTACATTGCTAGTAAGAAGAACCGCCACTCCAAAAGAGATATTACGGCACTTGAAGACTATGGTATTACTTATTGTCACTACATATAGTGTAATGTGTTGCCTTTATTTCCTTATGCTCATTGCATTTTGTGAGGTATTGTTTTATAATTCAAATGAAGCATCTGACAATGGGACATTCCTTTTTATCCCTAACAAAAGTGCAAGTGATGGTTTCCCTGAAACTTCTAAACAAATTGGCCGATTTAAACGGGATGCAGGGGAGGACAATCAAGATATAAACACAGATCTTGATAATGCGGCCTTTTAAAGAATAACACACACTATCAGCACATGAAGGAAGTACAGAGGAGAACGTCAGATGAAAGCTGCTATGTGTGTTCTCTTAGCACTTATGCCATGAGCACAGCCAGAACATTTATTGCAAGAGAAATGCCTGCACATGATGCAAAGTGCCTCAGCCATCTAGCACCGTGCACAAACAGAGGACAATTAGAAGGAAGATGGGCAACGTTACGATGGCGATCAAAGGGAACATTTCCATATTAAGGTGCCTATGTGATGGGGCAGATTTTATGGCACGGCACACTCCTGCCAGGGACTTCTTCCACTGACCATATGGCGCACAAGAAAAACACCTTTTTACTTTTTATTATTTGAACACTGGATTCTTTTTTGAAGAGGCACCCAACCCGTCTCACACCCACCTTAACAAATACTCTGTGTCGCAGTGAACCATGCCAGTGTGTAATAGAAATATTTATTTATTTATTTTTAAAATTCTAATGAAAATCAGAGCAAAACAAAATTTTAGGGCAGCAATCACCAGTTTGGTGACAATATAAATGCAAAATCTGATAATACTGTTAATTCAACTTTCTAACATCATCTATATAAACCTAAAATGGAAATGGAAACAAAATCACTTTTTTCACAACCAGAGATGCACTTTATTTATTTCATTTATATGCTAGTATTTTTAAAGCACACATCAGCCCTTACGTTATGCACTCCCCTGGCAACACTTCCCTAAACACCTGCTAACTAAATTCTTTGTGGATGGAAAGTAGTGGCAAGAAGTCAGAAAGAATGGGGAAAAAATTCGACCGACCACTCCAGAAACGGAGGTCAAAGAAGAAAATGAAAACCTTAGAAATGAGCAAAATAGCATACTCTGATTGCATGTGTTACTTGTAGATCAGTTTACACTTGTGGCAGGATAGATAGGACGGAAATGTGCGTGGCTGCACAAAAGAGAGAAGGAAGTTTACAGGCTACAGAGCAGAGTACTAAAGCAACATGAACACAGGTGAGCACATCGATTTTGGGAGGAAAACAATGCAACAAAAATCACACGCGGCAGAATTGCAATTACTTATTTCACACAGGCTTTAAATCGGGGAAACGGCTAAGAAAATAGGCCTAGCAAGCAAAATTGGAAATCAGTTTTTGGGATGGGAAACAAAGACACAGAACAGATAGGATACTAAGAGAAGGGATGACTTATCGGATGTTATGGGAAAAGCAAATCAGATTTTTAAAGGAAAGCAAATACACAATCGGTTTGTTGCACAGAGATCAGTTCTACTGAGTCTATATTTTTAAAAAATGCACTTATCATGAAGAGGTTGAGTTAAAATTACAACCAGCTCACCGTGCATCTCTTTATAGGGAAATCGAGTTATTCCAAATGATACTAGGGGCTTACACAGGTAACTTAAGGAAATAACGATATACTAACAGATATGGACATACACCGATTCTAATAGGGAAGAAGGTGAACAGAAGATACTAGCAATTTGGAAAATGACTAGGGTTTTAATGGGATTTGAATAAGGTTCGAACAGGAGGCAAGGTAAAAGAGCGGGATATGCAATTTTTGAGTAATGGGTGATGTGATACTTACAAAGCCAGTAGGGTCTCTAGATGGTGGGAGAGAAAGGAAATTGCACACCCTATGCTTTGATGAGAAATCTAATTTCATATCGCAATTGAAAGCTCCAATGGCTTGTCACTGTGTTGGATAGTCTTATGGGGTGCTGGGGAGAAAAACAGTAGACCCTGGTATCATAGGTCAGTGAAACTATGAAAAGAATGGTGTTCCCATTAACAATGGGAACTCCCATCCCCTGCACACCTCTGGGTATTGGATAACAAGATCCAAACAAGATATACTTTTTAGTTCACTTATTGTTGATTTTTCATATTGCAAAGTAACAATTAAACCACTCTTTTGTACCAATATTACATATGAAAACTTGTAATGATTTGTTTCAATATACATAAAAGTTTCAAAAAGTCTTTATGAAGGCATGATAGTATTTTAGTACCATACACATGATAATAAAGAATGTTCGAGTTCAATTCACTCAAAAAGAATATACAGTAATTCAAGAAAATTCAAGAAAAAAAGGGGGAAAGCCTTCCTAATTCAAAGCTCTACGCGTTTCGAGAGTGTACCTCTCTTCTTCAGGAGCAATAACTTTTCAATATCAACACGATATTTTCATATCCTGTTATTAATTCACAGTCAACAAATAAATTCAAAGTATGTCCATTTCATTTTTCTTCCATTATTCTCTATGTCTTTAGAACTTCAAGCATCCCTTCTTGTTGTGGAATGGTGAAAACGTCATCTAGTGAAGTAGCAATATGATGTGCTGTAAATAACAATAATATGTGTATTAGCTAGTGATTTAAATGGGGAAATAAATAAATATAAACCCGTGTGGGAAACGGTATTCCTACCTGTATTTCTTGTTCATATCCTGTATGTTTCTCAATTCAAAGATGACCACTGTTAATGACTGGCATCTGTGGCTTCTAATCAGCCTTCATTCTGTCACAAATAATAATTTGATAATTTCTATCAGAATGTAATTTGCACATTACGCTTTCATCTAATTCCTTTGCTTGAGTTCAAAACAAATTACCTCAATGTCCTGTTGGTAGTGTTTGTTGTAGTGCTGAGCCCCTCGTGGTCCCGTCCCCAGCTTTTCAAAGGTAACCTACGCGAAAAAAATTATGTCAATATATGTAACTTTTCCCATGTCACTAATAGATATTGTAACCTCTCTCATTTCTTTAATACCTGATTAGTGATGTTCCTTCACTCCAACCCAAGATCTGCAATCTCTGCCCGAGCCGCGCGTGTTTTCGATTCTCTCTCCCTATTTATTGTCATGTGACTTAAGGTCGTATGTCTGTGTAGATCATGTGATCGTATTAGCATTCTGGGAGTCGTAGTGTTAAATACAAAATAATGCGCAAATGCATGCTGGCCGTATATATTTAGATTTAATAGTCACTACCCTGTGAAATCTATTGCTTATCTATGTGTGTCGTTTTACACTGATTACCAGACTATAATAAGGTAAATCTAGCTATTGGTGTATGGACGAGTTCCCACTAGTAAAGGATGGGAAGAAGGAACGTTATCATACACTGCACACTTATTGAAGGAGTAACATGTGCCTAAAGTCATGTGCCAAGTATTCTAAGATATTGACATGGGGTGACAATGAAGCAGTACCAGTGTCTATAATATCAATAAATAATGTGACAACATGCTTCAGGAACAAAGACCCGATTCTAATTGGAGAAAATAAAAGATGTAAGGAGATAATCGAAGCACCAGGAAAGAATGGAGGAACTGCTGTGCTGATGGATCGATATTGGGCCTGTGGATCCAGAGCTTAAATGCAGATGCCCGAGAATTGTGGAGGAATATGTTCTATTGTGATCATACATATTCCTGCATTAGTGATTCCCCAAAGTGACCTTCATATTGACAAATTTCCAAAAATAAATGAGCACCAGAGAAACAAGAGGGCGTTCAACCTCTGTCGACTGAAGAGGGAGAAATATTTCGCATCAAAATCAATAGAATCCAATAACGATATTCCTGATGAGCATAAATTATTCCGCAAGACGGCAATGATAATGAAATCTATTTTTATGCCAGGACTCCAGACCGCAGTGAATGGCAAGTGGCTGCCGATTACCAGATGGGCACTGTTACACATGATCAACACGACCATAAAAGGATTTAACGCAATCAAAGAAGAACTGAGAGCCATCAGACTTAAAGGTATATCCTGGACAGCAATGGAAGGAGGCGTGTGCGCCAAAGTCAGGCCTTCTTGCTCTACATTCACACCTTCCCATGACGGAGAAAATGGAACCTTGACAGAAGCAATAACTATGCTAACAACCCTGCATACGAAGGAAAAAGTTGAGGAGACGGAAGGAGATAACTGATTTTCGTCTTTGTTCTCATGGATTCTAACCTGGTTAGCGAATGCCTATCAATTCCTTTGCGCAATACTAACGTTAGTGCTGCTGGGATTCTGTATCATACGAATAATAATAGGACAGTGCAAGAAGGCAGCCAAGAAAGCAATTGGGAGGAAGATAATGATTGATGTGAATGCAGCAACTGATGAACACACACAGACCGAAAACACCACCCATCAACACCTGAAAGGAAGTCCACTGGGATCCCCAAGAATAAAGTTCGGATACCCAAGGGAGCATAAAAAGTATGTAGGACATTGGGTATATTCTGCCCACCAACTGAAGCATGGATGACCACAAAGAATGCAGGTAACCTGAGGGGGGTGACCATATGGATGCCAAAGAAGCCATTTTATGGAAGAAAAATGAAGAAAATTGAGGAATTGCGGAAGGTCCACAGATCCCTAAAATAGAATGGGTGGTTACAGCCTTTTCTGGCCTTCCGTCTCGTCATGAACTTGATGAGGTGGAGGGGTGGTTTCTGGACCCAGACTCCCTCTTCTGTCCCCCCCTCTGGTCGACTTGTTGACCACATCCTTATATGTCAAGGTGATTGAGGACTCGACCGCAGGAGGTATGTAGAGAAGCAGATGAACACGTCATCTACAGACGCCGCCCCCTCACCTCCATCATACTGGATGAAAGACTGGAAGACTATGTATGACACCAGGTATCATGCCAATACCGAATAGAATACGAGAGACGATGTGCACTCAGGCAACCATTTCAAATGTACCCCCAAACTGAAATAATAGAGCAAAATCTGCAGACACCATTGAATATCGAAGAGTGTTAGAATGAAATCTGACAAGGACAGGGTGATGTCATGAAGACAAGACACAATGACCTCCTGAAACGATTGAAGATACGAAGTAAACATGCATGTGAATATGAAGAAGCCATATGTAATGAGGATAAGTAACCAGTAACGAAGCAAATGCATATATACAGAAATGCACGGTAGATGAGCCACATAGAAGCTTAATGCAGTAGAAAATATAACATGAGTAAAGCGGCCATGATGGAAATATGGACGTCGGTTTCCATGCAATAGTAAGCGAAAGGCTGCAGACTCATGTGCAAATAAAAACTATTGGCAAAGAATCAAGGGTGCCGCAGCGAGGATAAGCAATGTAACGCAGGACATATTTCTCTTAGATTAAGTAAACGAGTGATGTGAGAAACCAGAGGGTATTCTCCCAAGGAGATCCCGGGAATCCCTTATTCAGGTGACCAGGGATGAACTTGCCCTCTCAGATCACAACCCTAAGGGTAGACGAGCAAGGGAGGATCACCTGGGTAGGGGAACCCGGGATTATGCTCAGGGGAATGCCCAAATGGAGATGAGGTATAATACTGAGGAAGAAGGTGAGGGGGACGAAGTCCCTGTCGTTTTTTATTGGTTATTCCACTTCTACATCCCTTCGACCCAAAGAAGTTCCCTTAATAAAATCTAATCACGCCTATACCTCTGGTAATCCAGGAGCCCAAAACCAGTTACACTTGGAGACTACCTATAGAGGCAGCCCCAAATACAGCCTGCACTCCGGTCGCCCATTTTGAAGTACCAGGAGCATTCGCACCGAGATATGCGACGTATGATGAACAAATAAACCAGCAGAGAGCCGCATTAGGTCTCTGCCCAGTGCCTACCAGAAGAACAATACCTATTGAAGTACCAATAACCAGACAACCATGGACAGTAAGGTATCCATGGAGACAACCCTACCAGCAAATGACACGAAATGAAGATTGCTTAAACACTGTCCCAGACGAAACTCAAAAGGCTTTAATTGAAGATGAATGGTGATGACACAAGGGCCCGGACAGACTCACTGATGAAAGAAACGACAACCAAAAGATGACACACAGAGCCGAAACGCCATGAATAAGGAGATCATGAACTTAGAAGGAGAGACGATGTTGAAATATAAAGAAACTTAAACTTTAAAGCAGGATGAAGATATTCAACCAGCTAACGCCTGTACATATGCTTGTAACCACAAGAAGCTAAGAAAACAGTGCAGCTTGCTATGCTTTGTAGAAGAATAGAGTGGCACTCGCCACCTATATATCTACCTCACCGAAGCACACTATATAAGTGCGACTCCACTTTACACAAAAGCATAATTAACTCAGGTTACTAGGGGTCAAACAGGACAGGATTTGTGTTCCAGCTAAAACAAGAAAAGACGGTGGAATCGAAACTCAGCAAGAGCAGCTTGTGCCTGGGACGTCGAGGTCAAACCAAGAGCATAGTAGCTTCGGAGAATCGAAACTTAAGAACAGAGCAGACTGCCCCGGGAAGGTCGAGATAAGGAGGCCCAGGCAGGTGGCAAGCCGAATAAGGAATTAAATGCACAAATAGAAGGAAAACTAAGCAGATTCACGGTGTGCTAACACGTGACCAGCCAAGCGAGAAGAGGCACCTATGCCTGGCTGTCTCCCAAACAGAAGATACCATAACTTTTCCTGACAAGAAGGTACAGTTTCGAGGCTGACCACAGCCAACTAATTGACATATAGCACTAAAGTACTGATTGATGGAAGGGAGGCTGGGTGAATCTTGGGGCATCCTGCACCTTGTTGACCATTCTGCGTGCTGCTAATTAAAGTGGAGATTTATGCATGGGGTTGAACCCAACCCAATCACAATGGACCAAATAATCTAGTGTCCTATAGATAGTAGAACCAATGGGACGTCGTACTTTTAGTGACGTCTACCGTAGTCATTTTTGCAGGAAGGGCTTGAACGCCCACCTGATAATGTTTATCCAATCCTCACACTCTGTTACCATATACAGATATAGCACCTATATTTAAGTTACCTTTTCCAACCAATACAATTGCATGATAACTTTTGAGTGTTACAAGTCAATGATGACGTATTTTGGGTGTTACTGTTACTGTTTGCATGAAGTCGTTGGGAGTTGAAGCGAGACGGGCTCTCGCATCACTGTTGATTTCCATGTTTCCCCGTTTTTGTACTGGTCATTAAACGGACTCCCCTTTGCCAAACCACTGAGTTGTCCTTATTGAGTGGTGTTGGAGTAAGAAATCCTACACCCCATCCACCTCAAGGTGCAGCTATCTCGTCTTAAAGTTCTACAGAGAAAGCTCTGACTCTATGGGCCGGTCAGGGGTCACTCTCTCTCTAGTACACTTGGTAGCAGAGGATGGTTGGTGACCATCGATTATTGATTAAAATAACACACCTATTGACTGTCGACATAAAGTAACTCTAGGTCTTTGGCAATATCAGGAGTCCTTTGCCATTCGGCTGAGTAGACCGTGAAGCTCCCCATAGACAATGGTAGCATAACCCAAGACTGCAATCGGGGCCTGAAGGGACCCGTTTTGCCAACACATCCCTTCCTGTTTCTACGGGCAGCTGATTGGGTGAAAATCTGCAGGCGGCAGTAACGAAGGCGGTGATCCCGAGGGTCGAGAGACGAACGATGCGAACTGTGAGTGAAGCAAAAATTGAGTGCTTTGGCAAACAGTGTACGCCTTAAGAACAAGTAAAGGGAAAAAGTAATGGAGGGAGGATGAAAAACAAAATAGTCAGAAGTAGAGAAGACTGTATATATATGTAATATAATGACTCAAAAATAATTGAATAAATAGAGGCTACCAGGTCGGACACCTGAGAAGTGAGAGGATTCGCCTTATTCCTGTGCTTTAATATAGCGGCCAGAAGAAACGTGTACCCAGAGTCCCACATAATGGGGAACAATTAGACTACGACCACGTTTAAAGACGTTGTGAAAGGGGTTCATTTAGAATCCATGAAGGGGTAATGATTAGAGGCAGAGATATCTGTGTCCAGCTGGTGTCCGTCTTGTCTGTCAAGTGTCTGTCTTACATGTTGTGTGTGACGTCATATGTGAAATTTTTGTTTAAGAGAACTGATAAAACATTTTGCGCGATTCGAATTCGATAGCCGAGACAGAATCGCACATGAATTGATGTTTTTGAACAAATTGGTAGTATAAAAAATGTTTGTGGAAAATGTGGATTGGAGCTTGCGGTGTTTGGTGCTAGCTCATTGTCACAAGGTGTTTAAACCACACGAAAGCATTAACAAGTGTTATATAAGAGGAAAGAGAACAGATTTAAACATGGAAGACATAACTCCATTAGCACACTTATGCAAGCAGTTGCCAAAACAAGCACCCAAGCTACAGAAGTATAGCACCAAGTGGGTTAAAGGTACTGCCCACAAGATGTTTATGCCATGGCCACAAAATGAGTTTATCTAAAGCCGTCTTGCAACATATGACAACATATTTGCATGCCACATATACAGGCAAGAAGCTAGAAAAACACCTTGAACTTTGGAAGATGTATGAACAAGCAAAGGAGACAGAGCCGCCAGCAGATTGGATACTAAATGTATGCACAGAGGGGGTCAGATGCCTACTGCGCCACCTGCCCCGCCTGAAACGAAAACCGAAGAAAGTAAGGACGAGGGATTATACCCGTTAAAGGACCTTAAAGCAGCTACAGGGTACAGCAACCCCGCATATGAGTCACCTACATATAGTAGTGACGAAAATCAAGGGACGGATAAGGACAAGAATCTTACCTCCGTAGTCCCAAGGGAGAAGGGGAGACACGATGACGAAAGAAAGGATCAGGCACAGACAAGTGCATCTCTCGACAAGGAAAGAGAGGGAAAGAAATGGAAAGGGAGTGAAGACAGAACTGATGAGATAGCATTTGCAAAAGACGAATGGATGGGAGGACAAATCTTATTGAAACTCGATGAGAAAGGCAGTGATGATGAGAGACCAAAGGAGAGGTTAGATGAGGCACAGAGAAAGGAGAAAAAGAAGGAGTTAAGAGATGAAAGGATAAGAAGGAAGAAGGAAAGATAGACTAAGGCGAGAACAGCTATATCGCTTAGAGCAAGAAAAACAGCTCGATCGCAACCCGAGAGTAGCCTATGATCAAGACAGACAGAAACAGCAAAGGTTAGAAGAAGAGGAAAGGGTACGCGAAAAAAGGATAAGGAGAAGAAGAGATGAGGAAATTCGAAGGGCAGATGAACAAAGAAATGAAAAGAGAAGGGAAGAAGATAGGGTCAGAGAAGAGGCAAGGAAGCGCAAAGAATTTGATGATGATATCGAACGTAAGTGAAGACAGAGGGCACGCGATCTCGAATAGCTGGAGAGGGAAGTTAAAAAACTCCATCCAGTTGTAGACTGGGAAGACATTGAAGAATTCTTTCCTGCGTATGATTCAGTACCAGGCACGTCTAGGGCAAATATTGAAGATGACTTCGACACCAGAAGCATCGGGGAAACGATCGATGGAGTATATGATGAAATGGGGCTAGAACAAATACCCCAAGGAGAGGGGGAGGACGAGCGCTTGGAAAGCACTCAGCTGTATGACACTGAGGATGTCACCCGAAGTAGTGGGAATAGGAAACAGTCCCTGGACAGATTAGAAATCAGTAGAAACGGTGAAGACACAAGAAGTTGCGTGAATTGGGAACAAACAATGCCCGACTCCGAAGGGGAGGAGCACGAGGCAAACGAGGAAGGGAGATGGCGCAAAAGATGACTCCCAAGGGAAAGAGGGATACGATGGTCAGACACTAGCGAGTCCGCACCGAGGGCATCAGAGTCAGCCGCGCAGTCTGACCGACATGAAGGAGTACCTCATGGTCAGAGGGGGGTGTCGTCACCGCCCTATGTAGACAAACTAAGGACATTGCCAGGTAGACGGCAATGTGGGAATATTACCCCTGCGAAAGACAGGAGAACTATGAGAGAAGAGAAAGAGGGCTGCACACTCCAATTTCTGCTACTAGAAAAAGGGTAGCAATACCACAATATATTCCATGGCCACACATGGATCGGGAAAACTTGAAAAACAAGCTTCCAATGCTGACATCGGGAGCCGGAAAATGGATACACGAGTTAGAAAAAATGACAGGAGGAAACACGCTAGCTATAGGGGACATTAAAGGTCTCCTGATCGCCATACTTGGTGAGAGAGAAGATGATGTGTGGACACTGGCAGGGTACCCTGGTGTAACCATAATTAACACTGCGCATGTCGGAGCGCCATTTAACAATTGCAGAGCAGAAGTATGGAAAGCGCTACAAGTGCTTTACCCAGACACTTCCGATATGGGAGCTATGACTCGAAAAATGAAGGAATCAGAAGATCTGTTAATTTATATCCAGAATTTCCAAGACGCGTGGGTGCTCGAAACGCATGAATCTTGGACGAAATCAATACCTGCCTTTACCATATATTGTGCCAAGGATTGCCAGAACCAGTGCAGAAACAACTCAAGAAATTGGTATGAGTTAAGGCTAAGCCTTGGGCTGAAATACAGTTTACTATCGCACATTACTGTAGACTGTTGCAAGAAAAGAATCGAAAAAAGGAGGCAACTCGAAAGGGCGAGGAAGCGAAGCTGGTGCAAAAGAAATGATCAAAGTATGCTCTTGAAGGAGCCATGCTAACTAACGCAGCTGAACAAAACATGCAGCAGGTGGCTAATCCATAACAGAATAACCAGGGTAATGTAGGGTGTTACCCACGGGGAAGAGGATTTAGAGGAAGAGGATGGCAGAGCAATCAGGGAGGTTTCCAAAGTAATCAAGGAGGCTTTCAAAATGTGCCAAATGGTAACCCGGATATGTCAAATGGACAAATGACCCGACCACCACAAGTATGTAGGCTGTGTGGAATGACAGGGCATTTGGCGCGCACATGCAGAAGTCAAGGCATGATGCAGAATGGCCAAGGAATGGGAGCAGGCACGGCGAATCCACCTGCAGTTTTACAACAGGGTGTTGCACAGAATCACATGGTGCAGCAACAAGCGCCAGAAGTGCCACAAGGAGCGCAACAAGGGGTGCAACCACAAAACATGGGGAATTTTCCACAAGGACAATCCCAACAGTCACCACTGCAACTACCACAGACCCAGATACCTGGAAGGGGAAGAAACACTGGGAATGGGGAAAATCCACAAGTGCACAGTGGGCCAAACTTATATATTAACTAGGACAGCTCACTGGGAACCATGATGTGCTCTATCCTATCAGTGACACCAGACCCTCATAGGGAACCTAGGGTGGATGTTGTTATAGGGGTGTAAAGAATATTCCTTCCTAGTGGACACGGGTGCAACACACTCATGCATACGTGAAGGCAAGTTTTCTTTGTCCAGCGAGGCCATAGATACGCAGAGTTTTACAGGAGCTCACAGTCGAATTCCCTTTACAGACGCACTCCCAGTCTCCATAGGAGAGTGCGAAATTAATTAAGAACAATCAGACAATCAGACACGGAAGAGACAAGGGTGAAAGTGAGTCATCTTTTGGGTAAAAATGATCAAAAGAGAAGTGCCTCAGAGAATGATGTTGGCGCTGAAGCGTCAATAATATTTTGATGAGGATATAGCTAAAGTGCCTGTCTCAGTGTGGACTACAGGACCCTATGATGTAGACCTCTTGAAGGGGGTGGGAGAAGTGGAAATTAAACTAAAACCAGGAGCAATTTTACCAAGAGTCTGACAATATCCCATGTCCAGAGAGGCAGATGAAGAGATTTTTAAGACAATTTCTGCTATGATGGACCAGGGCATCTTAGTGACGTCAGAGTCACCATGTAATACGGCAGTTTATCCTGTCAAGAAATCAAAGGGGGGGTCTTGGCGTTTAATTCAGGATTTAGGAGCAATAAATGATATTGTTGAAGCCGAGTTCCCTTTAATCCCTAACCCAGCTACAATTCTATGTAATATACCCGTCGAGGCAAAATATGTCACAGTGATTGACTTGAAAAATGCCTTTTTCTCAATCCTGTTGCACCGTGACTCACAAGATCTGACGTCATTCACGTTCAGACAAATGCGTCTGAAAAGCACGAGGCTGCCACAAGGGTACTGTGAGTCTCTGTCTATTTTCAACAGAGTCCTGCAGATGGATTTAAGCAATATTGCATCAGAAAGTATCGTCTTGCAGTATGTGGATGACATCCTAATCTGCAGCACCACAGAAGAGCAATGCAGGCACGATTCTGTACAGCTACTGACTATACTGGCTGAGAAAGGTTATAAGGTTGACAAGGAAAAGTTACAATATTGTCAACAGGAAGTGCTGTACATAGGCCAGCTAATCTCACATGAAGGCAAGAAGGTGACCCCAGAAAGGGCTGAAGCCATATTGAACATGGCTAAGCCACACACGATAAAGCAAATGCAGAGCTTTCTAGGCCTGTGCAACTATGTTAGGGCATGGGTTTTTGATTACAGCTCTTATACTAAGCCTTTACTTCAGGCCCTAAAGAAGGCCCAAGTGACAAAGGAAAAGATTGAATGGTCTGAGACGATGGAGAAAGAGTTTACTGAACTCAAGAGAGTGATTTGTACGGCTGCAGTTCTCGGAATTCCCAACTATGCAGAGGAATTTTACCCGTTTTCGCACACAGATGGCAGCGTTATGACGGCAGTACTCGCTCAAAGAACCTCGCTGGGGTACAAGCCCTTAGCATATTACAGTGGGAATCTGGACCCAGTAATGAAAGGTCACTTCCCAAGCGAACAAAGTTTAGCTGCCGCAGCGTTTGCCATAGAGAAAGCGACAACCATTGTAATGGGATGTTCCATGACGTTATACGTCAGGCAGTCATTATTTGCCATTTTAGAGAAACCAAAGGGCACATTGACATCTCAGAGAGCTTCTGCCTATGAAGTGATCATATGAACCCATCGATTAAAATAGTCCAATGTAAGATAGTGAAACAGCTATGTTTGTAGCAGAGCCAGTCACTGAAGGAGAGCCGATACATGAATGCATGAATTATGAAGAATTCTATGATGAAATCCCCAGGGTAAAAGAAAATGCCTTGGCAGGAGGAGAGATCGTCTTTATTGACGGGTCTTCCAGGATCGACCAAAGTGATGGGCAAAGATACACAGTCATCGCTGTGATGAAACACATAGCAAATGGAGAATATCGAGTACTTGTTAGTGCGCGAATACCATCATTTCTCAGCACAGGCTGCAGAATTTTTGCCGTTGATACTCGCCATTGAGAATCACGCAGACCGGGAAGTAACAGTGTATAGTGACTCTGCCTATGCGCGCTGGAAAAGGAGGGGCTACCTCCGAGAGGACGGCACGCCAGTACAACATGCAGCCTTGTTGGACAGGCTGATAAAGGCACTAGAGTTCTCAGTGGGCATATCGGTCGTAAAATGCACCGCCCAAACGAAAGGGACAGATTTTGTCTCAAGCGGAAATGCCGCAGCAGACACAGAAGCCAAGCGCATGGCATCCAAAAGTGAGACGGTTATGGAAGTAGACGTGGCGTGCACCCATGAAAGAATGATGGTTGCACAAACCACACCTGAGCCTATAACGATCTTGGGCAAACGCAACTTATGGAGCTCCAAGGGGAGGCGCCACAAGAAGAGAAAATTTGTGGAAACGTCCAGGGTGTTCTTTAAACCCCTCTGACCGCTTGTGTGACAAGACAGCACTGGTAAACCAGTAATGCCTGTAGCCCTACTAAAAATATCGTTGGAACAGTTGCATTACCCGACGCACATGACAAAGGAGAATCTAGCAGCAATGCCTGTGGAAGACTGGTTCATACCGAATTTAGCTGAGCATGTTGCATTCTTTATGGTGAACTGCATAATCTACCAGCAATTCACTGCTGGGAACAGATTAAAAGTAATGAGGAGTCATCCCAAGGGGAAATGGGCCTTTTCAGCACTTGCATGTCGATTACGTTGACATGATTCAAGTATGCAACAGGTACAGATAATTGTCGTGGTGTGTCCATTCTCTAGATGGATAGAAGCAGGTCCATGTACACACCCAAACTCTACCTGTGGGGCCACATTTCTAGTGAGGTAAGTGTTCCCTAGGTGGGGGTGTGTGAAGTAATGAGATCAGATAATGGGGCTCATTTTGTAAATACAGTTTTTGAACAGATTAGCTTGCTGCTTGGTATAAAGCACAAGTTCTCATTGGCGTATCATCCAGAAGGTAATGGGATCTGTGAGAGGCTCAACGGCTTGTTAAAGGAAAGGATAGCCAAGTTGAAGCTTACTCTAAAGAGGGGATGGTTGCACTGCCTTCCTCTGGCACTGTATGCTCTTCAGAACCAACCTGGCTCCGACCATCATCTTAGGCCACACGAGATAGCCACAGGAAGAAGAATGAGAACTCCCCCCACACCCTGAGATAGAGCTAGATGTGACGCCCAGTCGACAGGAGAGGTTCTAGGATATAAAATGCAAAATTATCTGAACTGCATGACATCTTGCCTTACTGTAATTTCAGACCAGCTGCAGCGACGACGAACAGAGTGCAGGACAGAACACAGAAAGAGACACTACATCAGACACAGCTCAGGGTCTACATGTTCCACTCGTCTTCCCTGGCGACACCGTCTTGGTGAGGAATCACACAAAGGAAAAGTGGGATGAGCCAAGGTTCAACTGACCATTCACAGTTGAAGATGTTACTCCATCCTCTGTCAAGCTGCAAGGAAGAGGAGCTTGGATCTTCGTGGGTGATGTCAAGCCATACATCGGAAGAACACCCCTGCCTACACCCCACCGCGAAGAGACTACAGACAACGGGGAAGAACCACAGCACGTGCAGACAAGATCCATGACGAGAAAGAAGGACGCATGACCAGACAAAGAACCTTTTGCAAGTTGTGGCTTAACTTGGACACTTCCTCTAAGCAAAAAAGAGAATAAGGACATAAAAACGGACACTCTGTGCATCCTATTTGCAGGGCGAAGAAGAAAATTGCGCTTATAAGCCACAACATGTTTTGTTGATTTGAACTTTTGAACTAAGTCACACTTAAGCCTTGATGAGGAAAAGACTGACAAACTTTGATCGAGGATATTTACATTGGAAACAGAAACAGCATCCCGATTCATCCAAAACCGAGATTTTGTTTGGAAGCACTTATGGTGTCCCACAGTAGAGACATCACAAAGGACGTGGTTACATATTTGCACCTAGTGTTAAGATCATACCTGTCACTGGTAGGGAGGCTCACCAGTGTCACAGACTTTCTTCAAGATCCTGACAACGAAAAAAATAATCAGACAACTGCTTACTGTCATTGCAGAAACATTCATCTTACTCCCGGAGTACAGTGAGAAGGAAACAAATACTTCCACCACAGGCGGAAATAGATGAACTCATCAATACACTCTTCATTCGCATAATCGAAGACTGTTCATCTATTGTCGGGAGAACAACTGATACATTGACATTCCTTCGAGATCCAGCAAACACTGAACATTTGAGCCATCTGTTGATCAGTATTTTGGTCGCACTCCACGCAACCGGACAGTGCAGACATCGTTTATGTCAAGGAAAGAACATATGATACTGAATCTCAACAAAGACTGGACAAATGACCCTATCACCAAAAGACAGTAGATTTGCATACCACATCTTCTTTCACATCATTGAGAACTTTCCAGAGCTGGTGGGAGACCAACCAAAGTTGACTTACTTACATTCCTTGGAGATCCAGTAAAGAATGCTCAGCTAAACATGCTCTTGCATGCCATTGTAGCTCAAATTAAAAAAATTCTAATGTCCATCGACTCCTTAAGAGATCCTGAAGAAACTTTCCGCCGAGAAGCAGATCGAGGGAGCAGAGTCAAGAACCTTATTTGTTATATTTGTTGTCATTTATTTCCATATTTCATCATACTGACCAGTGTCCAACATGTCCTCAGGACTGAAGCAGATTCGAGGAGTGGACTAGGATCTCACACACTTTGAACATGCACAGTAAAGGTGATTCATCGAAGTATTATTTTAATCTATTTTTCCCATAGTTTAGCAAAGGAACTGTATCCTGTATTAAGAGACAATCGCACTCACAAGAGGGGGGACACTTGTGAAGTACCTGACACTTTTGACACAAAACTCGAAGAACGATACTGGGTGGGGAACAATAACATTGACATTTGGCGAATGATCGAGATGGGGGCCCAGAACAGTAATCTGGTCCTCCTACAAGCAGAGAGGCACCCCCGCTTCTCTGGAAGTAAATGCTGTTGCCTTACATATCGAACTATAATGTGTTTATGCATTGTATTATCATTATTTTACTGTCATTAACAATTAGAACTGCATTTTTGATGGTGCATGAGGCGTTCCAATTTCAGTGCACCCACCCGATGATGTACGCATGAAACCCACAAAAGCAGCCAGACCGTGTATAGTCATTCCAGTCCCTAGAAAATCTGATGGTAGGGTAAATGAACTTGAAATGAACGTGATTAATAGTGATATACACACATTTAGGGTAACGAATGAGCAGAAAAGCTGAAGACAGTGTCAGCCCAAAAAGAATGAAGAAAAAGCCCTGACAACTACACGCACACTAAATGCACACGAACCAGGCCAAGCGTCAATGACCACAGAACCTCAAACGAAAGCAGAAGAGAAGATGAGCCTGCCTACTGAAAAACCATTCACAGGAAAGAATGAGAAAAAACGAGAAGAATTAAGAGAAAGGCCAACAAAAGCAGTCGTGTCAGAAGCCCTTAAGAAGAAAGAAGCGGCCTCAGAAAAACTCTCCGCAAGGACACAAATGTTAGTAGACCTTCTATTCCTGCACATAGCCAGAGCGAGAAAACGACAAGAGGAACTGAAGAAAAAAACGACAGAGACTGTATTATCCAGCACGCATATTCCAACACAAGGGACAAGTACCATGCCTAAAATACAGCCATATATCGGACCAGTGCTAAGCTGGTTGGCATGAGCAATTGCACACAGCAGAGAAAAGATGCATGAGGACCAGGAAAGAGCTGCCAGACTCTTGTCCAATGAAATGGTGCAGGTGAAGAAGCCTGCACCATGGGCCAGGATACCCGAGAACCCTCCAGCAAGAAAAAGCCATGCAGAGGCATTCAGAGATGTAGTTATAGCAAACTACAGGAAAACATTAGGAATCAAGAGACGCCTGCATGAAGATAATAATGAACTAAACGATTACCTGGACAGCACAGCACATCTAGGGAACAACATTTGGTACCAGCACATGAAAGAAGATGGAAGACGAAATTCAGAAGGAGAGTGCTTCGTTTGTGCACCTCTACCGTACAGCATGGCGAAATCCAAGATCTTTGTGGCTGTAGAAATTGATGTCCCGACAGCACCTTATCCGTCATATGTAGCAATGTGCAACACCAGTGGCCAGTTCATGGGAAGTGATGCCTCATTGATATGGGCAACTGAAACAGATTATCCCGATGAAGATGATTATGTTCAGGACATTAAGACAAGAAACAGAGCTCATACTAGGAATCACGTGTACAGGTACGAGAAACCTGAAGATAAAGGAGCAGGAATAAGATGGGAAGTAAACCCGAGACTGAACGTCCAAGGGAAAACTCCAGAAGAAGCTCAAATTTGGAAAAACAGAGGCCAAATGCAGATTTGGAGAACAGTGCTTTCACCAAACGAATGGGAAGAAGGAGTAGTGATCTGCCGAGCATGGACGGTCCTTGGAGCCTGCAAAGAAGCAATAGAAAACTCACAGAGATTGTGCAAACCTCTATGGCCGAAACTTACAAAATTACTGACATGGGTCGAACACAGAGGAGGACCCTTGCAGATAGTGCCACTAGAAAACCTGAAATTGTGCTTCAGGAACAATGGCACATGGTAGATGGGAGAGAATCAGAACTGCGGACTAATTTTTGAAGCTCCAGGAATGACTCATGGAACTGCAGTAATTATGGATCATTATTGGGCATGTGGATCCAAAGCATACATCAGACTGCCGAAAAACTGGGGAGGCCTATGCAAAATAGTGAATGTCCAAATTCCAGCACTAGTGATCCCGAAAGGTGACCTGAATATTGACAGTTTCCCCAAAAGCAGATGCTCACATGAGGAAGAGAAGATCTGTGGAACTGACAACTCGAGCAAAAAGAGAACATTATTTTTCTGGAAAATCAGAAAAAGCATTTCATGCAATCCCATATGAACATAGGCTGTTCAGCCTCACCTCATCAGTGTTTGCGACAATCCTCATGCCAGGATTCCAAGTTGGGGCAAATACTAAATGGTTACAGATAACCAGATGGGAGCAACTGCAAACCATCAACTTGAAAATAAAAGGATTCAATGCGATCAAGGAAGAGTTAAGAGCCATTCAACTGATGACTCTCCAGAACAGATATGTACTTGACATGATCACAGCTATGGATGGAGGAGTTTGTACAAAAATTGGAGAATCATGTTGCACATTTATACCTTCTCACGACGGAGAAAACGGAACTTTAACAGAGGCCATAGGTATGCTTACAAACCTACAGAACCAGATGATTAATGAAATCGACTAAGTTGATTATGACAGCTGGTTTGGATCACTGTTTTCATGGGTACCGCAATGGATGGCGGATGCATTCAAGTTCCTAGGAGCCCTGCTAGTAATGATAGTGCGTTTTGTGTTATCAAGATAATAATCTCGCAATGCCAGAAAACTGCGAAGAAAGCCATAGGGATGAAAATCATGACTGATGTCAAACCAGGATCGAAGCCCAGAGACCTAACTGATGATGAAATAAGAGACTTTGTGAAGGACAGTGAGCATGCGGCAGAAGGTACTAAGTTTCTGTATCCCAGAAACGCAGAAATTATGAAGGAAAATGGATCTATTGCAGCCCAAATGGACAATGTCAGCTAATGACATGGAATAAAGACGAACATGTAAGGACAGCAGGAAACCTGAAAGGAGCGATAAAAATATGAACTCCAAAGACACACTCCTTCAAACCATCATGTACCAACCCAGAAGATGAAGAAGAAATGGATACAGAAAAACCAAGTAAGATGAATCCAAAAGAGGAAGCGGAAGTGGTCGATAAACCGACCAGAGGGGGGAGTGTAGAGCATTCACACCGAGATGTGTGACGTATGATGAACAAATAAACCAGCAGAGAGCCGCATTAGGGCTCTGTCCAGTGCCTATCAGAAGAACAATACATATTGAAGTACCAACAACCAGACAACCATGGACAATAAGGTATCCATTGAGACAACCCTACCAGCAAATGACACGAAATGAAGATTGCTTAAACACTGTCCCACAAGAAACTCAACAGGCCTTAATTGAAGACGAATGGTGACGACACAAGGGCCCGGACAGACTCACTGATTAAAGAGACAACCAAAAGATGACACACAGAGACGAAACGCCATGAATAAGGATATCATGAATTTAGAAGGAGAGACAATGTTGAAATATAAAGAAACTTAAACTGTATAGCAGGATGAAGATATTCAACCAGCTAACGCCTGTACATATACTTGTAAACGCAAGAAGCTAAGAAAACAGTGCAGATTGCTATGCTTAGTAGAAGAATAGAGCGGTACTACTCGCCACCTATATATCTACCTCACCGAAGCACACTATATAAGTGCGAGTCCACTTTACACAAAAGCAGATTTAACTCAGGTTACAAACAGGACAGGATTCGTGTTCCAGCTAAAACAAGAAAAGACGGCAGAATCCAAACTCAGCAAGACAAGACACAATGACCTCCTGAAACGATTGAAGATACGAAGTAAACATACATTTGAATACGAAGAAGCCATATATAACGAAAATAAGTAGCCAGCAATGAAGCAAATGCATACATGCAGAAATTCACGGTAGATGAGCCACATAGAAGCTTGATGCAGTAGAAAATATAACATGAATAAGGCGGTCATGATGGAAAGATGGACGTCGGTTTCCATGTAATAGTAAGTGAAACGCTGCAGACTCATGTGCAAATAAGAATAACTAATGACAAAGAATCAAGGGTGCTGCAGCGAGAGGCAACTGCGAAGTACAAAGGGAGTTAACAATGATAAGCAACGTACGCAGGACATATTTCTCTTAGATTAAGTAAACGAGTGATCTGAGAAACCAGAGGGTATTCTCCCAAGTAGATCCCGGGAATCCCTTATTCAGGTGACCAGGGATGAACTTGCCCTCTCAGATCCCAACCCTAATGGTAGACGAGCAAGGGAGGATCACCTGGGTAGGGGAACCCGGGATTATGCTCAGGGGAATGCCCAAAGGGAGATGAGATATAATACTGAGGAAGAAGGTGAGGGGGACGAAGTCCCTGATGTTTATTGGTTATTCCACTTCTACCTCCCTTCCACCCAAAGAAGTTCCCTTAATAAAATCTAATCACGCCTATACCTCTGGTAAACCAGTTACACTTGGAGACTACCTCTCCCAGAATCCCTGTTTTCCTATGTCCTACCCAAATACCCCCAGTCATTCTACTTCCCGCCCCTCTGTTTATTATTTTCCACACTCTCAATCTGCTCAGATACAACACTACCATTCCCACAATTCCCCTTGTTCATTTCACGATAATAATCCCAGTCATTCCTGTTTGCTTCACAAACCCTACCAATCACACCCTTCTAAATTTACCATCCCCACTTTTGACACAAACACTTTCTTATCCCATGAAATATAGCAGACTAGCCAGCCCTAGAGGTGTTTACCTGACAAGTGCCCGACACAAGGGTTAGGCAAAGTCAGGCAACTGACCAGAATCACACACACCTGATGGCCCTTTCCTTTCCCCACAGGGATAAAAGATGGAGCACAAGAGCACAATACGAGCAAGGCAGACCGCACAACGTGAGAGCTAACTCAACACTGCAGTTCAATGGAGAAGAAAAACGGCGCATACCGAGAGGGTGATAAAGAGAGAAGCAACCTTTCCCTTTCCGACAAAGGCCTGTAAAACCTCCGCTGAAGGAATGGTAAAACAGCGAACAATAGCCAGCATCTGTTGCAGCAGATGTCAACAGTACACAAGAACCCCCCTCCTCTGATAACCAAGCCGGAGAGAGACGCTTGTCTCTGTGGTATCAAATTTGACTCCAAAGAGACAGAAAGCTAGAGTCCATAAGAAACCAAACTGTGTTGAATGAAAAGTAGCAAGCGGCTAATTGAACTGTGAAAGCATAAACAGCTATTGATGCTAGAAGGGGGAAAACCAGCAACAGAGGAGTCCGGCACCACGTGGGTGCTCACTCAAGAAACTCTTGGGTGATTACCCGATTGCTGCGACTACCATAATCAGAAGGCCTTGGGAAAGGGGAAAAGGTAGTCATACTGGGGTCTTGTAAAATTCTCTGTACAGTCGAAAGTTTTTGGCCGACAGATGATTGTCAAGAAAAGGTAAATGAACACTGCATCATAAGAGTTGAATGAAAAAGACAAGATTGACAAGAGTGAACCTGAAAGAGGGATGCCGATAAAGGGGGTGAAGTCTAAAGTCCCGAAATACAGTGTGTTGACAAGAGTGAACCCGGTCGACGGATGTCCACAGTGAACCGTTTAAAAAGACAATATGTGTAGCCAATATCACCAAGAAACCTGCATTGAAAGCCACAGTGAACCTGATCGAGGGAGGCAAACAGTCGAGTCTGATCTGAACCCGGAAGAGGGGGATCGAAGGGTGTGAAGCCAACACCCACCGACCAGTGAATGCAACAAAGTAAAGTACAAGATGGAAAGCCTTTGACTACATGCCATGCCAGAGTGAACCAAACAAAGAAAAGCTGATATTCAAGAGGGTCTGAGCCCGGAAGAGGAGGAACCCAGGGGTGGAGAACTATCACCCAGGAAAACCCAGAGATGAGCTCTAGAACTTTTTGTCAAACCTTTGTTCCGATACTTTGAACCTTGTGAGGCCCTTGAAAGCAGGAAAACATATCTATCGGAGGTCCTGGTATATTTAAGGAACTTTCCAGGGATCTACACCGGGAAGTGGGGGGATCCAAGGGTGAAGGGCATCACCCAAGGTGCATACAAAAAGGCATCAGCCGACGTGTGTAACAAAAGGAACTTTTGTTTATTATTTTGAAACTATCAGATCCTCAGAGGCAAGAGACTTTTTTTGTAGAAAAGAGACTTAACCACTGAAGGCCCCGATTGCTGAGAGCGGCACAGTTGGCTCGTTTTGGGAAGGCTCGAGCGTGTGCTCTGCTCCAGAATCCTACCTTATCCTGTGCTTAAAACGTGAGGAAGGGAGACGCATACTACCGCATCCTGACTTATTATTTGTGAACACTTCCTTCTTTTTAATTGCTAGGAAGAATCTTCAGTTTAGTGCTCAACTGCTCCCACCTTAGAGACCCCCAGCTCTTTTGCTGAACTTTGGGACGTTTTACTTTTAATTCTATGTGTTTTCTGTGTTTCTTTTGACTTTGGAGTCTGACAAACTCCATAGGCATCATCTTTGCATTGTGACACAGCACCTTCAGTGTAGTGGCATGGGGAAGTCTCCTAGATGTCCCCAATGCTTTAATACCTTCTCTTGGTGAAACTACTGTTTCCCAGAGCAGTGGAGTGAAACTGACTTTACTTATATTTTGTAACTTTCTAGACCCAGCACACACTATCTTACCATAGGGTGCTGGAGGGGTTACCTAGTATCCCCTTTGTCTAGTTTCTCATGTAACATTTTTATGTTACCCTTTCTAACATGGATGGCTGGTGGCAGTGGTTTACTTTTTACTACCATTGAGTGTTTTTACCGCGGGCTGTGTTCGCAGCTGCAGTAAGGCACCCATGAGTGCCCATTTTGTCAAATTGGCCCCGTCTTCTTTTTTTGCCATTTCTTGTTGGAAAGGTCCTTCTTGAGATTTACTCTGCAGGCCAAACCAGGTTTTGTCCCTTTGTTCATTTTGTCCTTGGCGGGATTCACGAGTGAAGCCTGCCTCTGGCTCCAGTATGTCTGGCAGCGGCAGGAAGTGAGGGAGGTGCCCGAAACTCCCTGTTCTTAATCCAATTGGTTACAGGAATACACCGAAAGGTGATTGGCCGGCTCCTGCTGTGTGATTGACAGCTAGGCTGAAATGAATGGGAGACAAGGCGAGGCTTTTTGGCTTGGAAGGCAGAACTTGTGACACCTACTCCAACTTCTGGACCGTTGGTTTGCTCGGTGAAGCCCTGCTGCTGTGCTGAAGCTCCGAATTCGCCTCGACTAGAGAAGCCCTGCAAGGACGACTTCTCCCTTTGAGTTGGTGGGACCAATCAACTCCAAAGTAAGCCCGTCTGGACATCCTTTCAGAGCTGGCTGTACTGCCACTGTGGTGCTGCTGGAAGCGAAATGCCAGGGAGAGGAACACCAGATTGTGGGCGTTGCTTTTAAGTCAGACCCGAGCACTAGGAAGATCCTCCGGACTTCCCTGATGCAGGGCTGACCAAGCCTGAGCCACCTCAACAGAGTGCAGGACCCCAGAAGCAAGGAAAGTCTGAAGTGGTATCCGAGAACCGCAGGGTTACTATTTGCTGTCAGACGCGAGGAGCTGAAACAACCAAGAACTGCTGAATAGAAGTTTGCCCATTGCTGCTGCTGATCTTCCTATTGCAGGGCAGGAGTCCCCAGACGTCCTCCCTCTTGTCCCCACAACTGAGGCTCAGGAACAACATGACCTGCAGAGCTGTACAGGAACAGAAGCCAGCTGGAACCATTTCTTCTAACCAGAGGTACTGTAAAGTCTAGGAGAACTTACCTCTTGTTGTCTAGCCTTGCTTGCTCTCAGTTGAGACCTGTCTTGGTTACCTTGCAGAGTTGCTAAAGCTTTGCCCCGGTAATGCACCCACCATCTGAGTTTATTGCCATCAGTTTTCTGGCACATTGTCTTGGGATACTAATAGTGTTTGCCATTTCTCAATTTCAGGAAAAACTACAAAACAAGATGTCCTACATGTCGCCCTTCTTCCTTTCCATGGTGGACATTTCAGTAAAGGAGATGTGTCGGCGAAGGAAGGAGGAGCGCAAGGTAACTCGGGAGAGGTTGGGGTGGGATGGAAATTGGGATTGGGGAAAGAGAGGATTGGAGTGCAGGGGCGCACTTAGCTGATTCCAGGCGAGGGAAGATGGTGGACTCCCGCTCCGCAGATGATCAGAGTGGGGGCTTTACTGTGTGGTAAAGCCCCCGTTCAGAGCCTCTAGATTGGCTGGGAGGCTGCCACAGCCCCCTCGCGGGATACTAATTTAAATATAATCCTTTTTAACATGTCACAAAGTTGTCCGATGACTTGTGACCGCGCCATCCTCATATTTCAGAAAGTACATGGAACACTTGCGTCATAACACTGGTTTGTGCACAACATGTTCTTGCAAGACATGTTTCCTTGCATTCCATCCCTCTGCTGCCTGACCTGCTTCCTGTTCTCCTTGAATTCCCTCCCTCTGCTGCCTGACCTGCTTCCTGTTCTCCTTGCAATCCATACTCTGCTGCTGGCCTGCTTCCTGTTCTGCCTGCATTCCATCCCTCTGCTGCCTGACCTGCTTCCTGATCTCCTTGCATTCCATCCCTCTGCTGCCTGACCTGCTTCCTGTTCTGCCTGCATTCCATCCATCTGCTGCCTGACCTGCTTCCTGTTCTCCTTGCATTCCATCCCTCTGCTGCCTGACCTGCTTCCTATTCTTCTTGCATTCCATCCCTCTGCTGCCTGACCTGCTTCCTGTTCTCCTTGCATTCCATCCCTCTGCTGCCTGGCCTGCTTCCTGTTCTGCCTGCATTCCATCCCTCTGCTGCCTGGCCTGCTTCCTGTTCTGCCTGCATTCCATCCCTCTGCTGCCTGACCTGCTTCCTATTCTCCTTGCATTCCATCCCTCTGCTGCCTGACCTGCTTCCTATTCTCCTTGCATTCCATCCCTCTGCTGCCTGACCTGCTTCCTATTCTCCTTGCATTCCATCCCTCTGCTGCCTGACCTGCTTCCTGATCTCCTTGCATTCCATCCCTCTGCTGCCTGACCTGCTTCCCGTTTCCTCTGCTGTGCCTTTTGGCTGACATTTGAGCATTCTTGTCTTGTCCTGCCCGGTAAACCTGGCTCCCTGGGTGAGTTCTCTGCTCCTAGTATGCGTGGCCAATCCGGTGGCCTATTGTACCTCCATACTTACCATCTGCTTATCCCAGACAATCTTTGCCTCCCAAACCAGTGCTTGCACTGTCTCTACATCTAGATAATTCTGGGAGGCTCTCACGTGGTGTGGGGAGCTGGCCCTCGACTCTCCCTGAGCCACTTTAGTCCAGGGACAGAAAGGGCATGGCTTCCTGCAACTGCATTAGACCCCAGGAATAGCCCAGCAACGCAGACTCTACCTCGAAAACAATGATCATGACATCAAACAAGATACGAGGCATGCATCACCAGAGTAACTCACTGCTCGACAGCAGTAGCCTACGCACCTCCCATGTTCAGTCACCAGAAGTCCTGTGGAAGCAAGGACCCTGGATACTTCCAGAATCTGCACACCCATTATGTGAACCCCATTTACCACCATCTGGTTAACATTTGCTCGTCAGACGAAACAGTAGATAATCTGGCCGTGGAGATCAGGACGTCCCCTAACTTTAAGCTACTAACAGCACAGAGCCCAGATCCGCTTTCCTTCACATATGATCACTCTATGCCCTGCATTTACCACCCAGGATCGGCACTTTGAACCTTCATCCCACCAGTGACATGGCTGTTGCAACAAACAACATTTTATAAAAATCCTGCAGACAACATCCCTGAAGGAAACTGTGTGAGGTATTCTACCTGTCGTAGCAGCTGCAGATTGCTGAAGTGCAGAAGAAGCTGTCTTCGGTTGTTGGACTTGCAACAATGCTGGATCTGGAAGAAACAGGTTTTAATTTGCTAAAAGGTTTAGACCTCACAACCTTAATTGAAGACAATAAATAGGCATTCATCATGTGGTGCATGCTGGGAAGAAGCCCCTCTTTATCTCAAAGGCTAGACCCATGTATACCATCATGAGATCAGCAAGGCAGTGGAGCATTCAATCTGCATGGACTATACAACTCCAGAAACCCCCATCAAACATCAGCAACGTCCCACGATTACTGTGGATGCCTTGCAGATAGACCTATGAACACTATGCGAAAACAAAAAACTGTTCTGTGAATACACCTACGCCGGTCACGAGATCTGTGACCTTATCTGGTGTGACATAGGCCCATAGACTTTCACCTTTACGCCAAGAAACCTGGAAACCTATGGAGAATCAACATATGACCTATACAAATATACAGATGCCTAACTATTCAGCCTTTTCTTAACCATTAGAATAGAACTTGTCCTGCCAGAAAATGTGCTTTTGTCCATCTCTAGCGGCAGTCCGAGGTCTTGCACGAGCACTACCAGACCCAATACTAGTAGCATGCACACTTGAGTTCAAAACGTTTTTCTTCTCTCGATGTTTAATTTTCCCATCACTGATCATCGATGGTCCATGCTACTTTAAATGATTTGAAACCTATTGGATCAGCCTTTCGAAGTACTTCCAAGATATATAGTTTACTGGCACATGCCAAACAGAGATTGGCATTCTTAAATGACTTATCCTGTCAAAGTGGGCTGATTACTCTACCACGTAGTCACTGTCTCAATTAAAAGCCTTCACTCCACAGTGATCATTTCTCTCTGCAGAGAGCTAAGCATCAGGACAACATATTTTTTCTAAACAAAGTAAACGACAAAATTCACATAAGCACAGTTGGGCTAGTAATTTGCGGAAAACCTTTATTTTACTAAGTGTGCTTCCAAATCAGGTGACTGATAACATAGTCTGCTTTATGATTAGTTCAAGTCTTTCTAGCAATCTAATGTAATGTGGATGGTTTACTATGGTTAGAAAACGTTTATACGCTTAAAACAAAATCCAAGTGTTCATAACTTTTATTGGCTAGAGCCAATTTAATTGAAGAGCAGATTTTTGCAAAAAAGGGGTCAGGAGTTATTGTTCTAGGGTAATCATCTCTCTCAGTTCTTATAAGGATTTGTTATTAGTCCATAGGGCCACTGTGTTTTTGACACGTTCACCCAGTTCTAAAGGAGATTCTCCCGGGTTTAATCTAATGGCCTGTAATTTCTGCCGATAAAAAGTGCAGGTCTGCCCCACTCTTTTTAACAACCTTTCCATTATGGAGAGAAAGGTGGCTCCCTGTGCAAGGTTAAGTAGCTGGTAGGAGGTTTGAAGTACACCTTTCAACAAAGGACCCAAATATAATCTTTTAAGGTTCTCTTCCCATCCCAGTTGTTCGGCCAGGCGTTATATGTTTAGAAACACATTTCCTAGATCTTCGCCTTCAATATATTGTTGAAGCACGCCACGTGGTAGTAAGGGTCTCGCTTGCAATTCAATTAATCTAGTTACATTTTCTTGGAGTCTATTTACGGCCTGAATCTGATGGGATACTAAGTGAGTGATGACATTGGCAAGGTCGGCCATCTCTTCTGGGGGTGTCAGGGTTCCTTCTGTGGTATACAAATCAGAAAAGAAACAACTGTCGACTCCCTCGGATACGGTTTAAAAATCCTCAGAGACTTCTGATTCCGAGTCTGTCGAAGGAGCGGACTATGGTAAATTAACTTCTAACCCTGCGACAGATGATGACTGGGTACCATGAAAAACAAAGGGCTTGGAGGGAGGGGCTTCAGAGCACTAGGTCTGATAAAAGAAAAGACTGGTCGAACATTTAGAATTATTTGGTCCCATGGTTGTAGGTTGTAAAGGGAGAGAGGAAGGGTGTCTAGCAACACTTGAGTTTTAAAGAACAGATCCCGTTGACCAGGTAGAACAAGTAGTTGAGAGGACAACACCTCTTTCAGTGTGGACACGCGGTCAGAGTCTAGGAGATCAATTATACTATTTTCCCCTTCTGGTGGTACCACACTTATTAGCATGGGTTTTAATTTTGATCAGTTGAATCAAATCTCACTCCGACACCAAATGTAAGGAACTCATGGTAGCAACAGTTAAGACAGACAAGTGATCACAGTTCAAGGGCGTTTATTAAACTGCATAATGGGCGAGATAAACACCTAATCTAAACCTAAATCTAAGATGGGAGCACGCTACGACCATGATATGTTATGTTACTTTGCATTTATATAGCACCTTATGTACCATTGGTATGATCTCAAGGCGCTGGTAGGTTGAACGCCCTCAGGAACCATAGTTCAAGTCAGGAGAGGGAGAGAGAGAGAGAGAGAGAGAGAGAGAGAGAGAGAGAGAGAGAGAGAGAGAGAGAGAGAGAGAGAGAGAGAGAGAGAGAGAGAGAGAGAGAGAGAGAGAGAGAGAGGAGAGGGAGAGAAGGAGCGTGTGAGCACCAGATGTGTGTGCAGCTGGTGTGGCAGTCGTATGATAGCTGCTTCTTAGCGGTAGGTGTGGTGGTTGGAAGATCATGAGTATGTGTTCATTCTGGCAGGGTGAAACCGAGACTGATTCTGGCTGCGTTAGGCCTGAGGAGAACGCCTAGGCTGGCAGGAGTATGTGGCAGGTGTTGGTATGGGAACAGCTATACCGAATGTGTCATAGTATCGCTGTATTCTAGTTGAGTAGTGGTGTTTAGGAGAGGGTAAGCGTGGTGATGAGATATGATGGTTTTCAGTAGGTGCAACCGTTGTGACTACTTCATGCATTCCATGCACTCCAACCGTTCCATGCACAATGTCCATTCCATGCCCTCTATCAGTTCCATGCATTCCATCCGTTGCATGTACTCCCTCAGTTCCATCATTCCTTCTAATCTATGCACTTCGTCTAATCCAGGCATTCATCCGTTACACCTACTTCATCTGTTCCAGCTGCCTCAACCCGTTCCAGCCGCCTCAACCCGTTCCAGCCGCCTCAACCCGTTCCACCCAATTCAAGCGCTCCACCCACGTCATCCGCTCCAACCACATCGTCCGCTCCACCCTCTTCGTACGCTCCACACACGTCAGCCACTCCACGCTCTTCGTCCGCGCCACGCTCTTCGTCCGCGCCACACTCGTCAGCCGCGCCACACTCGTCAGCCGCGCCACACTCGTCAGCCGCGCCACACTCGTCAGCCGCGCCACACTCGTCAGCCGCGCCACACTCGTCAGCCGCGCCACACTCGTCAGCCGCGCCACACTCGTCAGCCGCGCCACACTCGTCAGCCGCGCCACACTCTTCATCCGCGCCACACACTTCGTCCGTTCTATCGACGTTATCCGTCGCACGCACTCCATCCGACCGATGCACTCCATGCGTCCTGTGCACTTCATCCGTCCTGTGCATTCCATCCATCCATCTCATGCACTTGATTCATCTTTTCCATTCGTTTTGTTCATTCCTTGCACTCTGTCATTCCATGCCATCAATCAGTTCCATGCACTCTATCTATTCCGCGCACTCTATCCGTATCATGTACTCCATCATTTCCATCCTCTCGTCCGCCTTATTCCTCTCGTCCACTTTGTTCCTCTCGTCCATTTCATTTATTTCATCCATTTCCTTAATTTCATCCACTTCAATGCTTTCATCCAGTTTATTCCTTTCATCCACTTCACTTCTTTCATCTACTGCACTCGTTCTATTCAGTTTATCCATTTTAATTTACATTAGCGATTTTTAATTTTCGATTTCTTGCTCAGATCATGATGCTGGATTGTTATTTATGATATAGCAGCTTTGGGCTAAGGTCATTGATTGCTATTATCCAGTTTGAGTTAAGAGTCGATTTTAGGGGAAGAGCCATGTTTTCAGTAATTTGCGGAAAGACATGAGGTCCTCTGTGAGTCGGATGTGGCGTAGAAGTGCGTTCCACAGAGTGGGGGCAAGGACTGAGAATGACGATCCACCTAACCTGACTGAGTAGGTTTTTGGTATGACTAGGAGGCTGGCAGAGCTTGATATTAGAGTGCGTGGAGGATGGTAGGGTTTTAGTTTGTCTTGAAGATATTGAGGTCCGGTTTTATGCATTGCTCGGTGAGATATTGCATAAGGTTTTGAAGGTCACTCTTTGGGCAACTGGAACCAGTGCAGAATTTTGAGGGCTGGGGAGATGTAATCTCTTGGCCCAAGTGCTAGAAGCAGTTTGGCTGCGGCATTTTGTGCCCTTTGTAGTTTAGTCAGGTGGTACGCGTGGACTCCGAGAGGGGGTTAGCATAGTCCAGTCTTGACATAACAATTGATTGGACTGCGGAGAGTCTGTTGGGAAAGGAGAGGTATGGAAAAATGCACCTAAGAGTTTTAAGGTGGTAGTGGCAGGACTTAGAGACGTTGTTGACTTGGGAGAGAGGGTTAGGTCTGAGTCTAGGGTGCATCCAAGGTTTTTTACTGAGTTAGAGGGCGTCAGTGAGTTGCCCATGGTAGATGGCCAGGGTAGTGGGTATGGAAGAAGTTCGGAGTTTCCACATACCATGATTTCAGTTTTGGAGGCGTTTAGCAATAGGTGGTTTGTGGTCATCCAGTGATCTATGTCGAGGAGGCAGGAAGCGAGGTCGGGTTGGCAGTTGGGTTTTGAATTCAGGAGTTTTAGGATTACTTGTGTGTCATCAGCATAGTTGTAGCACAGGATAATGTGCGAGCGGATTATTGGTGGGAGGGTGGACATATAGAGGGTAAACAGGAGGGCTGATAGGCATGCTCCTTGTGGATATTATATGATATGATATGGCATTTATAACGCGCCTATACATGTTTCAAGGCGCGAAGAGGCAAGGGAGGGGGAATAAAGGGAAGACAGACAATGATCCTACTAGGCCAAGTGTCAATCAGATCTCGCAAGTGCATGGGAAGGGGGGAAAAAGGGAAAAGTGCGAGGAGGAAGGGAGAGGGGAAAGTGCAGTTCACAGGATAGTAGAATAAATGAGATAAATAAAATCAGCCGGCTAGTGGCAAGTGCAAGGTAAAGTACAGACATAAGTGCTGGTAGGGGGACTGTAGGGATACAGAAAACAGTCTCCAGGTGCAGGGGTTGCCAGGAAGGCAGTGCAGGTGGTCAATTGGCTGGGCCTGGGCCTGAGATCAGAAAGGGTGGCCAGGAACCCGTGCAGTTTCTGTCAGGAATTTAGCAGGGGAGAGAAAGCAGAAGCGACGAGGAAGGTTTTGGAGGTGCTTCCGGAACCGGAGATGGTTCTCCTCAAGTTTCAGGGAGGCAGGAACGCTGTTCCAGAGGGAGGCCCCTGCAGAAGAGAGATCTACCACCAACTCGTTGCTTGGAGAAACGACTGACCCTGAGGGAGTTGGTGGCGGACGAGAGACGAGCTCGAGAAGGAAGATATTTAGGAAGAGAGAGTTGAATATATTGCAGTCCCAGGCCCCAGAAGGCCTTGTGGACCATCAAATAATAATAATAAGGCTGTCCTGGTGGCGTCTTGTCAAATAAAAAGGGCCTATACTAAAAAACCTATTGCCAATCCTTACAACTAATTACAAAGTAGAGAGGGATAATATTCACAAGAAAAAAAGAAAGTGCTCGCCAAATGAAAAGTCAGGATGGTAGGACTAATGTCTCCGTTCCCCACGTTTTTAGCACGGGACAAGGTAAGACCTTCGAGCACAGCATACTCTTGGGCCTCGCCAGCAAGAGGTTACAGTTCCTTTCAACGATACCAGGACCTTCTGGGCCAAGTTTCTTTCCTGCAAAGTCTCTTGCCTTAGCAGGCCTGCTGTACGATAAACAAACATAAAGTAGTAGGCGGCAGAGTAGCAGTCTTGGCAGTCCACGCTGCCTATATCCTGTTTCTTGGCTGACAGTCTGTCTACCCTTTCTACAGTGAGCTTGGGGAGGAGCACGAACAAAAACCCCTTCCAGCCACGGAGCGGCCGCGGAGTAGGCAGCAGAGTAGCAGTCTTGGCAGTCCTGGCCGACATGGACGCCATAGACGCTGCATTGCCGACTCCTCAAACAGAAGGACGCTCGCTCAGAAGCTCAAAATCTAAAACTGACGAAATCACTTCAAGACATATGACCACGGCCCTGACGGGGATCTTCCAACAAGGAGCCAACAAAGTGACTGAAGTCCTGAGACCCCCGAGGGTGGAAAATTTATTTACGTCAAATAATCCTCTGAAGAAAAAGACGCAAGAGCCCTTAACGCTCTCTCAACCTGTTCCTAAGCATGGTGTTTACACCGAATATCCACCTGTTACGGTGGAACAAATCTACCATCATGAAGGAAATGAGCAAAGCTCACAAGCGGACTCTGAATTTGTACAAAAAGAACAACAAGCGGAGGAAGACTATGCAAAATCCAGGCGCCCTACCTCTTCTTTCTCCATGCTTGTCTGGCGAGGCTCTGCCGGCGGGAGTTCTTCCCGCGACCGAGGGTTCCACCCTGTCCGCCGGAGGGCGGCAGGTGTCGAGCGTGGGGAGCGGACCGCGAGCGGACGCGGAGGTGGCGGAGCGGCCACCGTCTCCAGGAGAGGGGCGCCGGAGTCAGGGCGCCCTGCGGGATTTGGGGGGGGTGACCCGCAGTCGGGGGAACTGGGGCCCGTCGGAGGAGGGGCCGAGTCTGCCCGGCTTGACTCCTCCCTCTCCCGGCTTGCTGGTGCTGACGCAACGTCCCTAAGAGTTTTGGCTGGTCGACATGGAGAGGAGAGAGCCGGTGGAGATGGGCGTGCCAGGCCCACGAGTTACCTACAACGCCGTCGCCCAGGTGCACGCCCCCCCCCTGGGATGGGGAGCGGACACCCATACGCTACCAGGATCGCAATTTGTGCAGGAATGACACCGCAGCTCAGAATAATGCCTGGAGGGATTCCGGACGATTAAGCAGTTGTTCTGTGGACTCACTATCTTCAAGCCCGAACCCAACCAAGCCTTTGGGAGAGAAGGGCCCCGGTCTAAAAGCATGGAAAAAAGCGCAGCGCCCCATTAAAAGACGACTTGGGGGTAAACCGAAGAAAGGATGTGTGGAGGGGAAAATACAAAATAAATGTCAAAATAAAGGGAGGCGTCAAAAGAATCTTAATGGCCTCACTCCTCGGAAAACAAAGCTACCCACCAAACCACACAAAGGAGAAATGGTGGAGACAAGGAAATCCAACCCCGCTCACACTCTAAATGACTTCTTTGGCAAACAGCTTAAACGCAAGTTCGACAGAATTAACGAAATCACAGACAGCAAAATGTTAGAGATTGTACATATCGTTGAATCTCCAGACATTCAACAAGCTGTGGACCCAGAGACTATTGCCACGCAATTTCCACTTGCTATATCAACTCCTGATCAGACTGGGCCGACAAGCTCCCAATTACTGCCTCATGTAGACTCACAATATTTGCAAACTCCTCTTACCCAAAATGATTCGCTCAATGAAAACGAGATGCTGGAGACGACGGATTCTACAAACAAAACAAAAGAACAATGTATCACAAAAGACTTAGAAACAGAGCGAGAAATAACATCTGTAAGCGCTGACCCTATTACAGACAGAGTGCTGTCAAAAAAATCTACCACCCAATATTTAGATCAAAATGTCTCGGTTAACGCATGCTCAACAGAGGAGAGAGGCGGTCTTAGAGCCAAACTAACTAAGGCACAAATCGAAGGGCCTATTGACTTAGACACATCTCAAGTAGATCTTCAAACAGTCTTTAACACAAAGACACCAACTTGTCAAAGAGAGCAAACATGCCCCTATACACGATCAGCAAGAAAGGACTCATATGTGCAAATGCAAGCTACGTCAAATTGTTCACCAAGGCTGAGCGAAGCCTTCTCTACAATGACCACAAACTCTCCGAAAAAGAAACCGGACATTTTTACAATCATGTCCTCAGTCACGATAGCACTCGCGCCGTTCATGAAACTCTACGAGTCCATAAACGACACTTTGAAGGACCACAGCACGCTAACAGCTATGATGCACACCAAACTTCTATACTTAGAGGGGTACATCACAGCTTTGGAAGCTAATACAGTATTAAAAACTGACTTGGCATCCTGGGGATCAAACACCCACAGTAAACCACCTACGGACATAACATTCCAATCAGTAGCTTGCCAAACATCAAAGGACTATGAAACAGATCCTAAAACTTCGAATCCAGCACATGTAGGCTTGGTTTTGAACACCACTATAGATAGCCAGTCAAGAGAGCATGCCATAAACACTGTATCCGTCAGCTCTTCGAGCAGCAAAAAGAAGATGGGAACTCAGAATAATCGGCTAATACCAAACAACTGTGTCAATAAAGAGATATTGACGGTGTTAACAACGATTCAGGGTACAAATCCTGTCGTACTTGAGACAGAGACTCCAAAAATCAAAGACTTGACAATTTTTGGGCAGTCAAAGAAAACAGTGAAAGATCAAGCGGTAAGGAAAAAGCAACTGGTTTTCTGCTTGCCTTCATTAGAAAATACTCATCGGAATAAGCCACCGCCGCCAACTACGAAAAGTTCTTCATCCAAAGATACAGAAACACGGAAATCTAATCCTCAAAGTTCTTTGAAGCCCTAAATAAGTCACCCTTTTGTAGATTTAACTACTGTAGAAAATCCCCCTGCATCTCCTAAAACAATAGAGGATTTTCAAGAGGACGAAGCTCTAATGAACCTAAGTCAACATTTTGACGACTCACCTAATGATAAAACGGATACAGCTTTCACCTTCTGTAACAACTCAGGTTTGGGGTCGCCAGCTCTGCAAAAAACAAGCTCGGCGGAAGATGAAAATGACGATAAACCTTTCTATACTTTGGAGGATAGACGAAATAAGATCTTAAACAGCAAAGAACAGAGTCCAACTGGGCAACTGTTCAAATTGCAGGAGAACCATCCAAAAGATTCCGAACGGAATGGTGCATCCAGAACGACTTCATCAAAATTTCATAAGTTGGCCGACAGTACTACTTCGAGAGACAACAAAAGTCCCAACCGCTCACGGAAGGAAAGTGATAACTGGTACAGGGAAGAGTATTTAGCTTGCAGAAGTAGGTGGACCAAAACCAACGAAACCCGAAGCAGAGGTAGAGAGGCAGTCCAAAGTAAGACGCTCCCTACATTTAAGCTGGAGCAACTGAGGGATAGTCGTGAATACGTCATTCTAAACAGAAGAACAGTTTTAAAACTCTTCAAATCTGTATCCATGCTCAACTCAATAAGAACAGAAGATTTAATTCGGGTGGAACCATCACACGAAGGTAAACAAGCAACAACTCTGCTTCATGTGACATCTAGGAGAGTGACACAAAAGCTGCGAGAGGCATCAGAAAAATTACTCAAATTAGGCTACGATTTAACAGATCTTACAACTTCCAAACGGAAACTAAGCCATCGATCTTTTTCACCCCCTGAACAGCATCGCTTTGAAAGGACAAAGAGAGATAGAAAACAAAGAACCTCAGTAAGCCCACCGACCATAGCCCCACACAGCGAGAAATATGATACAGTCTTTCCGACATCAGATCAACTGAAGCGGGATGGATGGCCCAAAGAGCCCTTAACAGACATTAAAAGAACATTAGTCAAGGGCCCAGTTCCATTGTCAACTGTTGAACAAGAACAAACACACCGAAACTCGTTAAAACAACTTTGGTCTTGGATTCCAAAGGCACTGTCAACAAACCGGAAATAGCAACCCCAGATACCACAGATATTTAACCAGGCTCTACCGGCAAAAGGAGAAAGAAAATCCATGAGACTAGCCTCATGGAATACCCAAGGTTTTGCCCACCTGATGGTGCCCGGCGAGGTGAATCTGGCAACTTTTGACATTTTGTGTCTCCAGGAAACATGGCTTATTGAGAAACCAACCTTAGATGGTTATGTAGTCGCTCATGCTGCGGCCGGCAAAGGAATTAGAGGACGTCCTTTTTCTGGCTTAATCACGGCAGTCCAGCTGGGAAATGGTATCATTATGAAAGACATCCTCACAGCATCTCTTTTTCTACTAACGGTGTCTGTTACATGGAACCAGCAAAATATGGACACCAGGCAGATCACAGCAGTACCAGTAATTATTATCAACACTTACTGGAATCCGGAGTCAATTTCAAATGCCAGTTTTCTTAAAATGCTCGAGAACGAAATAGACCGACTATACATCGTGCATCAGGCAGCCCACCTAGTAATATGTGGTGACCTAAATGCAATCTGTTCAAAAAAATATTCCTCTACACGGTCCACCTTGGCAGAAGATAGAGGTCGAGACTGGTTTACCCTGATGGATTCAAGAGAACTGGTAAATCTGGACTGTCTATTCGCAAACACAAGTCGGCTGCCAACTTGGGAAGGAAAAAAAATCAGCAGCAACAATTGATTACATCTTTGCCTCACGTACATTAATCCCGACAATGACTTACTTCGAAGTTGTCCATACCGCAGTAAGTGACCATAATCTTCTGGTGGCAACATGGACCGGACATC
Organism: Ambystoma mexicanum; assembly: GCF_040938575.1. Taxonomy (NCBI): domain Eukaryota; kingdom Metazoa; phylum Chordata; class Amphibia; order Caudata; family Ambystomatidae; genus Ambystoma; species Ambystoma mexicanum. Next base: position 21,037,830 of record NC_090935.1, read on the forward strand.
GCTCATTTCATCTAACCATAGATTCTGCTCTAGAAACGAATAACAGGAGAAACTGCCGGAAGTTAAGTGCCAGTAATATATCCAACCTTGCAACAATCTACTCCCTTTTGGGAGTTTCCAGCCAGACAAGCAATAAGTTAGACTACTGCCCTTTACTTATTCCATACAAAAAGGCGATGGCACGAACCTGGCCAAGCAAGGAAACTGGGTCTCATAAATATGACAAGATTTTGGTAGCCGAAAGAAGAAAAGTGAGATCAGCAAAAAGAGGGCTGGCCCGGGACAACAATTCATCCACTAGAAAAGCTTTTCTGATAGCATCAAGAATTTACAAATCATGGCTAAAAAAGCATCGACTTACCCTCTATCAAAATGATTCTGAAGAGATGTTAAAGCAGATCTGCGGGAAAAATGCCTGTAAATTCTGGTCACTGATTCGGTCAACTGACCGTCATTTAAACAACGTGCTAACTGTCTCTATAGCAGAAGTAGTATGTATAACCCATTACAAGCACGTATTTCAAGGAGTATCTCACGACCCTGCCTCTCATATCCAAGAAAACGAACATGGAGCCCACAGCAAAGAGATACCATGGGTAGAGCTCCATGATAGGCGGGACATTTTGGAGAAAATTCAAAAACTAAAAAACTCCAGAGCGCCGGGACCAGACGGCCTTTCCAATATGGAACTGAAAAAACATCCGGAGGAATGGTCGTCTTTTATCATTTATCAGTTTGGTACTTGAACGATGCGCCGAAACAAAGAGTCTTCCTGTCTCCTGGACGTCCTCAGTAGTTGTCCCGATATATAAAAAAGGCAACAGGGACAACCCCTCAAATTTGCACCCTATCGGTTTACTGGATGTGATTGGCAAAGTTTACGGCTCTCTATTTTAAGGCGATTTCAAAACTGGGCACGAGAATCAGAATGGGATGACCCCTTCCAGTCGGGTTTTAAGAAGAACATGGGCACCACAATAAACATCTTGACTCTCAGTATCCTAAAGGGAAAGGCGATGGCGCAAGGAAATCGACTTTACATGGCTTTTATAGATCTAAGCCAGGCTTTTGACCAAGTCGATAGACCGACCCTGTGGAAAAAACTGTGTGCTTGGAAATGCCCGAAAGAGATCCTGCAACCAATTATTTCATTACACAAAAATACCACGATGCAAGTACGACTTAACAACCAAGGGCTGCTATCGGCAGCGATACCGACAAATCGGGGAGTAAAACAGGGTTGCCCTTTGGCCCCAGCTCTTTTCCTGTCATATATGGGAGACTACAAAGATTCAGAACACGAAGTACGATCCTTTCCTCCACAACTAGGCAAGAGTAAAATTTCTAGACTGCTTTATGCTGACGATGTCATCCTACTGGATCAGACAGCTGTTGGTCTCCAGAGGCAATTGACCAACTTTGTGAAATACATTACCAATAATCATCTGGAGATTAACAAGTCTAAAACTAAAATATTGATTTTAGGAAAAAACAGAAACCTCGGACAAATTCAAATGGTACGTGGAGAGTGTACAGATTGAATAAGTGACCGAATTCAAATATCTAGGAGTTACGTTAGATAATTCAAAACAGGAAAAGGCGATGCAATCATTCTTACGATCAAAAATAAGAAGTCTGGGCGCCCAGGCACAGGCTGTGGACAGAAAATTTGGCCGCTTCTCTCTCGCACCAGTACTAAATTTCTATAAAGCAAAGGTTGTTACCGCCATCTCCTATGGAGCAGAAGCCATGCTATTTCTACCAAATTCGATATGGACGGAACTGGAAAGCTACTTCTGGCGAAAAGTTCTCAACCTTCCAACTTCTACTCCTATCTCGCTTATAAGACGAGAACTAAGTTTGTTGTCATTGAAGGGAGTAATAGAGCAAAACACCCTAATGCTCTACAGAAAGACTCTCTTAGAAGACCGTCCTAAAGTTCTCAATGCCATGTATGAAGAACAAATTGGTGCTCAATGTTCCCACTTAAACCGTTGGACAAAAGCTCAGGAGGAAAAACTGAAAGAGATCCAAAGCTTGCTAAAAGAACTACTAGAGAATCCTGTAAAAACACAAAAAAGATTAAATGAGCAAGACTGAATCCAAACCCTGGACACGGCAGCAGCATATAAATTGCAGGCTCACTTACCTCCACAGGCGTGGAAGCTTAACGAGACGCAGCCTTTCTTGGCAAAGTATCCAAACAAGAAACTTCGAAATCTATTTTTAAGGGCTCGACTGAACTTGCTTCCCACTAATGAAATCTTACGTATTAGAAGCCAGTCGGAATCCAACATTTGCAGATTTTGCAAAAATCAATCCGCGGTGGAGACCGTCCGACACCTTCTATTACTATGCCCAGCTGTTGATCATATCAGAAGACCTTACTTGGAAAAAATCTTCGCCTTGTCGTACATACAAGACAAAGATCTTTGGTGGTCTCGTTTGATAGGAGGAAAGAAAACATCTTGGGTATCGGCCACAGCAAAAATTTTGGACTTTGAACGCCTCCAAACGACAGAGGGACAATAGAGAAACTTTGCCTCCTTTGTTCTTTTGTCGTTCTCAGTTTCTTTTGTAAAAACCTTTGTAGGTTAAAAAAAAAAAATAAATAAAAAAAAAAAATAAAGTCCTTTTGTAATCCCTCATGTTGGGCGAATGCTCTTCACCACTTGAATCCCCCTCAGTTGGGCTCTGATCCTGCTTGTAAAGATAGCCCCTCCACCGCAAATCGGGTTCACTATGACCTTTCACTTAAAATCATAATTCAAAAAGTTTCAATGTCTTTTTCAACAAATAATCATTGTGGGCATCACTCTGCCTGCGGGTTCACACTTGTCACCACAATGTTCATAGGTGTGGTAACAAAATGCGTAATTCACTTCCCTTGGTTTTCCTGCCCCCATTAGGTTTTCCTCTTAGCCCCCGTCCAGTCTTCACACATTCACATTTCAATCAGTGTTCTCCAAAGTGTCAAAGACTTTCCAGTGTACGAGGAGTTTTGCTCGACCCTCATAGGACCACTTTGATACTTCTGTCCAGCCCCTCTTAAAGCTTCTTGGCTTCCGTAGTTTCAAAAAAACAAAAACACAACCGAAAAAAAAGGCTTCAGTTAGAGTCCTTCGAATGAGTGCCTTGCGACGCCTGACCACTCTGCTTCTGAACAGTTTACTGCGGTTTCTTTAAAGTTCATTTACACAAGTTCTTTGTTCAGTCACCGCCGGCAACCTTTGGCCCAGCAGAGTTCAGTTTTACCATCTGTCTTTCACAGGCTGTGCTGAACTGTCAGTTTTCTTGTATTGGGAGTCAAGGACGGCACCACAGTGGCAAGTGCCTCCTCCCACTTTGGCTATCAGCGCAGGGGAACCATGTGTGCGGCTGGCACCTGTCACACCACACGCCAGCTGGACTTCCTAGTCTTATGATTTCCTTTTCGGAGGCTTCACAGGTCTGAGTTGCCTTTCTCCTCCGTTTGAACTGCCGGTCTGGTGTCACTGTTTCCTTGTGCGTTCGGCCTTGCTCAAAGTGTGCTCTCGTGCACCGCCTTTTATCGCTGTGGGAAAGGGAAAGGGAATGGGCGGTCAGGTGTGCATAGTTATGGTCAATTGCCTGACTCTGCCTAACCCTTGTGTTGGGACATGTCAGGTAAACGGCTCTGGCATTAGTCGGTTGTCTTTCACAGTTTAGGAAAGTTTTTGTGTCAGAAAAGGGGGGGGTAGAGCTTCTAAGTATCCTGCGGGGTAGGATGGGGAAAAGGTGTTATAGGGAAGGGGTTACCACATCTCAACCATTAGTGTCCCACTTCCACTCTTGGAGGACCCCCTCCCCCAATCCAGGTGATCCTCCCGCACTGGTCTACCCCCAGGAACTGGATCCAATAGCGATGCCCATGTCCTGACCACCTGGATGACAGATCCCAGGGAATAAGCAGATTAGACCCCTTCAGGTTTCTCAGTGTGTGTGTGTATGCTTTCTTTCATTACTCATTTTATCATGAGACCACTATCTGAGGAAGTCTCTAGGACATAGACAGCTAATGCATATAGCATTTCAGCCTAATATTTTCAGTTAGTGCAATAAAAGGTATACAAACTGAGATTGTTTCTTTTTAAAACTGGACTAGCACAGCATCAAATATTTGATCAGAACTGACTTTGTGATAATGTAAACATTGGACAATAGCATTTACATATCATCTATAAGATGAAGGGCCTCTTAATTGATCAGAGCCTCTGAGTTGCCCAATAGAAGTGTTGTTTTGGGTGTACTTACCCCCTTCCCCTCCCCCAAACATATTTGTTGTAGTTATGAAAGATGACGCTAGTTGCTGGGCTTCAAAACACTCAAGGATAGCCTTAGCGCCCATATTCTGGTATTGTGATTAGGTTATCTGGTTTTGGCCTGAATGAAATGATTGAGATAAATTGATATTAGAAAGGGAAATTGTTCTTTCAGTCGAGTTGTTGGGGCTTGGCTTAAGTGATCCACTTTCGATGTTACCCAGTGGTCATAATTCCTACTACGAGGAGCTGAGGTAGTAAAGAATATGGAGAAGAGACATTTTCAAATATCGGAGCATGGATCACTGTAAGGAGCAACGTACCGCCATTTGAGACATCCAAATTTACAAGGAGGAAATGGGTGTGTGGTATAGTTACTACGGTCTAAGCCTAATCTGCTCCACAAAAGCTCCTAGGTACTCTACTACACGGCGCCTCATCTGCTCCTCCAGAAAATACATGCTCACCCTCCCTCCCTTTGGGTAGATGTCGATCTACAGTACAATCTTCCCTCTTGCGCTGATCTCTATGTAGTTGTGTAGATGCATGTGTTAAAGTAAGACTGAGGCACCAGTAATGAAACAGGTAGAAAACCGCCCATTCTTAAGGTCTAGATATTTTTCTGTGAGATAATACATTGATGGCACTCCTACGTTAGGTTTTTCAATGTATTCTTCTGCGTTGCTCTTACTCTTTGAATATATAACTTGCATTGCTGAAAACATTGAATCAAATAGATACCTAAAGGCAGACAACAATCCTATCGGGAGATAATGTGTAACATATAGTGTGACAGGTCCCAACAGAGATAACAAGGGGGGGCAACCGAAAAAGTCAGTGGCTACAATAAAGGATATGCTCACCCTGCTGTGTGCCTGTGTGCACCTTACAAAGCCCCATCAGCACTCAGGCAGAAGACACCACTTCTACACTTGGCACTGGAGGCCTATTAAAGCTGAGGGTGCATCGACATGGCAACAGGCTACAGCACGGTTTTCCTCCTTGCGCTTGCGAAGCACTGGTAGACTTTGCATCTCTACTACAAAGCATGATATGATTAGTCATTTATAACGCGCCTGTACACAAGTCTTTCTAGGCGCGACAAGAAAAGGTAGGGAGACATAGGGAGGACGAAACAAACTATCTCACTGGGCCTGTGTCATTAAGATCGTGCAAGTGTAGGGGCGGAGCAGAGAAGTGTCAGCGGGAGAGAGAAGGGAAGTGCGGTCAGGGCAGCAATGCTCCGAGTAAGTGCAGCCAGGGGAGCCAGCTATGTGAAGTGCAAGAAGGGGGTAAGTGGGGGGGAGACTGTAGGGTTGCAGATACAGTCCCTAGTGCACGAAGGGCCGAAAGGCAGTGCAGTGCTTGCAGGCCATGGACAAAGTCTGGTGCCCGATGTGTTCAGAGGGTAGCCAGGTGACCAGCTAGCGTGGCAGACATGACTTAAGTTATTACGTGTATCAAGCCCACGTTAAAGGCCTAATTAACTGCAAGTGCCAGTTCAACTTTACTATTGAGGACAAGCATTCTATGACAAGACAGGAGGCACGCATTATGCTTTTCTTTCTTTATTACTGCCACGACAGCTTTTCAACTATAACTTTTGAAAATACAACATTTATTACTTTTTTCATTTGGAACACAAAAATGTGTAAATTTGAATTTCTAAAGTTCTCTAAAACCAGGAAGGTTCTAGAGTCCTGCTGAAACTAACAAACCCATGATCCTGCGGGTCTATGTAGTCCTGACCTCCCCGCCTGCACTCATCAGCCTGCAGGTCCTCCTATAAGAACCCCTCTCTCCAGGTCCTTTCCTCTTTCTTTTTGCTGCCCATGACGAGATAAGTACTTTGTAGTGTTAAACGCCTATGTCGAGCGTAATTGGTTTTTCGTTTTGTCACATACATTATTAGATTAGTGCGCACCTACATTATAAGATTAGTGCACGTGTAAGACATACTTTGTTCCAGTATGCAGATAGTAAGTAGGAGTGTTACCCATAACAGCGTGTGATTGCCGAGCGCATTTCTTCAACGTAGTCGAGGTGAGGAGACTTCGCATTATTGTGAAGTAGGAGGCGGGGCCGTCGCCGTGAGCGAACGCGCTCGCCTCAGGCAGTCGGCCCCGCTCCTTCTCATATTGCGAGGCCGCGCCGGTGAACCCGGCGGGATTCAAGACCCAGGGGAGCGGGAGAGCTTAAGCTTCTCCCAGCATTCCCTGCGCGTGCAACGCTCGCGCGCACAGATTTGACAGTGCGTCCGCGGAGCAAGTTGATTTTACGGCACCTCTAGTGAATTTGAGAAAAAACAAATATATATATATATATGGATTTGAAGGGGATTTACAATTCGTAGGATTCAAGGACTCCTTGAGGTGGAACATAGCCTGCCAAGCTGACAGAACACAAGACAAGGCAGTAGCTAGTCCAATCCCCTTGGCTGACATTACAGATTTGGCACTGCCAACTTTAGATATAGCTCAATGCAACAGCCCTGGTCAGACTCCGTCCACGAGTGGGAAGAGGGACCTTATCAACAGGAGGAAGACCTCTCCCAAAGTTTTAAGCATGTACTGGGAGACTCGCTCACCAAAGCAGTTTCTCAAGGTGTCCAGCCTATCGCACAAAGATTGGAAGTCTTGGAGGCTATTATGGCGGAACAGCAAGCATGCCTTGCCAGAAAAAGAAGAGCAGATAGCCCCGAGAGGGCACGTCAGCCAGACACCCCGCTGGGGTTGATTATGAGGGGCGTAAGGTAGCTCGGAAGAGCAAGAACTCTTTGACCCCCCCAAGCAACTTGGAAAGGGAGGATACTACTCCCCAGGGAACAAGCGACCCTGTCGCCAGGCTAAAAAGAGCCTTCCTGGAAAAGAAAAAAGAATGCCAGGACAGACCCCCGACCCCAGGGGTGAATAATCCAGGGGACAATGATGAAGGCTACATGCCTGATGATGAGGGAGAAGAGGAGATAGACTCCCGTCAACAGATCGATGAGGAGGCCGACCCTCAAGATGGATATAACACTGCTGACATGTTTGACCATCCGGCACCCAAAATCCTCTGAGTGGGTGCCATCCACCAGAGTAGCGACGTACATGGCACAGCACATACGAAAACCGATAGACCGAGAAGTGCGATCTCGGATGAGAGCAGAATGCCCCAGGCCAGACCTAACGGGGAAGCTAGCAGAGACGCCAGATCTAGACCCTAAGATGGTCACATTTGTAACTAAGACCGCACAAGACATTAGAAAAGGAATTGACTGTGCATGGCAAGGGTGCCAGGACAATCTCCTCGATATCGCAGGTCCCTTAGCCAAAATAATGGATCTGGCGGAGAGGGTGAAAGATACAGGTTCCCCAATGGACGTTCCTGCGCTGGCAAACTGGGCCCAAAGAGCGTTTGTCGCCTCGGGAACGCGAATTGTGCGATGTCATCAGAAAGGAGAAGAGGTGTTTTACTTAAAATTGACAACTAAGCGACCTAGCCTCGTACGAAGCGGGGGAGAACGCCAAAGGCCTAATATTTGGCAAAGCATTCGCTAAGGAAATGTCCCAGTTCGTGGGCACTCATTCAGCGCTGGAAAGAGCCTAAAGTTCTATAAAGAAGATTTTTCCAGGGCAAGTTTTTTACGGGACCGGACGACAGAGGGATCGTGCGTCCGGTCGTTTCAATTGCAACCGCAGACCCCAGGGGCCGCGCGCCCAGTACTGGGAAGGGAAACAAGACACCTTCTTCCCGACCAGATCCAGGTTCCCCAGGGACCATAGAGGAAGAGGATCCTACTGCCAACCTAGTTCATCAGGAGGTGAGTGCAGTGTGCATGAGAGTAGGAGGGAGAACCCTTCATTTTCTGGATGCATGGAAAGCGTTGTCGCATGATGCATGGGTGTTGCAAGCAGTAGCAGGGCTTCGGCTAGAATTTGTGGGAACCCCCTTTCAGACTTCAGAGCCACGTCCCATTCACATGGCAAGCGAAGAGTCAATACTTTTGCACAGCAAACTGCTAAAACTGAAAGACAAAAACGCTATAGAGCGAGAGTCGCAGGGAGAACCAGGGTTCCTCAGCAACATGTTCCTAGTACACAGAGGGGACAAGGTACGGCCAGTAAAAAATTTGAAAAATTTGAACGAGTGGCTAGTATAGAACCACTTCAAGATGGAGGGTATCCATTTGCTCCGGGATCTACTTCGTACAGGAGATTGGTTAGAGCGCCTCAATCTCAAGGACGCCTACCTAGCGATTCCGATAGCTCGGGAATATCGGAAGTATCTCCGATTCCGATGGAACGGCGAAACATGGCGCTTCTCATGTCTACCGTTCGGCCTGGCATCGGCTCCCTGGGCATTCACGAAAGTGATGAAACCCATGGCAGTGGCCATAAGAGAGAGAGGTATGCGTATTATAATTTACCTAGAGGATATTCTCGTCCTAGGTGCGGACAGAATGTCTCTCACCAGGAGCGTCCAGTGGATCTTCTTGCTCCTGTCATCACTAGGATTTGTAGTGAACTTAGACAAATCCCAATTGACACCTGTCCAGATCATAGAATTCCTGGGGTTCAACATAAATACTCGCAACGCAATGCTCGAACTTCCACAGCGCAAAGTAAGAGCTATAAAGAAGGAGCTCAAGCTTGTGATAGCGAAGAAAGTGATTTCGCTCAGGAACCGGCCAGAGTAGTGGGTCTGCTTGCAGCCTCTATTCAGGCGATTTTTCTCGGTCCCCTTCACTTTAAAGCCCTTCAGAGGCTAAAAATAAGGCACCTACAAGGAGGACTGGGTTATCATCAATTGGTGACGCTAGATGCCGAAGCCATTACAGAGCTGCACTGGTGGCTCCAGAATATGGAAGCCTGGAATGGCCGGGCTATTTTTGGAGACTCCCCAGACCTCATCAGAGTCAGATGCGAGCAGATCAGACTGGGGAGCCCAATGCGAGAACATGGAGACAGGAGAGAAATGGTCAGAACAGGAACTGCGCCTCCACATAAATTGTCTCGAGTTGTTAGCAGGTTCCTTCGCGGTCCGCACTTTCACAAAGGACAGAGTAAAGTGATGTGTGCTGCTCAAGATGGACAACATCTCGGCAGTACAGTATATCAACAAATTAGGGGGAACAAAGTCCAAACTCCTCGCAGAGTTGGCGAAGGACTTCTGGCATTATTGCCTCCTGAATCAGATATCAGTCTCAGCCGAATACCTACCAGGCGCTCTCAACGAAGTGGCGGACTGGAACTCATGATATCTTGTGGATTCCAGCGACTGGATGCTACATCCTCAAATATTCAAGGAGCTGCAGGATCTCTGGGGTCCCTTTCATATCGATCTATTTGCGTCCAGACTGAATGCACAGATTCCGATTTACTTCAGCTGGAGAATAGACCCGGGTGCAGCTGGCACGGATGCGTTCCTTCAGCCATGGCACGGAGCAATACACTAGGCCTTCCCTCCGTTTCTCATGATCACAAGGGCATTAGCGAAGATCCGCAGAGAACAGGTGCAAGTAGTGATCATACTCCCCATTTGGAGATCGCAGCCCTGGTTTCCAGTAGCGATGGAACTTCTACGGATTTTCCAAGGACAGTTCCTCATCGACCGGACCTTCTGCTCAACCCAGCCGGACAGAGCCACCCGCTAATAACATAGGGCAAGTTGAGGCAGATGGCCTGCAAGGTTTCAGGAGAAAATGGGACTTGCCAGGCATTTTGCAAATCGCTGCAGATTGCATCAGAGACTCCTGGGCGCCTTCCACTGTCAGGAGCTACAATGCCGCTTGGAATAGTTGGACCCAGTGGTGTTCAGAGCAGAGTCTGGATCCCGTTTCTGCCCCTGTAGTGCAGATACTCAATTTCTTAGCGAAAAAATTTCAGGAAGGTAGCGTCTTTAGAACCATAGGAGTATTCAGATCAGCTATTTCAGCAGGACACAACAGAATAGAGAATGCCGCTGTTGGCGAGCACCCCACAGTACTGCAATTATTGAAAGGAATGAAGCTCAAGAGGCCTCCTGAACCAAAATACGCAGTACTGTAGGACGTCAGGGATGTTTTCTCTCTGTTCCTCCCATTGGCCGGAGAACGAGCACCTTTCTCGATCCCAGTTGTCAGGGAAATTGGCCATGCTGTTATGTCCCACGGCGTGCCGTAGTGTTTCCGATGTCAAAGCACTAGAGATAGATAGGAAAAGATTCTACCCAGAGGAAGTGGCCTTTACTATCGCTAAACGAACAAAAACAGATTCTAAAGTGATATCCTATCCTTATTTTGTGGAGAATAAGAAGCTGTGCGTAGCGCAATGCATTAAGGATTATGAAACCGCGACTGCGCATTTAAGAACTAGGGGAGTTACCCAGTTGCTAATAGCGCGTAGGAAGCCTTTCCATGCAGTAGCAACCGCGACAATTGCCAGATGGGTGCAAGAGGTTATGCATTGGGCAGGAATAGACCTAACCCTCTTTGGCGCACATTCTGCTAGGGGTGCGATGCAAGCTCCTAAGGCCTTTCCAGCAGGAGTGTCCCTTCAACATATCATGAAATCAGCAGATTGGTCCTCCGAGTCCACCTTTAAGACATTTTATTTCAAACCAGGGTCAGACATAACTAATAGAGTGGTGGCGAGCTTTGAACAAGCATAATGCGAGCCTCCTGTCTTGTCATAGAATAAAGATTGCCCACGCTTACAGCTCAGGAAGTCTTCATTCTATTAAAGACAAGGAGGCGAGCATTATATCCCACCCAAAGTATAGACGAAAGTTGAATTTATATGTGATGCTTGACATGTTCATCTTTGTCCCCTACCCTCCCTTATGTATTATTATATGTTCCTCGCAGAAGACAACCGGAAGGCGATCTGATCAGAAGCTAATGATTGAGACGAGTGCATCTGTCAGTAGTTCGAGAGGTTCTGAGACAAGTCTGCCCAGTTACAGTTCTGTTGAAAAGACTTTTGTTGATGGACATTAAGGTTGTTCAAGTTCTTTTCTAAGTTGTATGGAAAAAGAAAGAGGAAAGGACCTGGAGAGAGGGGTTCTTATAGGAGGACCTGCAGGCTGATAGATACAGGCGGGGAGGTCAGGACTACATAGACCCGAAGGATCATGGGTTTGTTAGTTTCAGCAGGACTCTAGAACCTTCCTGGTTTTAGAGAACTTTAAAATTCAAATTTACACATTTTTGTGTTCCAAATGGACAGAAAATTGTTATAAATGTTGCATTTTCAAAAGTTATAGTTGAAAAGCTGTTGTGGCAGTAATAAAGAAAAGCATAATGCTCGCCTCCTCGTCTTTAATAGAATGAAGACTTCCTGAGCTGTAAGCGTGGGCAATCTTTATTGTCATTTCATAGCAACTTTCTGAAATTTCATCAGGATATAACAATTTGCAACACTGTTGCCAGAGTTCTATTCTACTACTGATCGATTGTTTTTAAAGGAAGTGCTATAGGGGATTTAGCCTCAATACCACAATACTTCAGGTCAAATCAGAATTATAACCTTGTTACTTGTTAAGTCAGAATCCCTATTTTCCGGGATTCTGGCTCTGCTTTTAGGCGCCCCCAGTTTTCTGCTTTTTCTCTTGAATTTTGAGGATCACGTGCTATTTTTTCTCCTGAAGCCCCAACCCATTATAACCCATTTTCCCTGACTTACGGTATATGGACTAGTCACCCATTAGGTGCCCAGTCAAAGGGCAAAGGCTAGATAATTTTTCCATAGGGTGCATTAGATCAACCTACATTGGTGTAGAGAGTATCTTGGTGGAAGCAGCACTTTAGTTTTGGCTTCACCAGAGGGACCTTTTGGTAGTGTGGCAAGTCGCAAGAAGGAGTCGGACAAAGGGGAGGAATTCTACACAAAGCTCATATTGAACTACCTTTCCTTATACTACACGGGTTTGCTCTACCTAACAGAACTCTAACTAGGGTGCTTGTAGTCAGGGTGGTTTGTCCAAAGAAAGTCTGTCCTCTGTCCAAATAGCTATCCTACTCTGACCCTACTACTAATAACAAAGTATTCAGCAAACAAGAAGGGGGCCAGGAGACTGTCTCCCTTCTCCTGGCCCGGCTGGCTCAGCCTCAGTGACTGATCTTCCTACAGCCTCTTGTAATAGTTCCGAATGGTCCCTCAAATTCCTCAAGGAGGCTTCTTGTGTCTTTCTCAAGTATCCAATTACTACTGGCACTCAGTGTCCAGAACGGTTCTTTAACTGTTGTTCATACATTCTCTCTTCTGGTTTCTTGATTCTGGTTTAGAAAACTGTTCTTCCCACTACTATGACAGAATACCCTAATAAAAGGGAGGCTATTCCCATAGCACTCTTGGCTTTTCTTATGGCTTTCCCAATTACTGTGATGAGGGAGATTGCTCCCGCAATACTCTTGACTTTTCTTAGGAGTTTCACAACCACTCTTGACGGGGGATATTACTCCCATACCACTCTTGGCTTTTCTTATGGCTTTCCCAATTACTGCGAGGAGGGAGATTACTCCTCTAGTACTCTTGACTTTTCTTAGGGTTTCCTCATTCACTGTGACGAGGGAGATTACTTCTGTAGTTCTCGTGGTTTTCCTTATGGCTTTCACAATTACTGTGGTGAAGGAGATTACTCCCGTAACCCTCTTGAGGTTTCTTAAGGTTTTCACATTTCACCAGACCCTTTCCGGGTTTCCTGTCACTGCCGTTACGTCCGATATGGCTGGTGCGCGTCACCAGTTCTTCCTGGGGTCGCGGGCTGACTTCTCTCCAGTAGACGCCTTTAGAGTTTCTCTTCTCAACTACTCGCCTAGTTCTGTGGCTCCGTGGAGCCCTTAGTTTGGTGGATTCGGCACCATTTATGGACAACACGGTCCACCTCCTTGAGGTCATGGCACCGCCAGGATTATCCCAGTCTTCAAGTGAATCTACCCTTCGCCGGCTCTCGGTCAAGCCTTGCATTCTGGCACAGTTTTCTGGGCCGTTGACAGCTGCTTCCCGCTGTTTACTGCCAAGACCTTCCACTTGGCTGTGGGTAACTGCCACGTTCTTGATGAATAATGGGACACCAAAATGCCACCTCACCTGCTGCTTGGGACGTCCTAGTGGCTATCCAGCTGTTCTTCATATGCGGGTATTGTTTCTGCTGGGCTGCCCACCATTCCTGTACACAGAGTCACCGGTCTCCATCTTTGCTGGCTCCCTCATCTTCCTTGCCAAATTCTTCAGTCCAGTCATGGGGGTCCTCTTTGGCTCAAAATTCAATAGCCTGGGCACAGGATCTTATAAATTGCGCCTAGGAAGTAAGTATGCATTTACCCGGGCTGTTTCGCCATGGTACCATGGAAGGCATGGTATCATCAGTAAGAGACACAAGCGACCACAGTTCAAGGGTGTTTATTGAACTTGCACAAGGGTGTGAAATGCCTAATCTAAACCCAAATCTACAGATGGGAGCAAACTACGACCATCAAATAATAAAGCAGTCCTAGTGGAGTCGTGTCAAAATAAAAGGGCCTATACTTAAAAACCTATGCATCTGTCTTACTGTTGATACCATGCTTTCCTTACAAATGTTCATGAAAAAGAAAGAAGTGTTCACAAAATAATATGTCAGGATGCTCGAGCCGTTGGACTCCCTTTCCCACGTTTTCAGGGGCAAGGCAGGTCACTCGAGTAAAGCACACACTCTGGCTTCTGCGGCATGAGGAAACAGTTCCATTTTCGCAGTTCAGGACCTTCTGTGTCCAAGTCTCTTTACTTCTTGCAAGTCTCTTGAAGCAGAGGGCTGGCTGTACCAAAAGCAACACACAAAACATTCTTTTCCTTTTCACCAGTATTCAATTTATGTCTTCATCCTGAATCCCCCTCTTCCGGGCTTAGACCCTTTTCAAAACAAGGTTCAGAGAATTATTTTTCGGGTGACTCACAGTTAGACCCGGGTCACTCTCTGCCGGGCTCAGATCCCTTTCTTTCGTACAATTGGTCTCCCTCAGCCGGGCTCTGACCAATTATGATGTACATTAAACTATGGAAGACTTTCAAATGTGCACAGGGTTTAGCTTGACCCATTGCATGACCACTTCAATCTCAATATTTCTTTCTCTCACACTCAGCATCAGTTGGATACCTAACAGAGACTTTCGATTGAGCACCCACGTGACGCCAGACCACTCAGTGTACGTTATCTTTTCTTGGCCTCCCAAAGTTCAATTATAAAGTTCAACTACTTCCTTTGGCTTCCAATCATATTCGTGTCACTCATCCCAAACTCCCCACATACTGTTCTCTTTATACAATGTTGCCGCTTGCAACCTTGGTTCAAAACACAAGCTGGTTTGGTATCAGTCTCTTCGACTCACCGGCTGCGCTGTCTTTTTCCATGCCGCTTTGTTGTAGGAGCCAAGGACAGTACCACAGCGGCAATCGCTCATCCCCGCCTTGGTTATCGACGAGAGAGAGCCCCGGGTACCTCCGACACACTGTGCAGGTTTGGTCATCATTAGTTCCAGGTCTTCGGTTTCTTACTTTCCAAGGCCCACGAAAGTAGCGGTCTTTACAGGTCAAGGGTGCTTCCCTCCTTGCAACCCTCTCTGGTCCCGCCGTCTTTCTCCTTTTATTAAACTGCCATCTTTGAACCGCTGTTTCCTCGTGTGTTTTGCCTTGATCATAGTGTGCTCCGCTGTTTATCCATGTGGGGAAGTGTGATAAAGACAGGTGTGCGTAATGATCTGTAATTGACTGCCCTTGCCTGACCATGTTATTGGGACATGTCGGGTATACGGCTCTGGTGTTAGTCCGTTGTCACTCAAAGTAAACTGTCCGTCAGATAGTGTTTGTGTTGGGATAGGGGTGGGGGGAGTTCAGTTCCTATATATCCTTCCTGGTAGGATGGGGATTCAGTGTGCTCTAGATCTGGAACTGGAATTTTAGGACTTACCTGTAATTTTACATTTCTTTTTAAAGTTCTGCTCTTTGTTCCTGTGAATGTACTTTCTCCACTGTTAACTAACTTTGGTAGCAGTGTGGTGAGTTTTCCTGGGAGTGCATTGCAGTGGTAGTTGTTGCTAAAATGTATCCAATTTCTTGGGGGGACTTTGGCTATGTCTAAGAATAGTTAACAGCCTAGGCTAGTTCCCTTCTTTTCCTTGAATTGTTTCATGTTGGGTGGCGATGTGATAGTGGCCACATAAAGGCAATTGGGCTGAGGAGAGTCCTTAAAGGCATTCACTGAATTTCAATATAATGGGGATTTCTTTTACTAGGTAAAATGTGCCTTAAGGACTTTTTTATGAGACCTATATGAGTAACATAATAAATGTTGATATTTTTCAGTATATCGGTGTGGAGTATTGTGTAGTGATAAGTGTGTGGACTACTTGCTACTACCCTTGCCTGAGAGCTCAGTCTCCTAACTCTGCCCATGTTTACCTGCCTTGAAGAGTTTTTCCTCCCCATTTAGGTCAGTGGTTGCAGATTCCTCAGATGGCTGTACCAAAACTGCCTGAAAATCAGTTACTGTGGGTGGAAGGGGCTCTCTGGACTATATAGTGCTTAGTCACGTTTGTGTTTTTGACACCGGACAGTATTTTGTGACTTAGATTGTGGTTGCAATGAATACACTAGGTATTGATTATCAGATGTGTATAAAACTGCAAGTGATTTACATGCTGAAGTTGAGTCTGTATATAATTGAACGCTAAATATTCCTATCGGCAAATGATGAATTACAGAAAGCGATTCCTGATATTTCCTTAGCTGAGGCTGGCAGCTCAGATTCATCTATTCAGTCGAGCAACAGAGAAAGTGCAATAACAAGAATACCCTATCCCCCTGCCAGACCTCCTATCCCCCTGCCAGACCCCCTCATCCCCCTGCCAGACCCCCTCATCCCCCTGCCAGACCCCCTCATCCCCCTGCCAGATTCCCCTATCCCCCTGCCAGACCCCCTCATACCCCTGCCAGACCCCCTATCCCCCTGCCAGATCCCCTATCCCCCTGCCAGATCCCCCATCCCCCTGCCCAGACCTCCTAATCCCCCTGCCCAGACCTCCTAATCCCCCTGCCAGAACTCCTAATCCCCCTGCCAGATTCCCCCAACCCCCCATGGCACCTCCTAATCCCCCTGCCAGACCTCCTATCCCCCTGCCAGACCTCCTATCCCCCTGCCAGACCCCCTCATCCCCCTGCCAGACCCCCTATCCCCCTGCCAGATCCCCTATCCCCCTGCCAGATCCCCTATCCCCCTGCCAGATCTCCTAACCCCCCTGCCCAGACCTCCTAATCCCCCTGCCCAGACCTCCTAATCCCCCTGCCCAGACCTCCTAATCCCCCTGCCAGACCTCCTAATCCCCCTGCCAGAACTCCTAATCCCCCTGCCAGATTCCCCCAACCCCCCATGGCACCTCCTAATCCCCCTGCCAGACCTCCTATCCCCCTGCCAGACCTCCTAATCCCCCTGCCAGAACCCCTATCCCCCTGCCAGATCCCCTATCCCCCTGCCCAGACCTCCTAATCCCCCTGCCCAGACCTCCTAATCCCCCTGCCCAGACCTCCTAATCCCCCTGCCAGAACTCTTAATCCCCCTGCCAGAACTCCTAATCCCCCTGCCAGATCCCCCCATCTCCCTGCCAGATCATTGTATTGGGAACCCTAATAAATACATTTTTTAAACAAGTGGCAGTTGAATTCTAAATGCTGAAATCTTTTACCAAACAATCAAGCCAAGGTCATTGTTCGGGCTGAATCCCAATTTCGGGGTTCTTTTGCCTAACCTTCTGAGTCCTATGGACCGCTATGTCCCGGGAGGACAGCTCAGCGGCAGCGTGCGCGTCTTGGAAGCAAGACTACACGAAGCAACAACAGGTTCGATCCCCGGGTCCGCGCTTAAAAACCTCTGGGTGTTTAAGCGCGTTATAAATACGCAACTAAGACAAAAAAACCAAAAAAAAAAACAAACAAACAATCCCTGTAACAGCGCCTCGATGCCTGCGGGCTGTGTGAGCGCTTTATAAATGTTAAATAAATAAAACTGGCTTTTTTGTATTTTGGATTTACATTTTGAAGGACTACTGAAGTCACAAAGGCACTGCATTTCATACAGGTGTGTTACTTTGCCAGGGGAGGGGTACTATTTAAGCACCCCGTTTTGTGCCAGGATAATTCCATCACTCTGAAAGGTTTTTGGGGAGTAAACTGGTATGGCTTTTCGGGTGTACGTTAGTTTTGACACCAGGTTTGTAGCACATTTTAGTGATGTATTTTTCAAAGCCCTACCCTTTGTAATATTTTTTGTTGCCTTTGTTTGTGTGGACCAAGAGACATAGCCAAAGTGATCGTGTTGCTGACATAAGCTCATCCGGAGGCCACAAAGGGACCCTCAGTTTATGCTTAAAACGGTCTACACTGGTTTAAGATCCTCCAGACTTCCCAGTTCATATTCTGTGCATGGGAGGACCTGTGTGCCTGGAGGTTTTGCCAACTGCCCGATTGGCTTGATGCCAAAACCTGAATGATGCATGCCTGTGCTTTGGTGGCCGTGCTTAATTAGTGTGTGGGTGCTAGTCAGGGCTGATCCCCTGGACTTATTTCTGAGCACCAGCATTGTCCCACACTCAGTGCATTTATAATGTGTTGTTTTGACAACTTTACTTTTTTAATGTCCATCAGTCTTAGTCACACAGCAACCAAGAACGGTGAGCCACACTGCTGCACAGGCATCCAGTTTCATGAATAACAATGTGCCGGGAGGGAACAGCCTTGGGTGCCCATGCTGCCCATGCCAGGACATTACACTAGGCAGCATGACAGTACTGTTGCAGCTGGGTTGGCAGCTTGGGTATGTTTTGTGGGAAGCAACAAGGCAGCCATGGCACCAGGTGCAGCTCACTAGTTTAGGCAGCAGCAGGCTACATTTTCAGTATGACGCTGGCATTACTGCACCTCTGCTGGTGGGGGCACTTGCATGGCCTTATTAAGTGGGGTATGCAGCAGACATGAGGTGCAACAAAACACAGGTGTGCGACAGGCTGCCAACTCATTCCGTTTTAAACACACCAAGGCACATACATGGGATTGAAGATGAACCCCCCCCCCCCTCCAGTGCCATTTGCGGGGATAGGGATACCTGGCACAGAGAGGACAACAGGACTGACCAGACAACAGCACTGGCAAAGGGGCACTGCCTAGGAGAAGTGTCCTTGCAGAGTGATGACCTATCGAAGATCTTGCAGAGGTATTTGACAGTCAAGTTAATTAGTTCAGTAATGATTTTGTCTGCATTTGTCATCACTTTGCTATATGAAAAAGCACCTTTGCTTTATTTTCAGTGGATAGTCAAAGGTTCTGCCACCTATAGAATGAGAGGAAGTCGAGGACACGGATGAAGTGTTTATAAAAGCAGTAACACCTTTGGTGCATCTTTTAAGGGTGCCACCACTAGGTTATTCTATTTTGATTGGTCTGCCATGGATGGCACACCTTGCCCCCTCTACCCCTAATTAGCAGAGGAGAATTGGAGCTGAAACCTTAAATACATTGACCCTGGGAAAGGGCCGCAGTGGGTGGCCGAGACATGATGGGAAATATTTGGCCCTGGTACTAGTCTACGGCCCTTTGGTGAACACGTGCCTCCGTGGGAGGAATCTGAAGACTGCTGAGATGGAATGCTGCACAGCATCCTGGTGTGACCATGCTGATGGAGCCATGGGGGCCTTCTCCTCTGAACCCCCGCCTCGCCTTGCTGGTGGAAGCCCATGCTGGATCTGCCATGGCTTCTCCCAGCTTTCCAGACAGGATTGTCTCGCTGTCCTTGCTGGACCTTTACTTGCGTTAGCTCCTGAGCGATCCAGCTAAATCCTCATCACACTGGAGCCCAAAAGTCCATCTTTGCTGTAAATGGCCTGGAACCCAGGTGGCAGCGTGTTACTGCCCCTGAGCTCCATCATGAGATACCTAGGGCCACCTCCGGCTATCGATTCCATCTGGGGCCCATTTTCCTGCTGCCTGGACTGATCCTTGTAGTCCCCTGGGCCTACCCATGACCTTTGGTGGGTGCTCTGA